>NC_092710.1:37196871-37496871 GCF_047496885.1 Scyliorhinus torazame
CCCACATTCCAAAGATGTGCAGGTTAGGTGGATTGGTCATACTAAATTGCCCATAGTGTCCAAAATTGCCCTTAGTGTTGGGTGGGGTTACTGGGTTATGGGGATAGGGTGGAGGTGTTGACCTTGGATAGGGTGATCTTTCCAAGAGCCGGTGCAGACTCGATGGGCCGAATGGCCTCCTTCTGCACTGTAAATTCTCTGTAACTATTCCCATCCCAAATGTAGAACGGATGTGAAAGTTGGGAAAGGGGCAGGAGGCAAAGGGGGAATTTGCGATTGGGAAGGATCACCAGAAAAAGAGCAATAGTTGGGAAATTTCGAAAAATTTCCGTCTGTAAACTAATAGTTGACTTTTGGGCAAAATATGTTTAAAACTCTGAATGGTCATTTGCTTATTTAAGATCTCACAGGTAATGGTCATGATGCACGCTTATTAAATAGTATTGGAAAGAGGTTTCCAATCAGCACCTTGGCTATGGGAACACACAGAGAGGGGAAGCTGGTTATATTTCTGTTGACATGGAAATTCAATTGGCAACTATTGTCCAGAAGCAGCAATGATTCAACTGGGGCTCGAATCCAGGACCTGCTCCGGGTAAAGGGAAAGTGAAAACCAGTAAACCACGTAACCACGTGGTTAACATGGGTCCCTGTTTATATGACTGGAGTATGTGATTGTATGCATAGCTCCAGAAATGTTGTAAAGCGCCCATTTGGTGGGATTAGCTCAGCTGTCAACACTTACATGTTAGTGTTTCCATTTAAGTCGCGTTTCGCTGATTTTTCTGAAGGTTTTTCCTTTGAGTCAGGCAATTTGCAGGAAAAGAGGC
Organism: Scyliorhinus torazame; assembly: GCF_047496885.1. Lineage (NCBI taxonomy): Eukaryota > Metazoa > Chordata > Chondrichthyes > Carcharhiniformes > Scyliorhinidae > Scyliorhinus > Scyliorhinus torazame. The sequence continues at coordinate 37,197,702 of NC_092710.1, forward strand.
AAAATGAAGCAGCGTTTTAATGTTATGGGCAAACGGGAGGCTTCGCTTCTGTAACGATTCCGACATGATCGAAATTTGAATTTCATCCCCGACGGGGGAGCACGAACTAGTGCGGCCAAACGTCCTGGACAAGGGGCAAGCGAGGGAGGAATGAGGCTAGAACAGAGGGGAAATGTGAACGAGATAGAGACCTCTTGGACCTTTGACATGTTTGCGCGGCACTGCGCTGCCCCACTCCAGTCACAAAGGCCGGGTCACAGGAATGGGCGAGGATAGGGGAATGGAGGTGGGGGTGAGGCAGAGGCAGCGGTCTGACAACGAGCATAATTTAAGGTTAAGATCAGCCCCGGGAGAGGCGGGGCACCATACTAGCAGGGATAGCTAGCACAGGAAGAAAGACAGCAAGGCGGGACGCGGTGCACCTCCCGGCAGGGTGGAAGCCCCTCTCTGTTGGGGGTGGGGGTGGGGGGGGGGCAGTATTGCTCTCTTTGGTTGTTTCTAAATATGGCGGTCAATATGGTCGCCTTCCTTAATTCTAATTACGTTTGCTTTAGAGTCTCCAGGTATCTTTCGATACCGCCACAAGGTTCAAACTCGAATGAGTGTGTAGGAGTGAGTGTGAGTGAATATGTAAGAGTGAGTGTGTGTTAGCATGTGGGTGTGATAGTGTGTCAGAGTGACAATGTGTCAGAGTGAGAGTGAGCGTGTTCCCACCCCTTTTTTTCAGGTAATTCTCCTCCCAGTTCCCATTCCTCTCCCTGTCTCTCGCTCAATTAGGAATCAATCCCGGCCCTTAGTTTCAAACTGCCTCTCCCAGCGTGGAGAGGAGAGCATGCCAATAGCACTTTGTAATTAGAGAGGAGGGCGACACATTAAGGGTGCGGGAGTCGGCGCGGGCCTCAATCTCTGTATTTGCGCTTCCCCCATCGTTCAATGTTACTGACAGGGAAAGGGGCGTCCGGTTTGAGCAACCTCTAATCTGGGAATCAGACGATCCTGAAAGATATGTATGTGTTTCACAACAGATGTTTTTCTTTCATTTAGAATGGTAGCATGTTAATATCGTCCCGTTGTGCAACTTGCTTATTGTATTTCTTTGCATTATCCCCTCATCTGGACGGCAGCTCAAAGGGCCAATCACACCGACCTTGTTTGCCGGTTTATTAGACGATGTATCTGTTTGGAGGCGAGAGTGACCTAGGTCGACCCATCTCCCAAAACAGCACCACGGAAGCTTGTGGCAATCAAGCTTCAACAATCTGATTGTTCTGCCTATTTCGAAGAGGAATGAACGAAAAGATTCCACACTTTTCCGGGCCATTTCTTCCAGAACGTCCCTTCTTCAAGTCGCTTAGTTGCCAAGATTTATTTTGTGAAACTGACAGGCAGCGCTCATCAGCTCTTCGCCCATAAAAGGTTGCCTGCATGGGGCAGACTAATAAATCGCTAGTTACGACCAGCTCCAGCTCTGCAAACTCAGCCAGTTCTACCATCCAGCACGGATAACTTCCTTCATTTGTAAACTCCTCCGCCCAAAGTCCCTGCTTGTTTCTGTGAATTATATCAGCCCTACAGTCTACCCTGAATATTTAACATTCCCCGTCATTAAAGTGCCCTATCTATGCAAAGAACTGCATTCCCTACAGCCCTCCTTTGATCTCTAGTCTCCTCCAAAGACATGCAGAAATCTATCGACACGCCTGTCCTAAAACTTTCACAAACTGTGAAACGTTTTCCACCTCCTACAACCTTGCGATAAGTCTGCGTTCCTCTATTTATGGCTCAGTTCTTTGCCGTCCAAATGATTGCAACCTGGTCTCCGTGGTCTCAGCTGCCTGGTTCCCAATACTTGTTCTTGTTCACAAAACATTTCCACCCTTTCTGTAGCTTTAGGAAACAACTTCCCCCTTCCATTTGCCCAAATATTTGGTTACCGAGCTAATACCTGATGTCGATGCCCCTGGTGTTAAAGTTCCTTCCACAACTTCTGCTATGAACGAAGCAGGTGATTTATTTTGATAAGTTGCTATTGTCGATTTGCATCCTTGGAAATACATCGAGAAAATTCTCCTAACAAGAATATTTTCTCTCAGGTGCGCAGAGGAGATCAATGACCACAAATACACGATAAAGTTTGGCATTGCTCCGATATGTCCTGTCCTCAGATTATTCCTAAAAGAACCCCACTTCAGGAACATAAGAATACCCATTCTCTGCCATATTTCCTCCTTCCCAAATTGCTCTAGCTTGTCCTGTGACCCGTAGCGTTTAACTCTTCAACAGGAAGACACTTCATCGCCAACGTAACTCTGTTGAATCCCCAAGATCTGCATACGATTGAAAAAGTGTGCCGTTCAGTGTATCTATCAGCGAATACTTGCTCGTTCTACTCAATCTCCCTTCATAAGAAAATTCTCTCATCCTCGTTGTTCGGTTCAAAAATGGCTACCGGCTGTGCTTTCTTACGTTTTGAACTTGTCCTATGACCATCACTCTGGGTGTGGCTGAAAAATGCTCAGTGAATCTGGAGCCAGAGGTAAAACTCCACGACCCCTCTCCCTATGTGGTTAAATATTCAGTAAACAAGGACATTAGACTAAAACATAATGGTAATAACAATAATGTTTATTAGTGTCACAAGCAGGCTTACGTGAACACTACAATGAAGATACTATAAAAATCCCCTAGTCGCCACACTGGGGCGGCTGTTCAGCACACTGAGGGAGAATTCAGAGTGTCCAATTCACCTAACAAGCACGTCTTTCTGGACTTGTAGGAGGAAATCGGAGCGCCCGGAGGAAATCCACACAGACAAGGGGAGAACCGACGGACTCCGCACACACAGTGACGCAAGCGGGAACAGAACCTGGGGCCCTGGCGCTGCAAAGCAACAGTGCTAAGTTCTGTGCTACCCTGCCGCCCAAATCAGGAGTACCAACTACTGCGTACCACGCGCTGCATACCCCAAATCTGTACTCTTGCCCTCAGCTCTGTGGCCTCTATGTTCATTATCCCCATCTGGGATGATCCATAACACAAAGGTGCAGTGTTAGCATGCGTTTAACACCACAATTTCCCGGGAAGCTGAGGTAACGTGCAGTCTGGGGTCAGCAGCGTGCGATAGGCGAGAACTTTTCAGTGGACAAAATGCAGGCATTCAGATTAAGGTTCCTATTGCCTTCCGAAGTGTGCACATTCATTTCAACTGAGGTCAAATTGCAAATTGGCAATCAGGATTATGTTGCATTTGAATTTAAGTTGAGGGTTAAGGGTTTAGGTTGCGGCTTAATGTAGTGCAATCATTGTTTTTTTAAATGAAGAGTAGATTTAGATTAGGATTAGAGCTTGGTTTAGAATAGCGGTTATTTTTACATTTCGTGGGACCGTCATGTTTCACGTTAAAACGTAAGTCACATTTTGCGCTTCTGTTCCAAGTGGGGTTAGGGCCAATGATATTATTGGGATTTAAGTTGCCATGCAGCTTTAGGATTACCGTGATAGTTCGACGTCCAGCTATGATTCGCAATACATTTTCAGCCACGGTTCGGATAATTGCAAGGCGTTCACTTCAGCCTTGGTTTTCATTCGGGATGACTATATTGCTGATATTCGTCTTGGAGTCACGGCTTGAGCTTAGGTTTTTCTCCTTGTCCGGTTTGGTAGTTACAGTTTTTGCCGTTTGCGTTCGAGTTACTGTTAGGGTTCGGTTAGTTTTTTGGAAAAAATGTAAGGTTGAGAAAGTGATTCTGAGAGAGGCATGTCGACAGCAAGAGAGACAATGCGGGGAGGAAAAAGGAAACAATTTCTACTTTAATAATGGACTGAACCTAATGATTCCATCCTGAACACTTCACAGAGAATCACAACAGCTACATTGCAGAACTGGACAGAAAGGAGATGTCGTCAAATGCACGGTATGGCTGAGATATTTTAAGGAATGTCTGAAAGGCGGTCAGAAAGTATCACTGTGGTTTTGGGGGGAAAATCTAGACATTCTGACACAGTGAGATGCAGGAATAAATCCATGGATGATGCAAAACAAAAAAAAGGATGGACGTTTGAAGATCATTGTGTGGCGTCGCTGAGATCCAATGGCGAGCAGCGCGTAAGAGAGTGAGGTGACTGAGCAGGGGTAGGGCTTGGACAAGGCAGCAAAGTTTGAATGAGTTCAAGTTTAGACAGGTTTAGGTCTGTGTTGAAAGCGTTGCAAAATGTATTTGTTCTCGAGTGAAATCTGAAATTTTAACCTAAATCATTGCCGACATTGTGATGCGAAAGGATGGGGTTCCGACTGGGGGGATTGAAACATTCGATACTCCAGACATTGCGATTCACTTTTACCGCAGGCAGGTCACCATAACTTTCTGATGAGCAACGAGGGATGGACAATAAATGTTGGCCGAACCAGCGACGCTCATATCCCGTAAATGGAAGAGAGAAAATCCTGAAATTGGGATCAAAGAGTCTATCGAACAGTTTGGAAAGAAGGGTGAGCCGTTTCAGATGGAGCAGCTGCTTGACTGGGGGCAGAATGTACACCAGCACTCAAGGGCGTTGATTGAACCTTCGAACCAAACAAAGGCAATATCGTGGATGTAGTTCCCTATCCAGCCCTGCAAGAGGCATTTGGTATCTGGCGCTGTCACGATTAGGATGGCGGCTTCAGCAGTCAATTCTTTCCAGATAAATATTCACTGCTCGTTGTCGTGTGTGGGAGTCTGAGAATGCTGAAAGTCGCATGTGTTGGAAGCACTGGTGCACATTACTGGGCTGCGTTCAGTTGATTCGTTTAGTTATACATTGAATAATTGCTGTAACCGGATAGATTACTGTGCTCTTGAGCTGTTTTCTGAAACTGGACTGAGTGGCCCCATAAATAAATGTATTTGTGCAGCAACTTAAATGTTGCAGGGTTTCTCCGACTTGACTAAATATAAATTCTGAGTTGCTATAATCCCTGCTATTTTTGCCCGCAATGCGATTATATAAGAAATGAAAAACATACACCAACCATAGAAGTATAAAGCTGCCGGATATGCTAAAGAGTAAAATCACAGATTTCTTTCTGCTCTCCATCTCTGGGTCACTGTGATTCTGTCTCTTGCTCTGACCCCTTAGTTGTTTACGGACTCGACTTGCCACTAAAATGTGTCTGACTGTCAGGGCGTTGAAGAACAGAATTACAACGAATGGGAGCAATGGGGATAATACCGTATTAAAACAGTCATATCCTGCCCATGCAGGCTCAGTATAGTAGCTTGTCTTGACATAACAGAACCACGGCACATTGTTGATTATCAATAGAGGTTCAAGTGGAAAGTAGAAGGGGATGCTTTTCAAACAAAGCAGAGTGCAAGTTGTTGCGAGAATCACAGACGCCATTTTTTCAGTGCAATATTTTGTTTTCAGCTTCTGGCAGCAGATTGCCACGAATCGGTCAAAGGTAAAAGTGACAGTGAACCAGACAGAACAGTCTGTAGCTGCATGACGCAGGACATTCATAACTCTGCACACATGCGTAATGTACAAGAAAGTCCATGGATAATAATAATTAACAATCTTCCACAAAATGAGATCAGTGATAATGAACGCTAGATCCCCCATTGCCATTGCCATCATGTAGCGAGTGGTGCAGGTCGAGAGGCCACACTTTCCCCGGGATAGGATCATAATCACCACTAGATTAACTTGTTGGGAGGCAGCGAGCAAGAGAGAGAAGAGAATAAAGAGAGCAATGATTCACAAAATATTCAAAATATCTGACGCAAACATGAGATCAGGGTTTTAGCAATAATGTTGGCTGGTTGCAGCCACACCATACAGTACAGTTTTAATAATCTCAACCCAAACCACACCCACCTCCAGTCCCACTTCCACGATTAAAGGATTCCAATCGGAATCATGGGAAGGCATCCTCTGCTTGAATTCGGATTGGAAAGTAAATGAGGCTGGAAGTTACTCATTTCATTTGTTTCCCAGTTTTATGTGTGACAGGCCAGATTTGCCCGTTTTACTCAGACTTACCACAAAGGCGCCAGGGGTGGGTGATTCAAACCAGGCGCCCAGCTCCAGCAGAATTCCTGCTGGAGCAGGACAGGCGGGATAAGAAGTGGTAAACCAGATCTGCAGAATTCCCTGCAAGAATCAGAACACACGTGCAACAGCAACACCTCGTGATTTTTCTGAATTAACCGACTAAGAAGTAGCATTTCAGGTGGAATGTTCATATTTATCCGATGTCAAGGCGAGGAAATAGAATTCAGCACTTAGGAGAAAAGAATTTCATGACAGTGATTTGTGAAGGGGACTAATTTACATGAAAACAGTTAAATGTCGATTTAATAAATTAATCAATGAAACTGTGCTGTTCTCCCCTTTGGTTGTCAATAAATAGCAAATATCCATTACTGCCAGTGCCGTAAAACACGAGATAAAACAAAAACATATGTCGATTGATGCACTTATCATCAACCTTCAGCAAAATGATTCCCCTTCGAAATGAATAACATTCGTAAAACACGGAAGCAGCTCCTTCTAATGAAAGATAATTCAGGCGAAAAATCAAAACTGGACCTTCTTTATTTCCATTCCAATTAGTGACTCGCACCCGATTTGTTCCTACGCTGACACATACCCCAAGTACCTTACCACTGCGATCAGATATCCCGCTCCAGTGAGTGCTCAACACTCGGGACAACTCCACTGTGACAGCTCCATCCAGAAATAAATTGCCTCCGTTTGCTGCGTTGGTCTCCATGTCACCAGTAGGCAGTTTTCCAGGAAAGCCAATACAAGTTGATACCTCAAGGTACCTCTAGATTGATGGGCGCACCGTAGCGCAGTGGGTAGCACAGTTGTTTCACAGCGCTAGGGTTCCAGGTTCGAGTCCCAGCTGGTCACTGTCTGTGTGGAGTCAAGGGGAATCATTTTGCTGGATGTTGATGATAACTGCATCAATCGAAATATGTTTTTGTTTTATCTCACGTTCTCCCAGTGTCTGTGTGGATTTGTTTCGGGCGCTCCGGTTTCCTCCCACATGTCCCGAAAGACTGGCTGTTGTGTGAAATGGACATTTTCCCTCGGTGTGCCAAAACAGGGACGGAATGTGGCGACTCGGGGCTTTTCACAGTAACTTCATTGCAGTGTTAAAACTTGTGACAATAAAGATTATTATTATTCTCATTGGCGCAATGTTGCAAAAAGTCAACTTTAAATCGGATCAACAAAATCTATACCAAAGCCCCACCCTCTCCATAACTGTCAGTAATCGACGTTATAATTCACAGAGTAAAGCACGGGTGCCGCTAGCACACACGTCTGCTCGGGTACAAACACTTACCAGGAACACCGATAGCGGCAAGGGTAATGTTGTATATTTTCAGAATTGTGTCGGTCGGAAAATGCATTTTCTGCATGAAATGATCTATCCCTTTGTACCATAGAAAATGTCTGCGTTGAACACTGATTATATACTTCCCCAGGTCGGATCATTTATACACCGTGGAATCCCGCGGGGGGTGTAGAATATTGCAACATTTATTTTCTGTTTGGAGAAACCGAAATGACATCATAAAACATTACAGCGCAGCACAGGCCCTTCGGCCCTCGATGTTGCGCCGACCTGTTAAACCACTCTAAAGCCCATCTACACTATTCCCTTATCGTCCATATGTCTATCCAATGACCATTTGAATGGCCTTAGTGTTGGTGAGTCCACTACTGTTGCAGGCAGGGCATTCCACACCCTTACTACTCTCTGAGTAAAGAACCTACCTCTGACATCTGTCTTATATCTATCTCCCCTCAATTTAAAGCTATGTCCCCTCGTGCTAGACATCACCATCCGAGGAAAAAGGCTCTCACTGTCCACCCTATCCAATCCTCTGATCATCTTGTGTGCCTCAATTAAGTCACCTCTTAACCTTCTTCTCTCGAACGAAAACAGCCAAATTAGGGTAAATCATATCGAGTCTGTTTTGTGACATAACCTATTTATCTCAAAACTTGTCTTGGAAAGCAACAACGATTGGATCATTTCAATCGCTGCCATTTTCTATTCAAAATCGGAAGCTATATCCTCCCGGTAATGTGATAGTTCTATAAAACACCACCATTCCAACACGCAGACGTCCATATTGTTTCAGGGACATCCTTCACTAGACTATAATACATCACCTCAAGCTCACGCACCATGTTTCGGAACCATAGCATTTTACGGAAATGCCAGAGACTAACAAAATAATCCCAGGCGGCCCCTCGTCAAGTCCAGCACATCACGGCCGCCAAACCAGAATAATTTATCATATCCCCACAACGCAGCGCGTTTGCGCACGCCCATAGCATCCAGAGCATCAAACATTTAAAGCCGGAGGACGGTGGATTTCTGGGGTGCACTGTCTGAAATGGTGGAAGAGGAAGAATTATGCATCGCATGTTCAGGTAGACTTGGGTCCTGCATACCAAGAGGTGGAACCGTGGAAGTAGGCTGAGTAGACCCTCCTCTGCCAGTGCAAAGATGTTGGGGTAAATGGGTTCCTTATGTGTCTTGGCCTTCCGGTGCTGATTGTTGTTCCCGACCAAGTGCTACAAAGTGGCACATTCCAGACCCAAGGACAATGTACTTAGGGTCGTTCTAAAGCATGGCGGCAGAGTCACAATGGGAAGCCTGGCTGGTTCCGTCCTTGAACCCAAAATACACCTTGTGACGGGAATCGTGTACACTCTCTCTAACCGTATGGCTCACGTTGAATTGACGCATTTAATGTCATATGTATCACAATTGTATTGAAGCACTTTAAAGTGCAACACGATCTATGTTGGCAAATTAGGAGTCATTGCATTTCCTGTAATGAACAGTTTGATATTTCTTATGTTCCATTTTGGTACAAGAACAACTCAGATTGCAACGTAATCTATGTAGAAAACATGAATGTCATTGGACTTTGGGCAATGACATTTGAATGTGTTTTTCGAGTTTTGTGCATAAGCATATAATTTGTCACACTGGATCAATTAATAAAACAGCCCTTAAACCAGTCCATGTGCCTGTATTCCTCACGTTTGTCTTAGAAATTGGCAGGGAGCAAACATTGTGCAGGAGGAGGATTCAGATTTCGATTGGTGGGAGCAGAAAGCGAAAAGGTTCTTGTTGATCATTGCCGTGGGTCATTCCCCGGATGTGCCTTCATGCTTGTAAAATTATTTGGTTGGAGGAGGTGAAAGAAACATGGAGAGTCTGATAATGCTTCCTCCAATGAATGTATTAAGCCGCTCACAAATCCCATGGACAGAAAGGTTATGCACTCTTTAACGTATAATCCAATTGATCATGAGCCATCTGTCGTGCCAAGTTTCAATCAGGTATCATCTCCTCCATTTACGGATCTCTGATAGACCCCGATCCAGCAGAGCAAGAGTTAACAGTTTTGTCTATGCTACCAAACACCTCAATAGTCTGGCTTTCCCATTTATCCTTCAAAACTTTCCCAACCCCTACAATCTTCACTTATCAGGAAATACCTTCAAACCCTTTAACCCCCTATCATTCTACCATTCTCAGTCACTGAAACTGCACCCACCGAGGTAACATCCTCAAATCCCTACAGCCCTCAATATCGGTTGAACACGCCCAGGCGCTTATTGTCTCTCAATCTCTGGAAATCTATCCAGTCCTACCACTATTGCATAGTCTGCAACGTTTTCTGCCCTCAACCGCCACCAGCCCAGGGGGAGAGGGGGTGGGGGTGATAAATTCTGAATCATAGAATCAGAAAAGTTACAGCGTAGGGGAATGTCATGCGGACCATCATGTCAGCACCGGCTCCAGAACGAGCCATTCAACCAGTCATGTCTCTCTAACTTCGCCCATAATTATTTGATTAATTCATGCTTTCTCTTGGTCCCTCGCCCCAATACTGATAGCAAGTATTCACTTCCATATCCCCGACCCACGTTACCCCTGCCTTATTCAGGACTCCAACATTCAACACTGACCGGTTCCCCTTGAGGAATCACTAATTTCCCCATCTAAATGGAGAGATATCTCAACGTGCTTCAGTGCAGAGGGATCTGGGTGTCCTCGTGCACGATTCTCAGAACAGTATGTACAGCAAGTAATCATGAGGCAAATGGAATTATGGCCCTTTTAGCTCGTGGGATGGAGTACAAAGTAGGGACGTGTTACTGGAAAAAGTACAATGCGTTGATGAAACAGCATCTGGAGAAATGGGTAATGTGTTGGCATCCCTTATTTGAGGAGGGATGTAGTTGCTTCAGAGGGGCAGGTGAGAGGAGACTCACTGGATTCTGGAGGTAAGGAGTTTGTCTTGTGAAGTAAGATTGAGCATGAAATGAATTGACAAAGTCGAGTGGAGTGGATGCTTCCTCTTGTGATATATTCTCGGACGAGAGGTCAATTTTAGGATAAGCGGTTCACTAACACAGAGTGCAGTGCATGCCGGGACTTTGATTTAATTCAAGGAGGATATATGTTTCTATTTGGTAATGGGTTGCGGGGTTATGGAGAATGGGCAGGAGTTAAGGCAGAGTGGAGATCAGCCACCATGGTATCGAATGGCAGAGCATGTTCGAAGATTTGAAAAGTCTCTTGTTGGAACGAGCTCTTGTGAAATTATGGTGTGGAGAATCCGGCGTTGGATTGGGGGTGGGCAGAGTAAGAAGTTTTACAACACCATGTTATTGTCCAACAGGATTGTTTCGAATCACTAGCTTTCGGAGCGCAGATCCTTCATCAGGTGAATGAAGAGGTGGGTTCCACAAACAGATATATGGACAAATTCAATGATTCAAGATGATGCTTTGAATGCGACTCTTTGCGGGTAATTAAGTCTTTACAGGTCCAGACGGTGCGTCTGGGGAGAGGCATAATCACAGGTTAAAGAGGTGTGAATTGTCTGAAGCCAGTGCTGTTGGTAGGATTTCGGAAGCCCAGGCCAGATAGTAGGGGGTAAATGTAATCAGACATGACTACAAGCTCCCCGTTGGGGCCGTACTCTTGCGCACAGCAGAACTCGGCTATCAGTTTCTGATTGGCGTTGTCACGTATCCAAAAGGAAGTCATGCAGAACGCTCACCCAAAGATCAGAGGCTGAATGTCCTTGACTGCTGAAATGTTCCACGATTGGAAGGAAACATTCCTGCCTTGCAGTTCTTGCTTAATGTCCGTTCGTCCGTTGTCGCAGTGTATGCTTGGTCTCGCCAATGTATCACGCCTGCGGACATCATTTCCAGCACCGTATGATGCAGAGGACATTGGCCGAGTCATAAAAGTATGTACCGCATACCTTGATAGATGGTGTTCTCATGCGTAATGGAGGTACCAATTTCGATGATCTGGCAAGTATTACAGAGATGGCCATGGCAGGGTTCTGTGGCGTTGTGGTCGCTGTACTCCTGAAGGCTGGGGTGTTGGCTTCAAACAATGGTCTGTTTGAGGTTGTGCGGTTGTTTGAAGGCAAGGGGTTGTGGGGATGGCCTTGGCAAAATGTTCATCTTCGGCGATGTCGTGGTGAAGGCTGTGAAGAAGATGTCGTAGTTTCTCCGCTCCGGGGACGTACTGGACGACGAAGGGTGCTCTGTCGGTTGTGTCCCTTGTTTGTCTTCTGACGAGGTCGCTGCGGTTTTTTGCTGTGGCACGTTGGAACTGTGGATCGATGAGTTGAGAGCCACATCCCATTCTTACAAGGGCGTCTTTCGGTGTTTGTAGATGCCGGTTTTGTTCCTCCTCGCCTGAGCAGATCCTGTGTACACGGAGGGCTTGTCCATAGGGGATAGCTTCTTTGATGTGGTTCGGGTGGAAGTTGTAGAAGTGGAGCATCGTGAGGTTATCCGTGGGCTTGCGGTAAAGCGAAGTGCTGAGGCCACCGTCCTTGATGGAGGTTAGTGTGTCCAAGAAGGCTACCAATTCTGGAGAGTAGTCCATGGTTAGTCTGGTGGTGGCATCGAACGTATTGATGTCATTCTGAGGGCAACTAAAAACATATCTGTGATCAATCGCCTTCCAACTGATGGTGTGTGTCTCTGCTGTGGAAAGGCGTTGCTGCTTTCCGAATACGGTTGCCCATTGTTAGGTTCGTATGTCAGTGGTTGGGGTTTACAGCACTGATTCTTTTCACCGGTCCAAAGATGAGCATCAAAATTCCAGAGGGCAGGTAATTGGCGATTGGGAATGAGATAATTCTGAAATTATTTTCTTCCCTCCATGGAAAGGGCTTGCTGAACGCCGGTTTGCTCAGCACGGGAAAGGTGGGAGTACAGTGGTATTGTCTCTTGCTAGACAACAAATCCAAAGACCCAGGTTCATACTGTGAGGATCCGAGTTCCAATCGCAACACTGTAAATGGGATTTGAGTTCAGTTGACAAACCGGAATGTATTTATTAAAAAATAACTTCCTTTGAGGAAGGAACTCTGCCGTCCATACCTGACCTGGCCAACATGTCACTCCAAATCGAAAGAGATGTGTTTGGCTCCTTAACCGCCTCAGAAATGGATGAGCAAACCATTCAGTTCAAGGACAATCAGCGATGTGCAGTAAATGTTTAGCCAGCTATCGTCACCGATATCCCATGCTTGCAATCAAAATTGGTCAAATGGTCACAAAGATTTGGATTATTTAGTAAAAATGTGGGGACTTTACAAGTCATATCTCGATAAGTGGACAGGTATTCGTGGATAATTTGACAGTGACTATAAATTGATAGGAATTCGGGTATATGGGAGAGACAGGAATCGCAGGACATCATGATGTTCCTTTGGAGAGCCGGGGACGAGTCCAAATGGTTTGTTTTAGCGCCCTCATTATAATTTGATTCTGTAAATAGTTGAAAAGTTCTCAGCGAAAGTAAAAAAGAGTTTCCCTTGTTACGGATTCCAACTGCACGCAGCCAAGAATATTAGTAAGCACGTAGACTCTGAATGGCTGTTTCAAATAAAGGGGTAAGTCCATTAATGCAGCCGTCACTTCTCCTCTGGTTTCCTTAATTATATTAAAAGCGGCTGCCCACAGGACTCAATAAAGTATTGATAGGCTACAGATCTCACTACCTCTGCCAGTAGGAGCGTGTGTGCAACAAAATGTATATTTTACTGAGTGTGATAACTCTCTCTGACGGTAAGAGATAATAAAACAACATGTTGTTCAGATTGCTTTTCTATTCTTGTCTTTCATTTTAATACAGTACGAGGTCTTACAACACCAGGTTAAAGTCCAACATGTTTGTTTCGATGTCACTAGCTTTCGGAGCGCTCCTCCTTCCTCAGGTGAATGAAGAGGTATGTTCCAGAAACATATATATAGACAGATTCAAAGATGCCAGACAATGCTTGGAATGCGACCAGTAGCAGGTGATTAAATCTTTACAGATCCAGAGATGTGGTAACCCCAGGTTAAAGAGGTGTGAATTGTGTCAAGCCAGGACAGCTGGTAGGATTTCGCAGGCCAGATTGAGGGGGATGGATGTAATGAAACATGAATCCCAGGTCTCGGTTGAGGCCGCACTCGTGTGGGAACTTGGCTATAAGTTTTTGCTCGGCGATTCTGCGTTTTCGCGCATCCTGAAGGCCGCCTTGGACTTCAGGACTCCTGGCTCTCTTTGAGTCAGGCAATTCTCGAAAAAGACTCAAAATGAGAGAGTGTTTAATGAAATGAAAATGAAATGAAAATAGCTTATTGTCACGAGTGGGCTTCAATCAAGTTACTGTGAAAATCCCCTCGTCGACACACTCCGGCGCCAATTCGGGGAGGCCGGTACGGCGCGGAAGTTGTTAGGCAAAGGGGAGGTTTTGCTTTTGTAAAGAACAGTTTTGAAGCAAGCGTGCTGGACGCAGCGAACCTCGAGTCAGAATGTTGAGTCATTGAGAGTCAGGAAGTGACTGTCCCAAACCCAACTGGGAATAACCAGTCTCCAGGAAAGGGACTCGGTGGGCGGAGTATCGGAGTGAAGCGCCAAAGATCAGCACAGCTCTGAACTCGCCCTGAATCCAGAGGCGGAGCTGCTGATATGCTGTCCGGATTCAGAGAGTGGCGCAGGGCAAAGGAAGCAGCTGTTTGTTCTGGAGAAGAGGCACAGCAGAAGAAGAGGAAAGATGGGCAACAGCGAAGCGAGGGGAGCAACAGGGAAGGGGGAATGCGGTCACTACAGGCGACATCGCTCACAGCCGGATAGCTTAGTCGGTAGAGCCTCAGACTTTTAATCTGAGGGTCCAGGGATCAAGTCCCTGTTGGGACAATGATTTTAAATCCCAATGATCGACGCTGACCTGAAGTCATCGAGTGAATCCACTGGGAAAGAAGCTCATCGGCTCATTGTGCCTCTGCTACCCCTCAAACCACTGTCTGTTCCAATCCCAGTTTCCAGCCAAGGCCCGTCGCCTTTGCATTCCATGGGGTTGAATGCTTCATCTATTCTCCTTTGTGTGAATAATACCATCATTACAAGGAGAAATGTCTGCCCATCGCTTTAAGATTGATCCCTGAAATATTTGCGTTATGCTGATTTTTTTCTTTTTTGCTTATTTTGAGCTTTTCGGCGAGTTGAATCTGAATTCCGACATGATCAGAAATTGAATTTCATCCAGTCCCAATAAAGGATGCTCTTTGGATCTGTCTGTTGCTGCTGTTCAGTTAAACCTCATTGTTATGTTCCAATAAATTCCATCACATTTATATTTAAATACATTTCACTTTGTTTTCTTAATTCAGAGCCATTCTGCACTCTGTCCCCTGGGTTTCTGTGGCCATTAGCACCCGGTTTCCCTGGATTCCTGTGGCTATGGCTCATCTTTCTTTCTCTCTCCACAGTATAAATATTTCCCACTTTCTCTGTCTGTTAGCTTTGACAAAGAGTCAACGGACTCGAAACGTTTGCTCTTTACTCTCCCTCCAGATGCTGCCAGTCTTGCTGAGATTTTCCAGCATTTTCTCTTTCGTGGTTGTATGTCGGTTCACATGGAAATTCAATTGGTCACAACTTGTCCAAAAGCAGCAATGGATCCATTGTGGCTCGAACCCAGGACCTGCTGCGTATAAAGCAGACGTGATAACCACTACACCATGGAATCAGCTGGCGGCAGTTGCACTCCTTATATGACTGGAGTTTGTGATTGTTCCATCGCTCCTGAACCTTTGTAAAGCGTCTATTTGATGGGAATGGATCAGCTGTCAACACCTGACTTGCTGTAGAACATGTTTGCGTGTCCCACAAAGTCGCGTTCAGCTTATTGTGCACACATTTTTCTCTTTGAGTCAGGCAATTCTCGAAAAAGACTCAAAATGAAAGAGCGTTTAATGAAATGAAAATGAAATGAAAATCGCTTATTGTCACGAGCAGGCTTCAATTAAGTTACTGTGAAAAGCCCCTAGTCACCACATTCCGGCGCCTGTTCGAGGAGGCCGGTACGGCGCGGAATTTGTTCGGCAAAGGGGAGGTTTCGCTTTTGTAAAGAACAGTTTTGAAGCAAGCGTGCTGGACGCAGCGAACCTTGAGTCAGAATGTTGAGTCATTGAGAGTCAGGAAGTGACTGTCCCAAACCCAACTTGGAATAACCAGTCTCCAGGAAAGGGACTCGGTTGGGCGGAGTATCGGAGTGAAGCGTCGAAGAGCAACACAGCTCTGAACTCGCCCTGAATCCAGAGGCGGAGCTGCTGATATGCTGTCCGGATTCAGATAGTGGCGCAGGGCAAAGGAAGCAGCTGTTTGTACTGGAGGAGAGGCACAGCATAAGAAGAGGAAAGAGGGGCAACAGCAGAGCGAGAGGAGCAACAGCGAAGGGGAAATCCGGTCACTGCAGGCGGCCTGACTCACAGCCCGGATAGCTCAGTCGGTAGAGCATCAGACTTTTAATCTGAGGGTCCAGGGTTCAGGTCCCTGTTCGGGCGATCATTTTAGATCCCAATGATCGATGCTGACGTGAATCCACTTGGAAAGAAGCCCATCGGCCCATTGTGCCTCTGCTCCCCCTCAAACCCCTGTCTGTTCCAATTCCAGTTTCCAGCCAAGGACCGTCGCCTTTGCATTCCACGGGGTTCAAGGCTTCATCTATTCCCCTTTGTGTGAATAATACCATCATTACAAGGAGAAATCTCTGCCCATCGCTTTAATATTGATCCCTGAAATATTTGCGTTATGCTGATTTATTCTCATTTTTTTGCTGATTTTGAGCTTTTAGGCGAGTTGAATCTCACTTCCGACATGATCAGAAATTGAATTTCATCCAGTCCCAATAAAGAATGCTCTTTGGATCTGTCCGTTGCTGCTGTTCAGTTAAACCTCATTGTTATTTTCCAACAAATTGCATCACATTTATATTTAAATACATTTCACTTTGTTTTCTGAATTCAAAGCCATTCTGCACTCTGTCCCCTGGGTTTCTGTGGCCATTAGCACCCGGTTTCCCTGGGTTTCTGTGGTTATGGCTCATCTTTCTTTCTCACTCCACAGTATGAATATTTCCCACTTTCTCTGTCTGTTAGCTTTGACAAAGAGTCAACCGACTCGAAACGTTAGCTCTTTATTCTCCCTACAGATGCTGCCCGACTTGCTGAGATTTTCCAGCATTTTATCTTTCGTGGTTGTATTTCTGTTCACATGGAAATTCAATTGATCACAACTTGTCCGAAAGCAGCATTGGTTCCACTGGATGCTCGAACACAGGACCTGCTGCGTGTAAAGCAGACGTGATAACCACTGCACCATGGAAACAACTGGCGGTTGCTACACTCCTTATATGACATGAGTTTGTGATTGTTCCATCGTTCCGGAACCTTTGTGAAGCATCTATTTGATGGGAATGGATCAGCTGTCAACACCTGACTTGATGTATAACATGTTTGCGTGTCCCACAAAATCGCGTTCAGCAGATTGTGCCCAAATTTTCTCTTTGAGTCAGGCAATTTTCGAAAAAGACTTTGTTTTCTGAATTCATTGAGAATGCTGGCAGGCAATGCAATGTTCTTTAATGGTAGTTTGTACCGACTTTGTATTGAAGTGTAACTGCAGTATTATTTTCATTGACATAACAAGTATTGTCAGCGCCGACTGATAACTCCGCCGCCGCCTGCAGATTCCCCTCCAAGGAACACACGCCATATTCACTTGGAACCATATTCCCATTCACTCACTCTTGTTGGGTACAAATCATGGAGCTTCCTTCCTAACCGCTTTCTGGGGGCACCTACACCACATGGACTGCAGAGTTCCAGAAATCCACACCACACGCAGGTTCACGGGAATTGGATGAGAGCTGAAATTATGGAGCGCTAGTGTATTGCTTTTTGTGGTTTGAAATTGCAGATTATGGTGGAATGACCATAATGATGTCCAGGAAATGTTGTGTCAATGTTCTAAGATAAAGGAATTGGATACAGAATGGTTGTTGGTGTGGTGAGTGGCACGTTTTGCCAAGGTGAAATTCGAACAAGGGTCACAGTGCCGAATGGGTATTGAGAAAAGGCGGTGAGTGAGAGAAGCGCGCGTTTAACAGATTGGGTCCCCGCAGAACAAAATGTAAAAAGTGAGTGAAAGTTGGGGAAGGGGCAGGAGGCAAAGTGGAATTTGAGACGGCGAAGGGTCACGAGATACACAGCATTCGTTGGGAAATTTCGAAATATTTCAGTCTGTAACCCAATTTTTGGACAAAATATTTTTAAAGGACAGAGTGCTGATTTGCTTATTTAAGAGCTCACAGGTAATGGTCATGATGCACGCGAATTAAATAGGGGTTGGGAAGAGGTTGCGACTCAACACGCCAGCTTTGGCAACGCGCAGATGGGGGAAGCTGGTTGTATTTCTCTTCACACGGAAATTCAGTTGGCAACGAGTTGTCCAAAAGCAGCAATGATTCCACAGGAGCTCGACAAAGGACCTCCCGCGTCTAAAGCAGGCGTGCTAACCACTACACCGTGGAACCAGCTGGCGACACACTGACCTCTTTATATTAATGGAGGTTGTGATTGTTCCATCGCTCCTGAAATGTTGCAAATCGTCCATTTGGTGGGATTTGCTCAGTTGTCAGCACCTGACCTGTTGCAGACATGTTTGCCTTTTCCTTAAAGTCGCGTTTATCTGATTGTTCTGAACGTTTTTGCAATTTCCCCCGCAAAAGAGACAAAACGAAAGAGCGTTTAAATGTTGCGGCACTGAGGATGTGGGCAAAGGGGAGGTTTCACTTTTGGAAAGAACATTTTTGAAGTTGATGCGTTGAAGCCAGTGAAACGTGAGTCAGAATGTTGAGTAATCGAGAGTCAGGATGTGACTGTCCCAAACCCAACTGGGAATGATTGTCTAACTGACGAGGGAAATGTAAAGTTTGAATGATGCAATGTTCGCGGCCAGCCAGTAAGAATCGCTATAGGCGGCTTTGCTCTGGCTCGGATAGCACAGTCGGTGCAACACCTGGCTTTTAATCTGAGGGTCCAGAGTTCAAATCCCTCCTCGGGTGGTAATTCAAATGATTGATGCTGTCGTGAACTCATCGAGTTAATTAACACCTAAGGAAACCCATCGGCCCATTGTGTCTCTGCTGCCCCGCAAACCCCTGTCTGTTCCATTCCCAGCACAAGGTCCGTCGCCTTGAAATTCCACAGCGGTTCCAGGTCTCATCAAAACTCTTCTTGTGTGAATACTAACATCATTGCAAAGAGAAATCCCTGCTCGTCGCTTTCAGATAGATAACTCAAGTATCTGGGTCATGCTGACTTTTGTTTGATTTTTTTTTTTGCTGAATTTGAGCTTTAAGGCGAGTTGAATGTGAATTCCGACATGATCTGAATTCGAATTACATTCATCCTCAATAGACGAGGCTACTTCCATCTGCCCTTTCCTGCTGTCCAATTAAAACGAAATAGGACAACGAGGCCACTGCAGACGTCAGAGCAGCCTTCTCCAAGGTCAACCCACGGAAAGACACTGGCTCAGATGGGGACCCGGACCAGCACTCAGGTCTTGCACAGATCGCCTGAAGACATCTTTAACCTCTCTTTACAACAATCTGAGGTCCCTATCAAGAAGACGACCATCATGCCTGTACCAAAAAAATAGCCAGGCAGCATGCCTTAATGACTATCGACCAGTGGCACTGATATCCATCATCATGAAGTGCTTCGAAAGGTTAGTCATGGCACGAATCAACTCCAGCCTCCCAGATTGCCTTGATCCACTACAGTTCGCCTACCACTGCAACAGGTCTACAGCAGACGCCATCTCCATGGCACTGCACTCCACCCTGGAACACCTAGGTAACAAAGGTACCTCTGTCCGACTCCTATTTGTCGACTACAGCTCAGCCGTCAAAACCATCATTCCTACGAAACTCATTACCAAACTCCATGGCCTTGTCTCCTCACTCTGCGACTGGATCCTGAACTTTCTAACCCACAGGCCACAATTAGAAAGGATAGGCAACAACACTTCCTCCACAATCATCCTAAACACCGGTGCCCCACAAGGCTGTGACCTCAGCCCCCACCTATACCACTTATATACCGATGACAGTGTGGCCAAATTCCCCTCCAACTCGATTTTCAAATTTGCTGATGACACCACCATAGTGAGTCGGATTTCAAACAATGAGGAGACAGAGTACAGGAATGAGATAGAGAACCTGTTGAACTGGTGCGACGACAATAATCTCTGCCTCAATGTCAAGAAACGAAGGAGATTGTCATCGACTTCAGGAAGCGTAGTGGAGAACATGCCCCTGTCTACGTCAATGGGAACGAAGTAGAAAGTGTCGAGTGCTTCAAGCTTTTTGGTGTTCAGATCACCAACAACCTGTCCTGGTCCCCCCATGCCGACACTATAGTTAAGAAAATCAACAACCGCTCTACTTTCTTAGAAGACTAAGGAAATTTGACATGTCAGCTACGATACTCACCAACTTCTACAGATGCACCATAGAAAGCATTCTTTCTGGTTATATCACTGCTTGGTATGGAGCCTGCTCTGCCCAACACCGCAGGAAACTACAAAAGGTCGTGAATGTAGCCCACTCCATCACGCAAACCAGCCTCCCATCCATTGACTCTGTCTATAATTCCCGCTGCCTCAGAAAGGCAGCCAGCATAATTAAGGACCCCATGCAACCCGGACATACTCCCTTCCACCTCCTTCCATCAGGAAAAAGATACCAAAGTTTGAGGTCATGTCCCAACCGACTCAAGAACAGCTTCTTCCCTACTGTCATCAGACTTTTGAATGGACCTACCTCGTATTACGTTGATCTTTTCTCTACACCTTGCTATGACTGTAACATTATATTCTGCAGTCTCTCCTTCCTTCCCTCTGTACGATATGCATTATTTGTACAGCATGCAAGAAACAGTAATTTTCACTGTAAAATAATACATGTGACAATGATAAATCAAATCAAATCCAATCAAAGATAAAGAGCAATAGTTGGGAAATATCGAAAAATGTTAGTTCGGAAACAAGTAGTGGACTATTGGGCAAATAACGTTCAAGAAGTGAGTATTTAATAACTCACACGTAAGGATCATGATACACGCTCATGAATAATGTTTGTTTGGAAAGAGATTTCCATTCAGCACGTTGGCTTTGGAAACGCACGGATAGGGGAAGATGGTTGTATTTCTACTTCCATTGAAATTCAATTAACAACCACTTAACCAAAAGCAGCATTGATTCCACTGTGGCTCGAACCCGGGACTTTCAGCGTGTAAAGCAGACGTGATAACCACTACACCACGGAGCCAGCTGGAGATCCATTGACTTGTTTATATAACTGGACTTTGTGAATGAGTCCTTCACTCCAGAAACTTTGCAAAACCTCCATTTGGTGCGATTTGCTCCGCTGTCAACACAAACTTGTTGTATACAAACTTGTTGTATACATGATGTGGAGATGCCGGCGTTGGACTGGGGTGAGCACAGTACGAAGTCTTACAACACCAGGTTAATGTCCAACAGGTTTGTTTCGATGTCACTAGCTTTCGGAGCGCTGCTCCTTCCTCAGGTGAATGAAGAGGTCTGTTCCAGAAACACATATATAGAAAAATTCAAAGATGCCAAACAATGCTAGGAATGCGAGCATTAGCAGGAGATTAAATCTTTACAGTTCCGAGATGGGGTAACCCAGGTTAAAGAGGTGTGAATTGTCTCAAGCCAGGACAGTTGGTAGGATTTCGCAGGCCAGATGGTGGGGGATGAATGTAATGTGACATGAATCCCAGGTCCCGGGGTTTCTGGAACAGACCTCTTCATTCACCTGAGGAAGGAGCAGCGCTCCGAAAGCTAGTGACATTGAAACAAACCTGTTGGACTTTAACCTGGTGTTGTAAGACTTCGTACTGTTGTATACATGTTAGCGATTCCCACAAAGTCGCGTTCAGCTGACTGTTCTCGACGTTTCTTCTTTCAGACAGGTAATTTACCTGTAAAAGAGGCAAAATGAAGGAGCGTTTAAATGTTCCTGCGCGGAGGTTGTGGGCAAAGGGGAGGTTTCGCATTTGGAAAAAAATTTAAGCAGCGACTGTGTTGGAGGCCGTGAAACGTGCGTCAGAATGTTGAGTAATTTAGAGTCAGGAGTGACCGTCTCAAACCCAACTGGGAATGATTGTCGGATTAGAACATAGAGTGCAGAAGGAGGCCATTCGGCCCATCAAGTCTGCACCGACCCACTTAAACCCTCACTTCCATCCTATCCCCGTTACCCCTCCTCGCCTTTTTTGTCGCTAAGGACAATTTATCATGGCCAATCCACGTAACATGCACGTCTTTGGACTGTGGGAGGTCACCGGAGCACCCGGAGGAAACCCACGCAGACACGGGAAGAACGTGCAGACCCCACACAGACAGTGACCCAGCGGGGAATCGAACCTGTGACCCTGGCGCTGTGAAGCCACAATGCTATTCACGTGTGCTGCCCTAAATTGACGAAGGAAATAAAACATTTAAACGATGAAATGTTCGCGACCAGCCAGTAATGGTCGCTGTAGGGGGCGTTGTTTAAAGCCCGGATAGCTCACCCGGGAGAACGTCAGACTTTTAATCTGAAGGTCCACGGTTCAAGTCCCAATTCGAGCTATACTTTTAAATCTCAATGAGTGATGTTGACGTGAACTCGCCGCGTTAATCATTTGGGAAAGCGGCCCCTCGGCCCGTTGTGTCTCTGCTGCCCCTCAAACCCCTGTCTGTTCCAATCCCAGTTTCAGCACAAGGTGCGTCGCCTTGGCATTCCACAGCGGTTCCAGGGGTCACCTAAATGCTTTTATCTGAATAATACCATTATTGCAAGGAGAAATTCTTGCTCATCGCTTTAAGATTGATACCTGAAATATTCGCGATATTCTGATTTGGTTTGAATTTTTTACTGATTCTGTGCCTCAAGGCGAGTGGAATGCGATTGCCGACATGATCCGAAATTGAATTTGAACCAGCCCCTATAAACGAGACTTTGACAAAGGGTCATCGCGACTCGAAACGTTTGCTCTTTTCTCTCCCTGCAGATGCTGACAGACCTGGTGAGAGTTTCCAGCATTTCCTCGTTTGGTTTCAAAAACCAGCCAGTGCCTCTTGGGAACCATGTGCTTCACAAAGGGCATGCGAGACGATTTATTGGGACATGTGAAGAAGAATTAGATGGCATCAGGTTTATGGAGGATTCAGTATGTACATTGGGCGAGGGGCCCATTGTAATAGTCAAGTCCACGGCCTCACCGACCCCACACCACCCCTAAGCACTCCCCAGCACCCTCACACCACCCCTCGCCACGCCCTCATTGCCTCCACACCACTAGCTCTCCACTCCCTGACCACCCCCACACCACCAGCCACCCCAAACTGCAATCATGCATCATGTCTTGTGTCTTGCAGGATCACTTGGTCATGAGTCAGGCCATTCTGGTGTTTCCTGCCCGAACCACAACTCCAGCGAAAAAGCACAGACAGAGCCGAAAGTCCCCAGACTGTAGCCTGAGACACCCCGGAGCACCAGTCTGGGCATGGCACCTATATCCCGTCACAGCAGTGGCTGTCTATGCCTGGATACCCCACTCCCGTGTGGGTCCCCTTGACCCGACGGCCCATTCCCTGGTCACCCCCCTCTCTGGCCCCAGCAGATGAGTGCCACTCTCCCCCTCCTCCAGCCAGCCCTGCCAGCAGCAAATCCAGAAGCCCATAGTCGCGTCTCTGGGAACTTGTCCGAGCTCCACTCTGTCCCTCAGCAGTCACAGCGCCTGTTTCCCGAAGACGAAAACCACAAGTGAAACTCGCCGGAGGTAATTACTCCTGGCGGGTCCTGAAGGCTGCCTTGGGGAACAGGACGTGTGACAAAGCAGAATCACCGCGCAGAAACCTACATCCAAGTTCCGCACACATGAGTACGGCCTCAACCTGGCATTCATGTCGCATTACATTCATCCCCCACCATCTGGCCTGGGCTTGCAAAATCCTACCAACTGTCCTGGCTTGAGACAATTCACACCTCTTTAACCTGGGGTTACCTCTATCTCTGGATCTGTAAAGACTTAATTACCAGCATATGCTCAAAAATGAAAGCATTGTGTGGCATCTTTGACTTTGTCTATATATATGTTTCTGGAACCTACCTCTTCATTCACCTGAGGGAGGAGCAGTGCTCCGAAAGTTAGTGATCTGAAATTTAACTGTTGGACTTTAACCTGGTGTTGTTAGACTTCTTACTGTGCCCACCCCAGTCCAACGCCAGCATCTCCACATCGTCACATCAGACCTTATTATGAAAGGAAGTTCAACTATGAAGCAGCTGAAGGTGGTTTGGGCTAGGATACGAAAGGGGGCAATCGGAACAATATTCTGCAGCTGAGTAGTGGACTTTTGGGCAAATCATGTTTACGGAAATTAATAATGTTTGTCTAATTTAAAACTCACAGTTAATGATCATGATGTGTGCTTCTGTCATGCGAGAGAACCTTTAAGAAATGTGTGTTTATAAATGGGTGTGAATATAAATATCTATAGTGAGAGTATCTTTAAGAAATGGGTGTTTACTACTGCAGTGATGTCAGAGAGTGGATTGAGCTTTTTCTTTCGTTTTTGAGCAGGCTGCAGGGTGTGTTTTAGTTTCGTTTTCAGTGTTGGAGCTGAAGCCAGACCAAACAAGTGTACTGCTGTTCTCTCTGCCATCAAAAGACTATCTCTTGATCATTTGGTGAATTCAGAATTATAACTGTTTTCAGTTGTGAATGTAAACCTGATGTGCTTCTGGTAAAATATGTTTTAAAGTCGTATGGATGTTAAAAGGAATGCTTAAAGGATTACTTAGTGTTGTAGTCTTTTGCGGTTGTATTTGAATCGATGATTGCTAAGATGTGCACTGTATGTTTTAAGAAGGTTAACTTGAGTTCATAGAATAAACATTGTTTTGCTTTAAAAAGTAATTTTCCATTTCTGCTGTACCACACCTGTACAGTGGGCAGTGTGCTCCCCATACCACAATCTATTAAAAGTTGGGGTCACGTGAACTCCATGATACACTTTGGGGTTCTCTGAACCCTGGTCCATAACACTTATTAAGTAATGTTTGTGTGGGGTTCGATATACACGCAGCACGTTGGTTTGGGAACGCACAAGTAGGGGAAGCTGGTTGTCTTTCTATTCAAATGGAAATTCAATTGGTAACAACTGGTCCAAAAGCAGCAACGATACCACTGGGGCTCGAACCGAAGACTTTCTGCGTGCAAAGCATACGTGGTAACTACTACAGCACGGAACTAACTAGCTTCCTGCATGTCGGTTTATATGACTGGAGTATGGGTTCGACTCCCAGTGGAACCTATGTTAATGTTAGAGCCCAGAAAGCTCAGTCATTGCAGCATCAGACTATTAATCTGTTATATATCCTATACCATCCTCTTTTATTTTATGATTCGTTCATGAGATGTGGGGTCAGTTTTTTATTGCCCATCACTGAGGGCATTTCAGATTCAACAACATTGCTGTGGATTAAGGGTGGCAGATTTCCTTACCTTCAATGAGGACTTCAATGAACCAGATGAGTTCTTAGCCTTTTCATACCAGATTCTTATGGAATTTAAATTTCACCATTTGCCGTGACGGGATTCGAACCTGAATCGCGAGAGCTTGCCCTGGGTCACAATGTAGACGCCCCTCCCTTTATCTGTGCATCAACTTTCACTCAATTAAACGTCCCATGGGATTTAAAAAATAAATAAATTTAGAGTACACAATTCATTTTTTCCAATTAAGGAGCAATTTAGCGTGGCCGATCCACCTACGCTGTACGTCATTTTGGGTTGTGGGGGGCAAAACCCACACAGACACGGGGAGAATGTGCAAACTCCACAGGGACAGTGACCCAGAGCCGGGGTCGAACCTGGGAACTCGGCGCTTCCCATGGGATTTTAAAAGAAAACAAAGTATGAAAACAAGGCCTAAATGGAGGCACACCGTCAGATCACAAAGCTTGGTAAAAGGTATAATATTTTCCTAAGTGGCTTACAAGAGGAAAGCGAGGTAGAGGTGGAGCACGGAATTGGAAGAGAGAGTGGGAGTTCCTGAGCTTCCGCACCGTCCAACAGGGGGCACCATTGGAACAGTGATAAAAGCCAGGAATGTTCAATGGTCCAGTATTAGATGGAATGCAGATATTTCAGAGGGTTGTGGGGCATAGAGAGATTCTTGGAAGGTTTGGGGGAGGGGGCAATGTGTCTGGTGTTTTTCTTGGGGGCGGTGATATATGGTCGTGCAGGGATTGGAAAGAAGGTTGCTGACTCAATACAATTAATCGGTTCGGCGTTGCTGATGTTGTGCATCTTTCTGAACCGCGCTAATGGGGTCTGCCAGAGACTGTGGGACACGGAATTTCAGGAAGTCTCAGGCCAGACTCGTCCTCAGAAAGCGGCGCTACTATTTCCCAATTTGGGCTTAAATATTGCTGAATGTTGACCCTCCGGGTGGCCGAGTTGCGCGGGAAACAGTGAACGAAAGGCCGTAGAGCCACTTGATGTTCTCTGCCTGCCTGTGTGTACGAGTGGATGGGATCAATTCTCATAGAATCCCCACTGTGCAGAAGGAGGCCATTCGGCCCTTCGATGTTATACCTGCCCTCTGAAAGTGCACCCTATCGAAGCCCACTTCCCCCACCACGCTTCCGTAACTCCAACAGACCTGCACATCTTTGGACTGTGGGAGGAAACCAGTGCACCCGGGGGAAGCCCACACAGACACGGGGAGAATGTGCAGACTCCACAGTCACCCCAGGCCAGAATTGGAGCGGGATCTCTGGCTCTGAGGCAGCAGCGATAACCACTCTTTCTCTCTCTCCACGCTGTTGTTGTTCACAGACCAGGGAATGGCAGCCTTCACACTCAGACATGGAAGAATCAACCTGGACATGGCTGAAGATTCAGCTTTCAATCTTTACTTGCACTCCAGAGACTGACATGGTGGCCATTGCTCACATCAGAATCGAGTAGGCTGCAAGGGCCGATGTCCCCCACGTGTGGGACGCAGCGAATGCGAGAGTGTGCTGCAGTGTCAGGGTGCCGCCCGCCTGCGAAGGGACAGTATTGCAGCCATATTATTTCCATGGCAAGTTCAATTCAGATTCTGGTTAATGCTAACTCCAAATGTGTTGCTAGCACGGGAATCAGCGACGGTAATGCCAATGAATGTAAAGGGGTAAATTTTGGATCCTCTCTTGTTGGAGAATGTCACTGCCTGGCAGTCATGCAGTGCCAACCTTCCTCGCCACTTGTCAGCTCAACCATGAATATTGTCCATGTCTTGATGCAGTTGGCTATGGGCTGCGTCAGTACCTGGAGAGTGGCTAACGGCGCTGAACATTGCGCCGTCATCAGCGACCATATAATCATAGAATCGTAGAACTTAGTGCAGAAGGAGGTAATTTAGTCCATCGTGCCTTCCCCGGCCGTTGGAAAGAACACCCTTCCTCAGCAACGCCACGGACCCTTTTTGGACACAAGGACAATTTTGCGTGGCCAGTCCACCTAACCTGCACATCTTTAGACTATGGGAGGAAACCGGAGCACCCGGAGTAGACACGGGTAGACACAGGGAGAACGTGCAGACTCCGCACAGACATCATCACTTCCGACCTCATTCAGGAAGTTCATCGATGAAGCAACGGAAGGTGGTTGGGGCTAGGATACCAATGGGAACAACTCGGAATGATAGTCTGGAGCTGAGGTGATTGGGCTTCAACAATCCAAGCATCTGCATCATGATCATGGCTTATTATTCAAATCATTAATCTGCTCCCGTTTTCACCCAGATCCTTTGATTCGTTCAGTTCGAAAGGCTATAACTAACTCGTTCTTGCAAACATAAAATGTTTAGCACTGATTTTGTAAGTAAATAATTCCACAGACTCACCACTACAAAGAACAAAGAAAAGTACAGCACAGGAACAGGCCCTTCGGCCCTCCAAATCTGCGCCGACGATGCTGCCCGTCTAAACTAAAACCTTCTACACTTCCTGGGTCCGTATCCCTCTATTCCCATCCTGTTCATTGTATCTGTCACGATGTCCCTTAACTGTCACTGTCGTCCCTGCTTCCACCACCTCCTCCGGCAGCGAGTTCCAGGCACCCACTACCCTCTGGGTAAAAAACCTGACTCTAAACCTTGCCCCTCGCACCTTAAACCTATGCCCCCTAGTAATTGACCCCGAGTAATTGTCATGTTTGGGCAGCATGGTAGCATTGTGGATAGCACAATTGCTTCACAGCTACAGGGTCCCAGGTTCGATTCCTGGCTTGGGTCACTGTCTGTGCGGAGTCTGTACGCTCTCCCCGTGTGTGCGTGGGTTGCCTCCGGGTGCTCCGGTTTCCTCCCACATTCGAAAGATGTGCAGGTTAGGTGGATTGGTCATACTAAATTGCCCATAGTGTCCAAAATTGCCCTTAGTGTTGGGTGGGGTTACTGGGTTATGGGGATAGGGTTAAGGTGTTGACCTTGGATAGGGTGCTCTTTCCAAGAGCTGGTGCAGTCTCGATGGGCCGAATGGCCTCCTTCTGCACTGTAAATTCTATGTAACTCTGTAACTATTCCCATCCTATTCATGTATTTGTCAAGATGCCCCTTAAATGTCACTATCATCCCTGCTTCCATCACCTCCTCCGTTAGCGAGTTCCAGGCACCCGCTACCCTCTGTGTAAAAAACTTGCCTCGTACATCTCCTCCAAACCATTCCCCTCGCACCTTAAACCTATGCCCCCAAGTAATTGACCCCTCTCCCCTGGGAAGAAGTATCTGACTATCCACCCTGACTATGTCCTGCATAATTTTGTAGACCTAATGTACAAGGTCGCTTATGTAATGACGCATTTAACGGATTGGGTCCACGCAGAACAAAATGTAGAACGGATGTGAAAGTTGGGAAAGGGGCAGGAGGCAAAGGGGGAATTTGAGATTGGGAAGGATCACCAGAAAAAGAGCAATAGTTGGGAAATTTCGAAGAATTTCAGTCTGTAAACTAATAGTGGACTTTTGGGCAAAATATGTTTAAAACTCTGAATGGTCATTTGCTTATTTAAGATTTCACAGGTAATGGTCATAGAACATAGAAAATACAGCACAGAACACGCCCTTCGGCCCACGATGTTGTGCCGAACCTTTGTCCTAGATTAATCATAGATTATCATTGAATTTAAAGTGCAGAAGGAGGCTACTCGGCCCTTTGAGTCCGCACCGGCTCCCGGAAAGTGCACCCCACCCAAACTCAACACCTCCACCCAACACCAAGGGCAATTTTGGACATTAAGGGCAATTTATCATTGGGCAATTCACCTAACCTGCACATCTTTGGACTGTGGGAGGAAACCGGAGCACCCTCAGGAAACCCACGCCGACACGGGGAGGACGTGCAG
Source organism: Scyliorhinus torazame (assembly GCF_047496885.1). Lineage (NCBI taxonomy): Eukaryota > Metazoa > Chordata > Chondrichthyes > Carcharhiniformes > Scyliorhinidae > Scyliorhinus > Scyliorhinus torazame. The sequence continues at coordinate 37,226,568 of NC_092710.1, forward strand.
ACTCCGCACAGACAGTGACCCAAGCCGGAATCGAGCCTGGGACCCTGGAGCCTTGAAGCAATTGTGCTATCTACAATGCTACCGTGCTGCCCTTAAGAACAAATAAATCTACACTATATCATTTTACCGTAATGCATGTACCTATCCAATAGCTGCTTGAAGGTCCCTAATGTTTCCTATTCAACTGCTTCCACAGGCAGTGTATTCCATGCCCCCACTACTCTCTGGGTAAAGAACCTACCTCTGATACCCCTCCTATATCTTCCACCTTTCACCTTAAATTTATGTCCCCTTGTAATGGTTTGTTCCACCCGGGGAAAAAGTCTCTGACTGTCTACTCTATCTGTTCCCCTGATCATCTTATAAACCTCTATCAAGTCGCCCCTCATTATTCTCCGTTCTAATGAGAAAAGGCCTAGCACCCTCAACCTTTCCTCGTAAGACCTACTCTCCATTCCAGGTAACATCCTGGTAAATCTCCTTTGCACCTTTTCCAAAGCTTCCACATCCTTCCTATAATGAGGTGACCAGAACTGTACACAGTACTCCAAATGTGGCGTTACCAATGTTTTGTACAGCTGCATCATCACCTCACGGCTCTTAAATTCAATCCCTCTGTTAATGAACGCGAGCACACCATAGGCCTTCTTCACAGCTCTATCCAGTTGAGTGGCAACTTTCAAAGATGTATGAACGTAGACCACAAGATCTCTCTGCTCCTCCACATTGCCAAGAATTCTACCGTTAACCCTGTGTTCCGCATTCATATTTGTCCTTCCAAAATGGACAACCTCATACTTTTCAGGGTTATACTCCATCTGCCACTTCTCAGCCCAGCTCTGTATCCTATCTATATCTCTTTGCAGCCGACAACAGCCCTCCTTACTATCCACAACTCCACCAATCTTCGTATCGTCTGCAAATTCACTGACCCACCCTTCAACTCCCTCATCCAAGTCATTAATGAAAATCACAAACAGCAGAGGACCCAGAACTGATCCCTGTGGTAGGCCACTGGTAACTGGGATCCAGACTGAATATTTGCCATCCACCGCCACTCTCTGACTTCTATCGGTTAGACAGTTCGTTATCCAACTGGCCAAATTTCCCACTATCCCATGCCTCCTTACTTTCTGCATAAGCCTGCCATGGGGAACCTTATCAAATGCCTTTCCAAAATCAATGTACACTACATCCAGTGCTTTACCTTCATCCACATGATGCACGCTTATTAAATATTATTGGAAAGAGGTTTCTCTTCAGCACCTTGGCTATGGGAACGCACAGAGAGGGGAAGCTGGTGATATTTCTGTTGACATGGAAATTCAATTGTCCAGAAGCAGCAATGATTCAACTGGAGCTCGAACCCAGGACCTGCTCCGGGTAAAGCGGAAGTGAAAAACCAGTACACCACGGAACCACGTGGTTTACATGGGTTCCTGTTTATATGACTGGAGTGTGTGATTGTATCCATAGCTCCAGAAATGTTGGAAAGCGCCCATTTGGTGGGATGAGCTCAGCTGTAAACACCTACATGTTAGCGTTTCCATTTAAGTCGCGTTTCGCTGATTGTTCTGAATGTTTTTCCTTTGAGTCAGGCAATTTGCAGGAAAAGAGGCAAAATGAAGCAGCGTTTAAATGTTATGGGCAAACGGGAGGTTTCACTTCTGTAAAGATTCCGACATGATCGAAATTTGAATTTCATCCCCGACGGGGGCGCACGAACTAGTGCGGTCAAATGTCCTGGACAAGGGGCAGGCGAGGGAGGAATGAGGCTAGAACAGAGGGGAAAAGTGAACGAGATAGAGACCGCTTGGACCTTTGACATGTTTGCGCGGCACTGCGCTGCCCCACTCTAGTCATAAAGTCCGGGTCACAGGAATGGGCGAGGATAGGGGAATGGAGGTGAGGGTGAGGCAGAGGCAGCGGTCAGACAACGGGCATAATTTAAGGTTAAGATCAGCCCCGGGAGAGGCGGGGCACCATACTAGCAGGGATAGCTAGCACAGGAAGAAAGACAGCAAGGCGGGACGCGGTGCACCTCCCGGCAGGGTGGGAGACCCTCTCTGTTGGTGGGGGGGGGGGGCAGTATTGCTCTCTTTGGTTGTTTCTAAATATGCCGGTCAATATGGTCGCCTTCCTTAATTCTAATTACGTTTGCTTTAGAGTCTCCAGGTATCTTTCGATACCGCCACAAGGTTGAAACTCGAATGAGTGTGTAGGAGTGAGTGTGTAGGAGTGAGTGTGAGTGAATATGTAAGAGTGAGTGTGTGTTAGCATGTGGGTGTGATAGTGTGTCAGAGTGACAATGTGTCAGAGTGAGAGTGAGTGTGTTCCCTCCCCATTTTTCCAGGTAATTCTCCTCCCCAGTTCCCATTCCTCTCCCTGTCTCTCACTCAATTAGGACGCCATCCCGGCCCTTAGTTGCAAACTGCCTCTCCCAGCGTGGAGAGGAGAGCATGCCAATAGCACTTTGTAATTAGAGAGGAGGGCGACACATTGTGGGTGCGGGAGTCGGCGCGGGCCTCAATCTCTGTATTTGCGCTTCCCCCATCGTTCAATGTTACTTACAGGGAAAGGGGCGTCCGGTTTGAGCAACCTCTAATCTGGGAATCAGACGATCCTGAAAGATATGTATGTGTTTCACAACAGATGTCTTTCTTTCATTTAGAATGGTGGCATGTTAATATCGTCCCGTTGTGCATTTTGCTTATTGTATTTCTTTGCATTATCCCCTCATCTGGACGGAGCTCAAAGGGCCAATCACACCGACCTTGTTTGCCGGTTTATTAGACGATGTATCTGTTTGGAGGCGAGAGTGAACTAGGTCGACCCATCTCCCAAAACAGCACCACGGAAGCTTGTGGCAATCTAGCTTCAACAATCTGATTTTTCTGCCTATTTCGAAGAGGAATGAAGGCAAAGATTCCATACTTTTCCGGGCCATTTCTTCCAGAACGTCCCTTCTTCAAGTCGCTTAGTTGCCAAGATTTATTTTGTGAAACTGATAGGCAGCGCTCCTCAGCTCTTCGCCCATAAAAGGTTGCCTGCATGGGGCAGACTAATAAATGGCTTGTTACGACCAGCTCCGCAAACTCAGCCAGTTCTACCATCCAGCACGGATAACTTCCTTCATTTGTAAACTCCTCCGCCCAAAGTCCCTGCTTGTTTCTGTGAATTATATCAGCCCTACAGTCTACCCTGAATATTTAACATTCCCCGTCATTAAAGTGCCCTATCTATGCAAAGAACTGCATTCCCTACAGCCCTCCTTTTATCTCTCGTCTCCTCCAAAGCCATGCAGAAATCTATCGACACGCCTGCCCTAAAACTTTCACAAACTATGAAACGTTTTTCTCCTCCTACAACCTGGCGATAAGTCTGCGTTCCTTCATTTATTGCTCAGTTCTTTGCCGTCCAAATGATTGCAACCTGGTCTCCGTGGCCTCAGCTGCCTGGTTCCCAATACTTGTTCTTGTTCACAAAACATTTCCACTCTTTCTGTAGCTTTAGGAAACAACTTCCCCCTTCTATTTGCCCAAATATTTGGTTACCTAGCTAATACCTGATGTCGATGCCCCTGGTGTTAAAGTTCCTTCCACAACTTCTGCTATGAACGAAGCAGGGGATTTATTTTGATAAGTTGCTATTGTCGATTTGCATCCTTGGAAATATTTCGAGAAAATTCTCCTAACAAGGATATTTTCTCTCAGGTGCGCAGAGGAGATCAATGACCACAAATACACGATAAAGATTGGCATTGCTCCGATATATCCTGTCCTCAGATTATTCCTAAAAGAACCCCACTTCAGGAACATAAGAATACCCATTCTCTGCCACATTTCCTCCTTCCCAAATTGCTCTAGCTTGTCCTGTGACCCGTAGCGTTTAACTCTTCAACAGGAAGACACGTCATCGCCAACGTAACTCTGTTGAATCCCCAAGAACTGCATACGATTGAAAAAGTGTGCCGTTCAGTATATATATCAGCGAATACTTGCTCGTTCTACTCAATCTCCCTTCATAAGAAAATTCCCTCACCGTCGTTGTTTGGTTCAAAAATGGCTACCGGCTGTGCTTTCTTACGTTTTGAACTTGTCCTATGACCATCACTCTGGATGTGGCTGAAAACTGCTCAGTGAATCTGGAGCCAGAGGTAAAACTCCACGACCCCTCTCCCTGTGTGGTTAAATATGCAGTAAATAGGGATATAATACTAAAACATAATGGTAATAATAATGTTTATTAGTGTCACAAGCAGGCTTACGTTAACACTACAATGAAGTTACTATAAAACTCCTCGAGTCGCCACACTGCGGCGGCTGTTCCGTACACTGAGGGAGAATTCAGAGTGTCCAATTCACCTAACAAGCACGTCCTTCTTGACTTGTGGGAGGAAATCGGAGCGCCCGGAGGAAATCCACACAGACAAGGGGAGAACCGACGGACTCCGCACACACAGTGACCCAAGCGGCAACAGAACCTGGGGCCCTGGCGCTGCAAAGCAACAGTGCTAAGTTCTGTGCTACCCTGCCACCCAAATCAGGAGTACCAACTACTGCGTACCACGCGCTGCATACCCCAAATCTGTACTCTTGCCCTCAGTTCTGTGACCTCTATGTTCATCATCCCCATCTGGGATGATCCATAACACAAAGGTGCAGTGTTAGAATGCGTTTAAAACCACAATTTCCCGGGAAGTCTGGGGTCAGCAGCGTGCGATAGGCGAGAATTTTTCAGTGGACAAAATTCAGGCATTCAGATTCAGGTTCCTATTGCCTTCGAACAAGTGGGCACATTCATTTCAACTGAGGTCATATTGCAAATTGGCATTCAGGATTATGTTGCATTTGAATTTAAGGGCAGCACGGTAGCATAGCGGTTAGCGCAATTGCTTCACAGCCCCAGGTTCCTAGGTTCGATTCCAGGCTGGGTCACTGTCTGTGCGGAGTCTGCACGTTCTCCCAGTGTGTGCGCGGTTTCTTCACACAGTCCAAAGATGTGCAGGTTAGGTGGATTGGCCGTGCTAAATTGCCTTTGTGTCCAAAATTGCCCTCAGCGTTGGTTGAGTGGGGTTACTGGGTTATGGGGATAGGGTGGTGTGGGATTGCGTAGGGTGCTATTTCCAAGAGCCGGTGCAGACTCGATGGGCCGAATGGCCTCCTTCTGCACTGTAAATTCTATGAAATTCTATGAATTTAAGTTGCGGGTTCAGGGTGCGCTTAATTTAGTGCAATCATTGTTTTTTAAATGAAGAGTAGATTTAGATTAGGATTAGAGCTTGGTTTAGAATAGTAGTTATTTTTACATTTCGTGGGACCGTCATGTTTCACGTTAAAACGTAAGTTACAGTTTGAGTTTCTGTTCCAAGTGGGGTTAGGGCCAATGATATTATTGGGATTTCAGTTGCCATGCAGCTTTAGGATTACCATGATAGTTCAACGTCCAGCAATCATTCGCAATACATTTTCAGCCACGGTTCGGATAATTGCAGCTATGGTTTTCATTCGGGATGACATCATTGCTGATATTCGTCTTGGAGTTACGGCTTGAGATCAGGTTTTGTTCCTTGTCCGGTTTGGTAGTAACAGTTTTTGCCGTTTGCGTTAGAGTTACTGTTAGGGTTCCGTTAGTTTTTGGAAAAAATGTAAGGTCGAGAAAGAGAGTCTGAGAGAGGCATGTCGACAGCAAGAGAGGTAATGCGGGGAGGACAAAGGATACAATTTTTATTTTAATAATGGACTGAACCTAATGATTCCATCCTGAACACTTCACAGAGAATCACAACAGCAACATTGCAGAACTGGACATAAAGGAAATGTCGTCAAATGCACGGAGATATTTTAAGGAATGTCTGAAAGGCGGTCAGAAAGTGTCACTGTGGTTTTGGGGGGAAAATCTAGACCTTCTGACACAGTGAGATGCAGGAATAAATCCATGGATGATGCAAAAAAAAGAAAAGGATGGACGTTTGAAGATCATTGTGTGGCGTTGCTGAGATCCAATGGCGAGCAGCGTGCAATAGAGTGAGAGGTGACTGGGCAGCGGTAGGCTTTGGACAAGGCAGCAAAGTTTGAATGAGTTCAAGGTTAGACAGGTTTAGGTCTGTGTTGAAAGCGTTGAAAAATGTATTTGTTCTCGAGTGCAATCTGAAATGTTAACCTAAATCATTGCCGTCATTGTGATGTGAAAGGATGGGAATCCGACTGGGGGGATTGAAACATTCGATACTCCAGACATTGCGATTCACTTTTCCCGCAGGCAAGTCACCACCACCTTCTGATGGGCAACGAGGGAAGGACAATAAATGCTGGCCGAACCAGCGACGCTCATATCCCGTAAATGGAAGAACCTAAATCCTGAAATTGCGATCAAAGAGTCTATCGAACAGTTTGGAAAGAAGGATGAGCAGTTCCAGATCGAACAGCTGCTTGACTGGGGGCAGAATGTACACCAGCACTCAAGGGCGTTGGTTGAACCTTGGAGCCAAACAAAGGCAATATCGTGGATGCAGTTCCCTCTCCAGCCCTGCAAGAGGCATTTGGAATCTGGCGCTGTCACGATTAGGATGGCTGCTTCAGCAGTCAATTCTTTCCAGATAAATATTCACTGCTCTTTGTCGTGTGTGGAAGTCTGAGAATGCATATAAGTCGCATGTGTTGGAAGCACTGGTGCACGTTACTGGGCTGCGTTCAGTTGATTCGTTTAGTTATAAATTGAATAATTGATGTAACCGGATAGATTACTGTGCTCTTGAGCTGTTTTCTGAAACTGGACTGAGTGGCCCCATAAATAAATGTGTTTGCGCAGCAACTTAAATGTTGCAAGGTTTCTCCGACTTCCCTAAATATAAATTCCGAGTTGCTGTAATCCCTGCTATTTTTGCCCGCAATGCGATTATATAAGAAATGAAAAACATACACCAACCATAGAAGTAAGAAGCTGCCGGATATGCGAAAGAGTAAAATCACAGATTTCTTTCTGCTCTCCATCTCTGGGTCACTGTCACTCTCTCTCTTGCTCTGACCCCTTAGTTGTTTACGGACACGACTTGCCACTAAAATGTGTCTGACTGTCAGGGCGTTGAAGAACAGAATTAAAACGAATGGGAGCAATGGGGTTAATACAACACTAAAACAGTCATATCCTGCCCATGCAGGCTCAGTATAGTAGTTTGTCTTGACATAACAGAACCACGGCACATTGTTGATTATCACTAGAGGTTCAAGTGGAAAGTAGAAGGGGATGCTTTTCAAACAAAGCAGAGTGCAAGTTGTTGCGAGAATCACAGACGCCATTTTTTCAGTGCAGTATTTTGTTTTCAGCTTCTGGCAACAGATTGCCACGAATCGGTCAAAGGTAAAAGTGACAGTGAACCAAACAGAACAGTCTGTAGCTGCAAGACGCAGGACATTCATAACTCTGCACACATGCGTAATGTACAAGAAAGTCCATGGATAATAATAATTAACAATCTTCCACAAAATGTGATTAGTGGTAATGAACGCTAGATCCCCCATTGCCATTGCCATCATGTAGCGAGTGGTGCAGGTCGAGAGGCCGCACTATCCCCGGGATAGGATCATAATCGCCACTAGATTAACTTGTAGGGAGACAGCGAGCAAGAGAGAGAAGAGAATAAAGAGAGCAACGATTCACCAAATATTCAAAGTATCTGACGCAAACATTCGATCAGGGTTTTAGCAATAATGTTGGCTGGTTGCAGCCACACCATACAGTACAGTTTTAATAATCTCAACCCAAACCACACCCACCTCCAGTCCCACCTCCACGATGAAAGGATTCCAATCGGAATCATGGGAAGGCATCCTCTGCTTGAATTCGGATTGGAAAGTAAATACCTCGTGAGGCTGGAAGTTACTCATTTCATTTGTTTCCCAGTTTTCTGTGTGACAGGCCAGAGTTGCCCGTTTTACTCAGACCTACCACTAAGGCGCCAGGGGTGGGTGATTCAAACCAGGCTCCCAGCCCCAGCAGAATTCCTGCTGGAGCAGGACAGGCGGGGTAAGAAGTAGAAAACCAGATATGCAGAATTCTCTGCAAGAATCAGAACACACGTGCAACAGCAACACCTCGTGATTTTGCTGAATTAACCGACTAAGAAGTAACATTTCAGTTGGAATGTTCATATTTATCCGATGTCGAGGTGAGGAAATAGAATTCAGCACTTAGGAGAAACAGAATTTCATGACAGTGATTTGTGAAGGGGATTAATTTACATGAAAACAGTTAAATGTCGATTTAATAAATTAATCAATGAAACTGTGCTGTTCTCCTCTTTGGTTGTCAATAAATAGCAAATATCCGTTTCTGCCAGTGCCATACAACACGAGATAAAACAAAAACATATTTCGATTGATGCACTTATCACCAACCTTCAGCAAAATGATTCCCCTTCGAAATGAATTACATTCATAAAACACGGAAGCAGCTTCTTCCAATGAAAGAAAATTCTGGCGAAAAATCAAAACTGGACCTTCTTTATTTCCATTCCAATTAGTGACTCGCACCTGATTTGTTCCTACGCTGACACACACCCCAGGTACCTTACCACTGCGATCAGATATCCCCCTCCAGTGAGTGCCCAACACTCGGGACAACTCCACTATGACAGCTACATCCAGAAATACATTGCCTCCGTTTTCTGCGTTGGTCTCCATGTCACCAGCAGGCAGTTTTCCAGGAAAGTCAATACAAGTTGGTACCTCAAGGAACCTCTAGATTCATGGGCGCACCGTAGTACAGTCGGTCGCACAGTTGATTCACCGCACCAGAGTTCCAGGTTCGAGTCCCAGCTTGGGTCACTGTCTGTGTGGAGTCTGCACGTACTTCCTGTGTCTGCGTGGATTTGTTTCGGGCGTTCTGGTTTCCTCCCACAAGTCCCGAAACAACGGCTGCTGTGTGAATTGGACATTTTTCCTCGGTGTGCCAAAACAGGGGACAGAATGTGGCGACTCGGGGCTTTTCATAGTAACTTCATTGCAGTGTTAAAACTTGTGGCAATAAAGATTATTATTATTCTCATTGTCGCAATGTTGCAAAAAGTCAACTTTAAATCGGATCAACAAAATGTATACCAAAGCCCCACCCTCTCCATAACTGTCAGTATGCGACGTTATAATACACAGAGTAAAGCACGGGGGCCGCTCGCACACACGTCTGCTCGGTTACAAACACTTACCAGGAACACCGATAGCGGCAAGGGGAATGTTGTGTATTTTCAGAATTGTGTCGGTCGGAAAATGCATTTTCTGCATGAAATGATCTATCCCTTTGTACCATAGAAAATGTCTGTGTTGAACACTGATTATATACTTTCCCAGGTCGGATCATTTATACACCGTGGAATCCCGCGGGGGGAGTAGAATGTTACAACATTTATTTTCTGTTTGGAGAAACCGAAATGACATCATAGAACATAGAACATTACAGCGCAGTGCTGGCCCTTCGGCCCTCGATGTTGCGCCGACCTGTGAAACCACTCTAAAGCCCATCTACACTATTCCCTTATCGTCCATATTTCTATCCAATGACCATTTTAATGCCCTTAGTGTTGGTGAGTCCACTACTGTTGCAGGCAGTGCATTCAACGCCCTTACAACTCTCTGAGTAAAGAACTTACCTCAGACATCTGTCTTATAACTATCTCCCCTCAATTTAAAGCTATGTCCCCTCGTGCTAGACATCACCATCCGAGGAAAAAGGCTCTCACTGTCCACCCTATCCAATCCTCTGATCATCTTGTGTGCCTCAATTAAGTCACCTCTTAACCTTCTTCTCTCTAACGAAAACAGCCAAATTAGGGTAAATCATATCGAGTCTGTTTTGTGACATAATCTATTTATCTCAAAACTTGTCTTGGAAAGCAACAACGATTGGATCATTTCAATCGCTGCCATGTTCTATTCAAAATCGGAAGCTATATCCTCCCGGTAATGAGATGGTTCGATAAAACACCACCATTCCAACACGCAGACCTCCATATTGTTTCAGGGACATCCTTCACTAGACTATAATACATCACCTCAAGCTCACGCACCACGCTTCGTGAACATCGCATTTTACGGAAATGCCAGAGACTAACAAAATAATCCCATGCGGCCGCTCGTCAAGTCCAGCACATCACGGCCGCCAAACCAGAGTAATTTATCATATCCCCACAACGCAGCGCGTTTGCGCACGTCCATAGCATCCAGAACATCAAACATTTAAAGCCGGAGGGCGGTGGATTTCTGGGGTGCACTGTCTGAAATGGTGGAAGAGGAAGAATTATGCTTCGCATGTTCAGGTAGACTTGTGGTCCTGCATACCACGAGCTGGAACCGTGGAAGTAGGCTGAGTAGAACCTCCTCTGCCAGTGAAAAGATGTTGGGATAAATGGGTTCCTTATGTGTCTTGGCCTTCCTGTGCTGATTGTTGTTCCCGACCAAGTGCTCCAAAGTGGCACATTCCAGACCCAAGGGCAATGTGCATAGGGTCGTTCTAAAGCATGGCCGCAGAGTCACAATGGGAAGCCTGGCTTGCTCCGACCTTGAACCCAAAATACACCTTGTGACGGGAATCGTGTACACTCTCTCTTACCGTATGGCTCACATTGAATTGACGCATTTATTCATATGTATCACAATTGTATTGAAGCACTTTAAAGTGCAACACGATCTATGTGGGGAAATTAGGTGTCATTGCATTTCTTATGTTCCATTTTGGTACACGAACAACTCCGATTGCAACGTAATCTATGTAGAAAACATGAATGTCATTGGACTTTGGGCAATGACATTTGAATGTGTTTTTCGCGTTTTGTGAATTAGCATATAATTGGTCAATTAATAAAACAGCCCTTAAACCAGTCCATGTGCCTGTATTCCTCACGTTTGTCTTAGAAATTGGCAGGGAGCAAACATTGTGCAGGAAGAGAATTCAGATTTCGATTGGTGGGAGCAGAAAGCGAAAAGGTTCTTGTTGATCATTGCCGTGGGTCATTTCCCGGATGTACCTTAATGCGTGTAAAATTATTTGGTTGGAGGAGGTGAAAGAAACATGGAGAGTCTGATAATGCTTCCTCCAATGAATGTATTAAGCCGCTCACAAATACCATGGACAGAAAGGTTATGCGCTCTTTAACGTACAATCCAATTGGTCCTGAGCCATCTGTAGTGCCAAGTTTCAATCGGGTATCATCTCCTCCATTTACGGATCTCCGATAGACCCCGATCCAGCAGAGCAAGAGTTAACAGTTTTGTCTCTGCTTCCAAACACCTCAATAGTCTGGCTTTCCCATTTATCCTTCAAAGCTTTCCCAAACCCTACAATCTTCATTTATCAGGAAATACCTTCAATTCCTTTCACCCCCTGTCATTCTACCATTCTCAGTCACTGAAACTGCACGCACCGAGGTAACATCCTCAAATCCCGACAACCCTCAATATCGGTTGAACACGCCCAGGCGCTTATTGTCTCTCAATCTCTGGAAATCTATCCAGTCCTACCACTATAGCATAGTCTGTAACGTTTTCCGCCCTCAACCGCCACCCAGCTCAGGGGGAGAGGGGGTGAGGGTGATAAATTCTGAATCATAGAATCAGAAAATTTACAGCGTAGGGGAATGTCATGCGGACCATCATATCAGCACCGGCACCAGAATGAGCCATTCAACCAGTCATGTCTCTCTACCTTCGCCCATTATGATTTGATTAATTCATGCTTTCTCTTGGTCCCTCTCCCCAATACTGATAGCAAGTATTGACTTCCATATCCCCCACCCACGTTACCCCTGCCTTATTCAGGACTCCTTCATTCAACACTGACCGGTTCCCCTTGAGGAATTACTACTTTCCCCATCTAAATGGAGGGAAATCTCAACGTCATTCAGTGCAGAGGGATCTGGGTGTCCTCGTGAACGATTCTCAGAACAGTATGTACAGCAGATAATCATGAGGCAAATGGAATTATGGACCTTATAGCTAATCGGATGGAGCACAAAGTAGTGACGTGGTACTGGAAAATGTTCAATGCGTTGATGAAACCGCATCTGGAGAAATGTGTAAAGTTTTGGCATCCCGTATTTGAGGAGGGATGTAATTGCTTCAGAGGGGCAGGTGAGAGGAGACTCACTGGACTCTAGAGGTAAGGAGTTTGTCTTGTGAAGTAAGATTGAGCAGTTGAGGCCTATACTCTGTTGAGATTAGAGGAATGAGAGGTGGTCTAACTGAGGTATATAAGATGATGAAATGAATTGATAAAGTCGAGTGGAGTGGATGCTTCCTCTTGTGAGATATTCTCGGACGAGAGGTCAGTTTTAGGATGAGCGGTTCACCCAGAGTGCAGTGCATCCCGGGACTTTGAGTAAATTCAAGGAGGATATATGTTTCTATTTGGTAATGGGTTGCGGGGTTATGGAGAATGGGCAGGTGTTAAGGCAGAGTGGAGATCAGCCACCATGGTATCGAATGGCAGAGCATGTTCGAAGATTTGAAAAGTCTCTTGTTGGAACGAGCTCTTGTGAAATTATGGTGTGGAGAATCCGGCGTTGAATTGGGCGTGGGCACAGTAAGACGTTTTACAACACCATGTTATAGTCCAACAGGTTTGTTTCGAATCACTAGCTTTCGGAGCGCAGATCCTTCATCAGGTGAATGAAGAGGTGGGTTCCACAAACAGACATATGGACAAATTCAATGATGCAAGATGATACTTTGAATGCGAGTCTTTGCAGGTAAATAAGTCTTCACAGGTCCAGACGGTGTGTCTGGGGAGAGGCATAATCACAGGATAAAGAAGTGTGAATTGTCTGAAGCCAGTGCTGTTGGTAGGATTTCGGAAGCCCAGGCTAGATAGTAGGGGGTAAATGCAATGAGACATGACTCCAAGCACCCCGTTGGGGCCGTACACTTGCGCTCAGCAGAACTCGGCTGTCAGTTTCTGCTTGGCGTTGTCACGTATCCTAAAGGACGTCATGGAGAACGCTCTCCCAAAGATCAGAGGCTGAATGTCCTTGACTGCAGAAATGTTCCACGATTGGAAGGGAACATTCCTGCCTTGCAATTCTTGCTTAATGTCCGTTCGTCCGTTGTCGCAGCGTATGCTTGGTCTCGCCAATGTATGACGCCGGCGGACTTCATTTCCATCACCGTATGATGCAGAGGACATTGGCCGAGTCATAAAAGTATGTACCGCATACCTTGATGGATGGTGTTCTCATGCGTAATGGAGGTACCAATTTCGATGATCTGGCAGGTATTACAGAGATTGCCATGGCAGGGTTCTGTGGCGTTGTGGTCGCTGTACTCCTGAAGGCTGGGGTGTTTGCTTCAAAAATGGTCTGTTTGAGGTTGTGCGGTTGTTTGGCAAGGGGTTGTGGGGATGGCCTTGGCAAAATGTTCATCTTCGGTGATGACGTGTTGAAGGCTGTGAAGAAGATGTCGTAGTTTCTCCGCTCCGGGGACGTACTGGACGACGAAGGGTGCTCTGTCGGTTGTGTCCCGTGTTTGTCTTCTGACGAGGTCGCTGCGGTTTTTTGCTGTGGCACGTTGGAACTGTGGATCGATGAGTTGAGCGCCTTATCCTATTCTTACAAGGGCGTCTTTCGGTGTTTGTAGATGCCGGTTTTCTTCCTCCTCGCCTCAACAGATCCTGTGTACACGGAGGGCTTGTCCATAGGGGATAGCTTCTTTGATGTGGTTCGGGTGGAAGTTGTAGAAGTGGAGCATCGTGAGGTTATCCGTGGGCTTGCAGTAAAGCGAAGTGCTGAGGCCACCGTCCTTGATGGAGGTTAGTGTATCCAAGAAGGCAACCAATTCTGGAGAGTAGTCCATGGTTAGTCTGGTGGTGGCATGGAACGTATTGATGTCATTCTGAGGGCAAATAAAAACATATCTGTGATCAATCGCCTTCCAACTCATGGTGTGTGTCTCTGCTGTGGAAAGGCATTGCTGCTTTCCGAATACGGTTGCCCATTGTTAGGTTCGCGTGTCAATGGTTGGGGTTTACAGCACTGCTTCTTTTCACCGGTCCAAAGATGAGCATCAAAATACCAGAGGGCAGGTAATTGGCGAGTGGCAATGAGATAATTCTGAACTTATTTTCTTCCCTACATGGAAAGGGCTTGCTGAACGCCGGTTTGCTCAGCACGGGGAAGGTGGGAGCACAGTGGTATTGTCTCTTGCTAGACAACTAATCCAAAGACCCAGGTTCATACTGTGAGGATCCGACTTCCAATCGCAACACTGTAAATGGGATTTGAGTTCAGTTGACAAACCGGAATGTATTTATTAAAAAATCACTTCCTTTGAGGAAGGAACTCTGCCGTCCATACCTGACCTGGCCAACATGTCACTCCAAATCGCCAGAGATGTGGTTGGCTCCTTAATCGCCTCAGAAATGGCTGAGCAAACCATTCAGTTCAAGGACAATCAGCGATGTGCAGTAAATGTTTAGCAATCTATCGTCACCGATATCCCATGCTTGCAATCAAAATTGGTCAAATGGTCATAAAGATTTGGATTATTTAGTACAAATGTGGGGAATTTACAAGTCATATCTCGATAAGTGGACAGGTATTCGTGGATAATTTGACAGTGACTATAAATTGATAGGAATCCGGGGATATGGGAAAGACAGGAATCGCAGGACGTCATGATGTTCCTTTGGAGAGCCGGGGACGAGTCCAAATGGTTTCTTTTAGCGCCCTAATTATAATTTGATTCTGTAAATAGTTGAAAAGTTTTCAGCGAAAGTAAAAAAGAGTTTATCTTGTTACGGATCCCAACTGCACGCAGCCAAGAATATTAGTAAACACGTAGACTCTGAATGGCTGTTTCAAATAAAGGGGTAAGTCCATTAATGCAACCGTCACTTCTCCTCTGGTTTCCTTAATTATATTAAAAGCGGCTGCCCACAGGACTCAATAAAGTATTGATAGGCTACAGATCTCACTACCTCTGCCAGTAGGAGCGTGTGTGCAACAAAATGTATATTTTACTGAGTGTGATAACTCTCTTTGACGGTAAGAGGTAATAAAACAACATGTTGTTCAGATTGCTTTTCTATTCTTGTCTTTCATTTTAAAACAGTACGAAGTCTACAACACCAGATTAAAGTCCAACATATTTGTTTCGATGTCACTAGCTTTCGGAGCGCTGCTCCTTCCTCAGATGAATGAAGAGGTATGTTCCAGAAACATATATATAGACAGATTCAAAGATGCCAGACAATGCTTGGAATGCGACAATTAGCAGGTGATTAAATCTTTACAGATCCAGAGATGGGGTAATCCCAGGTTAAAGAGGTGTGAATTGTGTCAAGCCAGGACAGTTGGTAGGATTTCGCAGGCCAGATGGTGGGGGATGAACGTAATGCGACATGAATCCCAGGTCTCGGTTGAGGCCGCACTCATGTGGGAACTTGGCTATACGTTTCTGCTCGCCGATTCTGTGTTGTCGCACGTCCTGAAGGCCGCCTTGGACTTCAGGACTCCTGGCTCTCTTTGAGCCAGGCAATTCTCGAAAAAACTCAAAATGAAAGACCGTTTAATGAAATGAAAATGAAATGAATATCGCTTATTGTCAAGAGTAGGCTTCAATGAAGTTACTGTTAAAAGCCCCTAGCCACCACATTCCGGCGCCTGTTCGAGGAGGCCGGTATGGCGCGGAAGTTGTTCGGCAAAGGGGAGGTTTCGCTTTTGTAAAGAACAGTTTTGAAGTAAGCGTGCTGGACGCAGCGAACCTTGAGTCAGAATGTTGAGTCATTGAGAGTCAGGAAGTGACTGTCCCAAACCCAACTGGCAATAACCAGTCGCCAGGAACGGGACTCTGTGGGCGGAGTATCGGAGTGAAGCACCAAAGAGCAGCACAGCTCTGAACTCGCCCTGAATTCAGAGGCGGAGCTGCTGATATGCTGTCCGGATTCAGAAAGTGGCGCAGGGCAAAGGAAGCAGCTGTTTGTTCTGGAGGAGAGGCACAGCCAGAAGAAGAGGAAAGAGGGGCAACAGCGGAGCGCGGGGAGCAACAGCGAAGGGGGAATGCGGTCACTGCAGGCGACATCCCTCGCAGCTGGATAGCTTAGTCGGTCGAGCATTCGACTTTTAATCTGAGGGTCCAGGGTTCAAGTCCCCATTCGGGCGATTTTTAGATCCCAATGATCGATACTGACGTGAACCCATCGAGTGAATCCACTGGGAAAGAAGCCCATCAGCCCATTGTGCCTCTCGTACCCCTCAAACCCCTGTATGTTCCAATCCCAGTTTCCAGCCAAGGACCGTCGCCTTTGCATTCCACGGAATTCAAGATTTCATCTATTCTCCTTTGTGTGAATAATACCATCATTAAAAGGAGAAAGGTCTGTTCATCGCCTTCAGATTGAGAGCTGAATTATTTGCGTTATGCTGATTTATTTTCATTTTTTTGCTGATTTTGCGCTTTTAGGCGAGTTGAATCTGAATTCGGACATGATCAGAAATTGAATTTCATCCAGTCCCAATAAAGAATGCTCTTTGGATCTGCCCGTTGCTGCTGTTCAGTTAAACCTCTTTGTTATGTTCCAATAAATTCCATCACATTTATATTTAAATACATTTCACTTTGTTTTCTGAATTCAAAGCCATTCTGCACTCTGTCCCCTGGGTGTCTGTGGCCATTAGCACCCGGTTTCCATGGGTTTCTGTGCCTGGACCTCATCTTTCTTCCTCACTCCAGAGTATAAATATTTCCCACTTTCTCTGTCTGTTCGCTTTGACAAAGAGTCATCAGCCTCGAAACGTGAGCTCTTTGCTCTCCCGACAGATACTGCCAGACCTGCTGAGGTTTCCCAGCATTTTCTCTTTCTGTTCTGTTTTTTTCTGTTCACATGGAAATTCAATTGGTCACAACTTGTCCAAAAGCAGCAATGGTTCCACTAGAGCTCGAACCCAGGACCTGCTGCGTGTAACGCAAACGTGTTAACCACTACACCATAGAACCAGTTGGAGGCATTGACACTCCTTATATGACTGGAGTTTGTGATTGTTCCATCGCTCCGGAACCTTTGTAAAGCGTCTATTTGATGGGAGTGGATTAGCTGTCAACACCTGACTTGCTGTAAAACATGTCTGCGTATGCCACAAAATCGCGTTCAGCTGATTGTGCTTAATTCTTTCTCTTTGAGTCAGGCAATTCTCGAAAAAGGCTCAAAATGAAAGAGCGTTTAATGAAATGAAAATGAAATGAATATCGCTTATTGTCACAAGTAGGTTTCAATGAAGTTACTGTGAAAAGCCCCTAGTCACCACATTCAGGCGCCTGTTCGGGGAGGCCGATACGGTGCGAAGGTTGTGAGGCAAAGGGGAGGTTTCGCTTTTGGAAAGAACAGTTTTGAAGCAAGCGGGCTGGACGCAGCGAACCTTGAGTCAGGATGTTGAGTCATTGAGAGTCAGGAAGTGACTGTCCCAAACCCAACTGGGAATAACCAGTCTCCAGGAAAGGGACTCGGTGGGCGGAGTATCGGAGTGAAGCGTCGAAGAGCAGCACAGCTCTGAACTCGCCCTGAATCCAGAGGCGGAGCTGCTGATATGCCGTCTGGATTCAGAGAGTGGCGCAGGGCAAAAGAAGCAGCTGTTTGTTCTGGAGGAGAGGCACAGCAGAAGCAGAGGAAAGAGGGGCAACAGGGAAGGGGGAATGCGGTCACTACAGGCCACGTCAGTCGTAGCCCGGGTAGCTCAGTCGGGAGAGCATCCGACATTTAATCTGAGGGTCCAGGGTTCAAGTCCCTGTTCGGGCGATCATTTTAAATCCCGATGATCGACGCTGACCTGAACTCATCGAGTGAATCCACTGGGAAAGAAGCCCATCGGCCCATTGTGCCTCTGCTACCCCTCAAACCCCTGTCTGTTCCAATCCCAGTTTCAGCCAAGGACCGTCGCCATTGCATTCCACGGGGTTCAAGGTTTCATTTATTCTCTTTTGTGTGAATAATACCATCATTACAAGCAGAAATCTATTTTCATCGCTTTCAGATTGATCCCTGAAATATTTGCGTTGTGCCTATTTATTTTCATTTTTTTGCTGATTTTGAGCTCTTAGGCGAGTTGAATCTGGATTCCGACATGATCAGGAATTGAATTTCATTCAGTCCCAATAAAGGATGCTCTTTGGATCTGTCCGTTGCTGCTGTAAAGTTAAACCTCATTGTTATGTTCCAATAAATTCCATCACATTTATATTTAAATACATTTCACTTTGTTTTCTGAATTCAAAGAAATTCTGCACTCTGTCCCCTGGGTTTCTGTGGCCATTCGCACCCGGTTTCCCTGGGTTTCTGTGGTTATGGCTCATCTTTCTTTCTCACTCCACAGAATAAGTATTTCCCACTTTCTCTGTCTGTTCGCTTTGTCAAAGAGTCAACGGACTCGAAACGTTAGCTCTTTGCTCTCCCTGCAGATACTGCCAGACCTGCTGAGATTTCCCAGCATTTTCTCTTTCGCGGTTGTATTTCTGTTCACATGGAAATTCAATTGGTCACAACTCGTCCAAAAGCAGCAATGGCCCCACTGGGGCTCGAACCCAGGACCTGCTGCGTGTAACGCAGACGTGATAACCACTACACCATGGAACCAGCTGTCAGCAGCTACACTCCTTATATGACTGGAGTTTGTGATTGTTCCATCGCTCCGGAACCTTTGTCAAGCGTCTATTTGATGGGAATGGATCAGCTGTCAACACCTGACTTGCTGTATAACATGTTTTCGTGTCCCACAAAATCGCGTTCAGCTGATTGTGCCTAATTCTTTCTCTTTGAGTCAGGCAATTGTCGAAAAAGACTCAAAATGGAAGAGCGTTTCATGAAATGAAAATGAAATGAATATCGCTTATTGTCACAAGTAGGTTTCAATGAAGTTACTGTGAAAAGCCCCTAGTCACCACATTCCGGCGCCTGTTCGGGGAGGCCGATACGGCGCGGAAGTTGTGAGGCAAAGGGGAGGTTTCGCTTTTGTAAAGAACAGTTTTGAAGCAAGCGGGCTGGACGCAGCGAACCTTGAGTCAGGATGTTGAGTCATTGAGAGTCAGGAAGTGACTGTCCCAAACCCAACTGGGAATAACCAGTCTCCAGGAAAGGGACTCGGTGGGCGGAGTATCGGAGTGAAGCGTCGAAGAGCAGCACAGCGAGAGGAGCAACAGCGAAGGGGGAATGCGGTCACTACAAGCAGCATTACTCACAGCCCGGAAAGCTCAGTCGTTAAAGCACCAGACTTTTAATCTGAGGGACCAGGGTTCAAGTCCCTGTTCGGGCGATCATTTTAAATCCCAATGATCGAAGCTGACCTGAACTCATCGAGTGAATCCACTGGGAAAGAAGCCCATCGGCCCATTGTGCATCTGCTACCCCTCAAACCCCTGTCTGTTCCAATCCCTGTTTCAGCCAAGGACCGTCGCCTTTGCATTCCACGGGGTTCAAGGTTTCATTTATTCTCTTTTGTGTGAATAATACCATCATTACAAGGAGAAATCTCTGTTCATCGCATTCAGATTGATCCCTGAAATATTTGCGTTATGCTGAACTTTTTTCTTTTTTTTGCTGATTTTGAGCTCTTAGGCGAGTTGAATCTGAATTCCGACATGATCAGGAATTGAATTTCATTCAGTCCCAATAAAGGATGCTCTTTGGATCTGTTGCTGCTGTACAGTTAAACCTCATTGTTATGTTCCAATAAATTGCAATACATTTGTATTTAAATACATTTCAGTTTGTTATCTTAATTCAAAGCCATTCTGCACTCTGTCCCCTGGGTTTCTGTGGTCATTAGCACCCGGTTTCCCTGGGTTTCTGTGGCTATGGCTCATTTTTCTTTCTCACTCCACAGTATATATATTTCCCACTTTCTCTGTCCGCTTTGTCAAAGAGTCAACGGACTCGAAACGTTCGCTCTTTCCTCTCCCAACAGATGCTGCCAGATTTTCCAGCATTTTCTCTTTGGGAGTTATATTTCTGTTCACATGTTCATTCAATTGGTCACAACTTGTCCGAAAGCAGCAATAGTTCCAGTGGGGCTCGAACCCAGGACCTGCTGCGTGTAGAGCAGACGTGTTAACCACTACACCATGGAACCAGCCAGCGGCAGTTGCACTCCTTATATGACTGAAGTTTGTGATTGTTCCATCTCTCCGGAACCTTTGTAAAGCGTCTATTTGATGGGAATGGATAAGCAGTGTGCAGCTCAATGGTTAGAGCGTGGTGCAAATAACGCTAATAACGGGTTCGATCCTCGTACAGGTCAACAAGTGATCGGCTTGCCTCATATGTTTGCAGGCGACCAGCCCAGTGTTACCGGGGCGGCATTATTACTGGCCTGAAGCAGGGCAGAGACCCTTTTATCTGCTTGAATTCTCTTGGATAATATCTGCCACTTTTTCATTCTTTTACATTTCATTGCAATATTTCAGGCGACTCTGCTCCAGGCAGCGTTGCAAACAGCCACATTACGATGTCACATCAGCCGACCTTGAAATTGCGGCATTGAATAGATCAGCAGCGCTGTGCAGGAATTACTAACCTTCTTGCCAGTAATTTGGCTTAAATGCTGCCACCTTCAACAAACCGATTGCTTAACATGCAGTCGTTTGCTGTCTACGCCAAATACATTTGATGCTTCGAAATGTCTTTTTCAAAAAGCTGCACTACCCATTTATAATGTGGTGCTAATTACACTGATGTGGAAATGCGGGCGTTGGACTCGGGTGAGCACAGTAAGAAGTCTTACAACACCAGGTTAAAGTCCAACAGGTTTGTTCCGATGCCACTAGCTTCCGGAGCGCTGATCCTTCCTCAGGTAATTGCACTGAAACACGTCTGGAACGATCAAAATACATTGAGGCGAGAAGTATACATGTTTGCTAATCTATTGAGAGGCGACGCATGATCTCCCGGTTAATGTCCTTAATTTATAAATCCCCGAATCATTTACCCCAATTTAAAATTCAGCTGGCTCATCATCATTTCGTGCTGAAGCAGCAGCCGTCCATTCGGACTAATGTGAGCGCCTGTCCTGCAATTGCAAATAATCTGCATGATGTTGAGATGCTGGCGCTGGATACAGAAAGAAGTGTGACAGCAACAAGAAGTGTGACAGCAACACGTTTATTTGAAATCACAAGCTTTGGCATCGCCGTCCCTTCATCAGTTGAAGTGATGAAGGACCACTTTACCTGATGAAGGCACAGCGCTGCCAAAGCTCACGATTTCAAATCAACCTGTTGGACTTTAATATGGTGTTGCGAGACTTCTTAGTGAATAATCCGCACGCACTTTCTTGCGGCACGGTTACATTTCGACTGGATTTTGAATTCACAGGGTCAGCTGCGTTTACTCTTTCAATGAAGAAAGCCGTCCAAAGGCTTTTGCAGACAAGTACTGGAAATGTGAGCCGTAGAACATCCCGTGCTAGAATAATACTAATCTTTACTGTCACAAGTAGGCGTACATTAAAACTAGCTATAAGTTACTGTGAAATTTCGATCATAAAGATGAATACATGAGAAATTTGATGAGGGGAAAGTTTGCAGATTGGGCGATGCTCGAGGCACAATGTATTCAACAATGCCGAAGCCAGCGTAAGTGCTGGTGAGCAGTTTGTCAGTTGGAAACGTGCAGAAAGTTCAAGGGGAAAGCAAATCCTTACGGCTTGCTGGCAACCTAAAGGGTGGAATTTACAAAAGGCAAGTTCGCCCGATCCAGCTTGTTCGCGATCAGTCAGGAAAGAATACTCAATTCTCCATTCACGACTTGACTAAATTTGGAATCGACATGGTTACACGAGGTGCTTGTATGGAAATGGGCGGTTAGCTCCATGGTTACAGCGTGGTGCTAATAACGCCAAGGTCGCGGGCTCGATCCTCGTACGTGTCAACAAAACAACTGCGTCACGAAATGATCTGCTTGCGTCATATGTTTGCAGGCAACCAGCCCAGTGTTACTGAGGCGACGTTATTACTGACCTGAGGCAGCGCAGAGTCGATTTTATCTGCTTGACTCCTCTTGGATAATATCTGCCATTTTATCATTCTTTTACATTTCTGCGCCACAAACGTGTCGGTAACATGTTTCCAAAGTTTCCTAGTCCACACCGGTGACAATTCACGTCGTTCTGAACAATGTCTGACCTCCAATTCCTGCTATTTTCAGGCAAATCTGCTCCAGGCAACGTTGGAAATAGCCACGCAACATGTTAGACGAGCCCACCATTCAGGACTGGAGTGAATTTGGAAACGTCATGGTCACTCCAGCCAATAATGCATACATGGCCGGTTCGCTCAGATGGTTAGAGCGTGGTGCTAATAACACCAAGGTGAGTAATAATGCCGCCTCAGAAACACTGGGTTGGTTGCCTGCAAACCTATGAGGCAAGCAGATCACTTCGTGACGGAGTTGTTTTGTTGACCCGTACGAGGATCGTCCCCGCAACGTTTGCTTGATTGGAACCACGCTCCAACCATTGAGCGAACGGCCATGTACGGATGATCACCTCGTGTGACCATGTCGATTCCAAATTTAGTCCAGTCGTGAATGGAGAATTGAGTATTCTTTCCTGACTGATCGCGAACAAGCTGGATTGGGCGAATTTGCCTTTTGTAAATTCCACCCTTTAGGTTGCCAGCAAGCCGTAAGGATTTGCTTTCCCTTGAACTTTCTGCACGTTTCCAACTGACAAACTTCTCACCAACACTTACGCTGGCTTCGGCATTGTTGAACACATTGTGCCTGGAGCATCGCCCAATCTGCAAACTTTCTCCTCATCAAATTTCTCATGTATTCATCTTTATGATCGAAATTTCACAGGAACTTATAGGCAGTTATAATGTACGCCTACGTGTGACAGTAAAGATTGTTATTATTCTAGCACGGGATGTGCTACGGCTCACATTTCCAGTACTTGTCCGCAAAAGCCTTTGGGCGGCTTTCTTCATTGAATGAGTAAAAGCAGCTGACCCTGTGAATTCAAAATCCAGTCGAAATGTAACCGTGCCGCAATAAAGTGCGTGCTGATTATTCAGTAAGAAGTCTCACAACACCATATTAAAGTCCAACAGGTTGATTTGAAATCGTAACCTTTGGCAGCGCTGTGCCTTCATCAGGTAAAGTTGTCCTTCATCACTTCAACTGATGAAGGGACGGCGCTGCCAAAGCTTGTGATTTCAAATAAACCTGTTGCTGTCACACTTCTTGTTGCTGTCACACTTCTTTCTGTATCCAGCGCCAGCATCGCAACATCATGCAAATTATTTGCAATTGCAGGACAGGCGCTCACATTAGTCCGAATGGACGGCTGCTGCTTCAGCACGAAATGATGATGAGCCGGCTGAATTTTAAATTGGGGTAAATGGTTCGGCGATTTACAAGCTAAGGACATTAACCGGGAGATCATGCGTCGCCTCGCAATAGATTTGCAAACAAGCATACCTCTCGCCTTAAGGTATTTTGATCGTTCCAGACGTGTTTCAGTGTAATTACCTGAGGAAGGAGCAGTGCTCCGGAAGCTAGTGACATCGGAACAAACCTGTTGGACTTTAACCTGTTGTTGTAAGACTTCTTACTGTGATCGCCCCAGTCCAACGCCCGCATCTCCACATCAGTGTAATTAGCACCACATTATAAATGGGTAGTGCAGCTTTTAGAAAAAGACATTTCGAAGCATCAAATGTATTTGGCGTAGCCAGCAAACGACTGCATGTTAAGCAATCGGTTTGTTGAAGGTGGCAGCATTTGAGCCAAATTACTGGCAAGAGGGTTAGTAATTCCTGCACAGCGCTGCTGATCTATTCATTGCCGCAATTTCAAGGTAGGCTGATGTGACATCGTACCGTGGCTATTTGCAACGCTGCCTGGAGCAGATTAGCCTGAAATATTGCAATGAAGGAGACGTAAAGCACAGTTCAGAGCGACGTGAATTGTCATCTGCAGGAGTTCGCTATTGATTAGGAGACGTTGGCCACATTTGTGACACAGAAATGTAAAAGAACGATAGGTTTTCAGAAAAAGAGGCAGATATTGTCCAAGAGGCGCCAAGCAGTTAAAGGGGACTCTGCGCCGCCGCAGCGGAGTCAAAATGCCGCTCCAGCTTGCCGGAAAAGTGGAAATTATTTCACGGTATGGTTATTTCGTTGGCCAGTACGGGGATCGAACCCGCGACCTTGGCGTTATTAACACCACGCTCGAACCATCTGAGCTAACCGACCATGCATGCATTGTCGACTTTCCCTGCTCTCTGCCCTGCTTTCTCGGGTCTTGCTTTACACATTCTCAATTCCTGCCTTTTGTTTCCGTCCCCACTGACTTCCTACATCGGTTCCCATCCCCCTGCCACATTAGTTTAAACCCTCCCCAACTGCACTAGCAAACTAGCAATCATGTCAGAATTCAGATTCAACTCGCCTAAAAGCTCAAAATCAGCAAAAAAAAAAGAAAATAAATCAGCATAACGCAAATATTTCAGGGATCAATCGGAAAGCGATGAACAGAGATTTATCCTTGTAATGACGGTATTATTCACACAAACGAGAATAGATGAAACCTTGAACACCGTGGAATGCAAAGGCGACGGTCGTTGGCTGAAACTGGGATTGGAACAGACAGAGGTTTGAGGGGCAGCAGAGGCACAATGGGCCGATGGGCTTCTTTCCCAGTGGATTAACTCGATGAGTTCAGGCCAGCGTCGATCATAGGGATTTAAAATGATCGCCCGAACAGGGACTTGAACCCTGGACCCTCAGATTAAAAGTCTGATGCTTTACCGACTGAGTTACCCGGGCTGTGAGCAATGTTGCATGTAGTGACCTCATTCCCCCTTCGGTGTTGCTCCTCTCGATCCGTGTTGCCCGTATTTCCTCTTCTTATGCTGTGTATCTCCTCCAGAAGAAACCGCTGCTTCCTTTGCCCTGCTCCACTCTCTGAATCCGGACAGCATATCAGCAGCTCCGCCTGTGGATTCAGGGCGAGTTCAGAGTTGTGCTGCTCTTCGGCGCTTCACTCTGATACTCCGCCCACCGAGTCCCTTTCCTGGAGACTGGTTATTGCCAGTTGGGTTTGGGACAGTCACTTCCTGACTCTCAATGACTCAACATTCTGACTCAAGGCACGCTTGCTTCAAAACTGTTCTTTACAAAAGCGAAACCACCCCTTTGCCTAACAACTTCCGCGCCGTTCCGGCGTCCCCGAACAGGCGCCGGAATGTGGCGACGAGGGGCTTTTCACAGTAACTTAATTGAAGCCCACTCGTGACAATAAGCAATTTTCATTTCATTTTCAATTCATTAAACACTCTTTCATTTTGAGTCTTTTTCGAGAATTGCCTGGCTCAAAAAGAGCCAGGAGTCCTGAAGTCCAAGGCGGCCTTCAGGACGCGCGACAACGCAGAATCGCCGAGCAGAAACTTATAGCCAAGTTCCCACATGAGTGCGGCCTCAACTGAGACCTGGGATTCATGTCGCATTACATTCATCCCCCACCATTTGGCCTGCGAAATCCTACCAGCTGTCCTGGCTTGACACAATTCACACCTCTTTAACCTGGGGTTACCACATCTCTGGATCTGTAAAGATTTAATCACCTGCTAATGGTCGCATTCCAAGCATTGTCTGGCATCATTGAATCTGTCTATATATATGTTTCTGGAACATACCTCTTCATTCACCTGAGGAAGGAGCAGTCCCCGAAAGTTCGTGACATCGAAACAAACATGTCGGACTTTAACCTGGTGTTGTAAGACTTCGTACTGTGTTAAAATGAAAGACAAGAATAGAAAAGCAATCTGAACAACATGTTTTTTTATTATCTCTTACCGTCAAAGAGAGTTATCACACCCAGTAAAATATACATTTTGTTGCACACACGCTCCTACTGGCAGAGGTAGTGAGATCTGTAGCCTATCAATACTTTATTGAGTCCTGTGGGCAGCCGCTTTTAATATAATTAAGGAAACCAGAGGAGAAGTGACGGCTGCATTAATGGACTAACCCCTTTATTTGAAACAGCCATTCCGAGTCTACGTGCTTACTAATATTCTTGGCTGCGTGCAGTTGGGATCCGGAACAAGGGAAACTCTTTTTTACTTTCGCTGAGAACTTTTCAACTATTTACAGAATCAAATTATAATGAGGGCGCTAAAAGAAACCATTTGGACTCGTCCCCGGCTCTCCAAAGGAACATCATGATGTCCTGCGATTCCTGTCTCTCCCATATCCCCGGATTCCTATCAATTTATAGTCACTGTCAAATTATCCACGAATACCTGTCCACTTATCGAGATATGACTTGTAAAGTCCCCACATTTTTACTAACTAGTCCAAATCTTTATGACCATTTGACCAATTTTGATTGCAAGCATGGGATATCGGTGACGATCGCTGGCTAAACATTTACTGCACATCGCTGATTGTCCTTGAACTGAATGGTTTGCTTATCCATTTCTGAGGCGATTAAGGAGCCAACCACATCTCTGTCGATTTGGAGTGACATGTTGGCCAGGTCAGGTATGGACGGCAGAGTTCCTTCCTCAAAGGAAGTGATTTTTTAATAAATACATTCCGGTTTGTCAACTGAACTCAAATCCCATTTACAGTGTTGCGATTGGAAGTCGGATCCTCACAGTATGAACCTGGGTCTTTGGATTAGTTGTCTAGCAAGAGACAATACCACTGTGCTCCCACCTTCCCCGTGCTGAGAAAACCGGCGTTCAGCAAGCCCTTTCCATGTAGGGAAGAAAAAAAGTTCAGAATTATCTCATTGCCACTCGCCAATTACCTGCCCTCTGGTATTTTGATGCTCATCTTTGCACCGGTGAAAAGAAGCAGTGCTGTAAACCCCAACCATTGACACACGAACCTAACAATGGGCAACGGTAATCGGAAAGCAGCAACGCCTTTCCACAGCAGAGACACACACCATCAGTTGGAAGGCGATTGATCACAGATATGTTTTTAGTTGCCGTCAGAATGACATCAATACGTTCCATGCCACCACCAGACTAACCATGGACTACTCTCCAGAATTGGTTGCCTTCTTGGACACACTAACCTCCATCAAGGACGGTGGCCTCAGCACGTCGCTTTACCGCAAGCCCACGGATAACCACACGATGCTCTTTCTACAACTTCCACCCGAACCACATCAAAGAAGCTCTCCCCTATGGACAAGCCCTCCGTGTACAAAGGATCTGCTCAGGCGAGGAGGAACAAAACCGGCATCTACAAACACCGAAAGCCGCCCTTGTAAGAATGGGATGTGGCTCTCAACTCATCGATCCACAGTTCCAACGTACCACAGCAAAAAACCGAAGCGACCTCGTCAGAAGACAAACACGGGACGCAACCGACAGAGCACCCTTCGTCGTCCAGTACGTCCCCGGAGCGGAAAAACTACGACATCTTCTTCACAGCCTTCAACACGTCATCGCCGAAGATGAACATTTTGCCAAGGCCATCCCCACAACCCCTTGTCTTCAAACAACCGCACAACCTCAAACAGACCATTGTTTGAAGCAAACACCCCAGCCTTCAGGAGTACAGCGACCAAAACGCCACAGAACCCTGCCATGGCAATCTCTGTAATACCTGCCAGATCATCGAAATTTGTACCTCCATTACGCATGAGAACACCATCCATCAAGGTATGCGGTACATACTTTTATGACTCGGCCAATGTCCTCTGCATCATACAGTGCTGGAAATGATGTCCGAGGCGTGATACATTGGCGAGACCAAGCATACGTTGCGACAACGGACGAACGGACATTAAGCAAGAATTGCAAGGCAGGAATGTTCCCTTCCAACCGTGGAACATTTCAGCAGTCAAGGACATTCAGTCTCTGGTCTTCGGGTGAGCGCTCTCCATGACTTCCTTTAGGATATGTGACAACGCCAAGCAGAAACTGATAGCCGAGTTCTGCTGTGCGCACGAGTACGGCCCCAATGGGGAGCTTGGAGTCATGTCTCATTACATTCACCCCCTACTATCTGGCCTGAGCTTCCGAAATCCTACCAACAGCACTGGCTTCAGACAATTCACACCTCTTTAACCTGTGATTATGCCTCTCCCCAGACGCACCGTCTAGACCTGTAAAGACTTAATTACCTGCAAAGACTCGCATTCAAAGTATCATTTTGCATCATTGAATTTGTCCATATATCTGTTTGTGGAATCCACCTCTTCATTCACCTGATGAAGGATCTGCGCTCCGAAAGCTAGTGATTCGAAACAAACCTGTTGGACTATAACATGGTGTTGTAAAACTTCTTACTGTGCCCACCCCAATCCAACGCCGGATCCTCCACACCATAATTTCACAAGAACTCGTTGCAACAAGAGGCTTTTCAAATCTTCGAACACGCTCTGCCATTCGATACCATGGTGGCTGATCTCTACTCTGACTTAACACCTGCCCATTCTCCATAACCCCGCAACCCATTACCAAATAAAAACCCGCCTGTATCCTCCTTGAATTTACTCAAAGTCCCGGCATGCACTGCACTCTGGGTTAGTGAACCGCTTATCCTAAAACTATGACCCCTCATTCTGGATTATCCCACAAGGGGAAGCATCCGCTCCCCTCGACTTTATCAATTCATTTCATCATCTTATATATCTCCGTTAGACCTCCTCTCATTCCTCTAATCTCGACAGAGTATAGGCCTCAACTGCTCAATCTTACTTCACATGACAAACTCCTTACATCTAGAATCCAGTGAGTCTCCTCTCACCTGCCCCTCTGAAGCAACTAGATCCCTCCTCAAATAAGGGATGCCAAAACTTTACCCATTTCTCCAGATGCGGTTTCATCGACGCATTGTACATTTTCCAGTAACACGTCCCTACTTTGTACTCCATCCCATTAGCTAAAAGGGCCATAATTCCATTTGCCTCATGATTACTTGCTGTACATACTGTTCTGAGAATCGTGCACGAGGCCCCCAGATCCCTCTGCACTGAATCACGTTGAGACTTCCCTCCATTTAGATGGGAAAACTAGTAATTCCTCAAGGGGAACCGGTCAGTGTTGAATGAAGGAGTCCTGAATAAGGCAGGGGTAACGTGGGGGGGCGGGGGGGGGGGGATATGGAAGTGAACACTTGCTATCACTATTGGAGAAGTGACCAAGGGAAAGCATGAATTAATCAAATAATTATGGGCGAAGGTAGAGAGACATGACTGGTTGAATGGCTCATTCTGGAGCCGGTGCTGACATGATGGTCCGCATGACATTCCACTACGCTGTAAATGTTCTGATTCTATGATTCAGAATTTATCACCCCCCAACTGCGGATGGCTCAGGAACAATTGGATTATACGTGAAAGAGTGCGTAACCTTTCTGTCCATGGTATTTGTGAGCGGCTTAATACATTCCCTGGAGGAAGCATTATCAGACTCTCCATGTTTCTTTCACCTCCTCCAACCAAATAATTTCACACGCATGAAGGCACATCCGGGGAATGACCATGGCAATGATCAACAAGAACCTTTTCGCTTTCTGCTCCCACCAATCGAAATCTGAATCCTCTTCCTGCACAATGTTTGTTCTGTGCCAATTTCTAAGACAAACGTGAGGAATACAGGCACATGGCCTGATTTAAGGACTGTTTTATTAATTGATCCAGTATGACAAATTATATGCGTATTCACAAAACTCGAAAAACACATTCAAATGTCATTGCCCAAAGTCAAATGACATTCATGTTTTCTACCTAGATTACGTTGCAATCTGAGTTGTTCTTGTACCAAAATGGAACATAAGAAATATCAAACTGTTCATTACAGGTCATGCAATGACACCTAATTTGCCCACATAGATCGTGTTGCACTTTAAGGTGCTTCAATACAATTGTGATACATATGACATTAAATGCGTCAATTCAATGTGAGCCATATGGTTAGAGAGAGTGTACACGATTCCCGTCACAAGGTGTATTTTGGGTTCAAGGACGGAGCCAGCCAGGCTTCCCATTGTGACTCTGCGGCCATGCTTTAGAACGACCCTAAGTACATTGTCCTTGGGTCTGGAAAGTGCCACTTTGCAGCACTTGGTCGGGAACAACAATCAGCACCGGAAGGCCAAGACACACAAGGAACACATTTACACCAACATCTTTGCACTGGCAGAGGAGGGTCTACTCAGCCTACTTCCACGTTTCCAGCTCTTGGTATGCAGGACCGCAAGTCTATCTGAACATGCGATGCATAATTCTTCCTCTTCCGCCATTTCAGACAGTGCATCCCAGAAATCCACCGTCCTCCGGCTTTAAATGTTTGATGTTCTGGATGCTCTGGGGGTGCGCAAACGTTCTATGATGTCATTTCGGTTTCTACAAACAGAAAATAATGTTGCAACATGCTACTCCCCCCGCGGGATTCCACGGTGTATAAATGATCCGACCTGGGAAAGTATATAATCAGTGTTCAACCCAGACATTTTCTATGGTACAAAGGGATATATCATTTCCTGCTGAAAATGCATTTTCCGACTGACACAATTCTGAAAATATACAACATTACCCTTGCCGCCATCGGTGTTCCTGGTAAGTGTTTGTACCCGAGCAGACGTGTGTGCGAGCGGCCCCCGGGCTTTACTCTGTGAATTATAACGTCGCATACTGACAGTTATGAAGAGGGTGGGGCTTTGGTATCGGTTTTGTTGATCCGATTTAAAGTTGACGTTTTGCAACATTGTTCCAATGAGAATAATAATAATCTTTATTGTCACAAGTTTTAACACTGCAATGAAGTTACTGTGAAAAGCCCTGAGTCGCCACATTCTGTCCCCTGTTTTGGCTCACCGTGGGAAAATGTCCAATTCACACAACAGCCCGTCTTTCGGGACTTGTGGGAGGAAACCGGGGCGCCCGAAATAAATCCACGCAGACACAGGGAGAACGTGCAGACCCCACACAGACAGTGACCCAAGCTGGAACTCGAACCTGGAACCCTGGTGCTGCGAATCAACTGTGCTACCCACTGTGCTACAGTGCGCCCATGAATGTAGAGGTTCCATGAGGTATCAACTTGTGTTGACTTTCCTGGAAAACTGCCTGCTGGTGACATGTAGACCAACGCAGAAAACGGAGGCAATGTATTTCTGGATGTAGCTGTCACAGTGGAGTTGTCCCGAGTGTTGGGCACTCACTGGAGGGGGATATCTGATCGCAGTGGTAAGGTACTTGGGGTATGTCTCAGCGTAGGAACAAATCGGGTGCGAGTCACTAATTGGAATGGAAATAAAGAAGGTCCAGTTTTGATTTTTCGCCTGAATTATCTTTCATCAGAAGAAGCTGCTTCCGTGTTTTATGAATGTAATTCATTTCGAAGGGGAATCATTTTGCTGAAGGTTGGTGATAAGTGCATCAATCAAAATAGGTTTTTGTTTTATCTCGTGTTGTATGGCACTGGCAAAAACGGATATTTGCTATTTATTGACAACCAAAGAGGAGAACAGCACAGTTTCATTGATTAATTTATTAGATCGACATTTAACTGTTTTCATGTAAATAATTCCCCTTCACAAATCACTGTCATGAAATTCTGTTTCTCCTATGTGCTGAATTCTATTTCCTAACCTTGACATCGGATAAATATGAACATTCGACCTGAAATGTTACTCCTTAGTCGATAATTTAGCAAATCACGAGGTGTTGCTGTTGCACGTGTGTTCTGATTCTTGCAGAGAATTCTGCATATCTGGTTTTCTACTTCTTATCCCGCCTGTCCTGCTCCAGCAGGAATTATGCTGGGGCTGGGCGCCTGATTTGAATCACCCACCCCTGGCGTCTTTGTGGTAAGTCTGAGTAAAACGGGCAAATCTGGCCTGTCACACATAAAACTGGAAAACAAATGAAATGAGTAACTTCCAGCCTCACGAGGTATTTACTTTCCAGTCCGAATTCAAGCAGAGGATGCCTTCCCATGATTCCGATTGGAATCCTTTAATCGTGGATGTGGGACTGGAGGTGGGTTTGGTTTGGTTGAGATTATTAAAACTGTACTGTATGGTGTGGCTGCAACCAGCCAACATTATTGCTAAAACCCTGATCTAATGTTTGCGTCAGATACTTTGAATATTTGGTGAATCATTGCTCTCTTTATTCTCTTCTCTCTCTTGCTCCCAACAAGTTAATCTAGTGGCGATTATGATCCTATCACGGGGAAAGTGTGGCCTCTCGACCTGCACCACTCGCTACATGATGGCAATGGCAATGGGGGATCTAGCGTTCATTATCACTGATCTCATTTTGTGGAAGATTGTTAATTATTATTATCCATGGGCTTTCTTGTACATTACGCATGTGTGCAGAATTATGAATGTCCTGCGTCTTGCAGCTACAGACTGTTCTGTTTGGTTCACTGTCACTTTTACCTTTGACCGATTCGTGGCAATCTGTTGCCAGAAGCTGAAAGCAAAATATTGCACTGAAAAAATGGCGTCTGTGATTCTAGCAACAATTTGCACTCTGATTTGTTTGAAAAGCATCCCCTACTACTTTCCACTTGAACCTCTTGTGATAATCAACAATGTGCCGTGGTTCTGTTATGTCAAGGCAAGCTACTATACTGAGCCTGCATGGGCAGGATATGACTGTTTTAGTGTTGTATTAAACCCATTGCTCCCATTCGTTTTAATTCTGTTCTTCAACGCCCTGACAGTCAGACACATTTTAGTGGCAAGTCGAGTCCGTAAACAACTAAGGGGTCAGAGCAAGAGAGAGAATGACAGTGACCCAGAGATGGAGAGCAGAAAGAAATCTGTGATTTTACTCTTTAGCATATCCGGCAGCTTCATACTTCTATGGTTGGTGTATGTTTTTCATTTCTTATATAATCGCATTGCGGGCAAAAATAGCAGAGATTATAGCAGCTCGGAATTTATATTTAGGGAAGTCGGAGAAACCCTGCAACATTTAAGTTGCTGCACAAACACATTTATTTATGGGGCCACTCAGTCCAGTTTCAGAAAACAGCTCAAGAGCACAGTAATCTATCCGGTACCAGCAATTATTCAATGTATAACTAAACGAATCAACTGAACGCAGCCCAGTAATGTGCACCAGTGCTTCCAACACATGCGACTTATATGCATTCTCAGACTCCCACACACGACAAAAAGCAGTGAATATTTATCTGGACAGAATTGACTGCTGAAGCAGCCATCCTAATCGTCACAGCGCCAGATACCAAATGCCTCTTGCAGGGCTGGATAGGGAACTGCATCCACGATATTGCCTTTGTTTGGCTCTAAGGTTCAACCAACGGCCTTGAGTGCTGGTGTACATTCTGCCCACAGTCAAGCAGCTGCTCGATCTGAAACGGCTCATCCTTCTTTCCAAACTGGTCGATAGACTCTTTGATCCCAATTTCAGGGTTTTCTTTCTTCCATTTACGGGATATGAGCGTCGCTGGTTCGGCCAGCATTTATTGTGCATCCCTCGTTGCCCATCAGAAGGTGGTGGTGACCTGCCTGCGGGAAAATTGATTCGCAATGTCTGGAGTATCGAATGTTAAATCCCCCCAGTCGGATTCCCATCCTTTCGCATCACAATGACGGCAATGATTTAGGTTAAAATTTCAGATTGCACTCGAGAACAAATAAAATTTGCAACGCTTTCAACACAGACCTAAACCTGTCTAAGCTTGAACTCATTCAAACTTTGCTGCCTTGTCCAAAGCCCTACCCCTGCTCAGTCACCTCACTCTCTTTCACGCTGCTCGCCATTGGATCTCAGCGACGCCACACAATGACCTTCAAACGTCCATCCTTTTCATTTTTTTGCATCATCCATGGATTTATTCCTCCATCTCACTGTGTCAGTAGGTCTAGATTTCCCCCCCAAAACCACAGTGATACTTTCTGACCGCCTTTCAGACATTCCTTAAAATATCTCAGCCATACCGTGCATGTGACGACATCTCCTTTATGTCCAGTTCTGCAATGTTGCTGTTGTGATTCTCTGTGAAGTGTTCAGGATGGAATCATGAGGTTCAGTCCATTATTAAAATAGAAATTGTTTCCTTTGTCCTCCCCGCATTGTCTCTCTTGCTGTCGACATGCCTCTCTCAGACTCTCTTTCTCGACCTTACATTTTTTCCTAAAAACTAACCGAACCCTAACAGAAACTATAACGCAAACGGCAAAAACTGTTACTACCAAACCGGACAAGGAGCAAACCCTGAGCTCAAGCCGTAACTCCAAGACGAATATCACCAATATTGTCATCCCGAATGAAAACCAAAGCTGAAGTGAACGCCTTGCAATTATCCGAACCGTGGCTGAAAATGTATTGTGAATCATAGTTGGACGTTGAACTATCACGGTAATCCTAAAGCTGCATGGCAACTGAAATCCCAATAATATCATTGGTCCTAACCCCACTTGGAACAGAAACTCAAACTGTGACTTACATTTTAACGTGAAACATGACGGTCCCATGAAATGTAAAAATAACTGCTATTCGAAACCAAGCTCTAATCCTAATCTAAATCTACTCTTCATTTAAAAAAACAATGATTGCACTAAATTAAGCCGCACCCTTAACCCTCAACTTAAATTCAAATGCAACATAATCCTGAATGCCAATTTGCAATAGGACCTCAGTTGAAAAGAACGTGCACACTTGTCGGAAGGCAATCGGAACCTTAATCTGAATGCCTGCATTTTGTCCATTGAAAAGTTCTCGCCTATCGCACGCTGCTGACCCCAGACTGCACGTTACCTCAGCTTCCCGGGAAATTGTGGTTTTAAACGCATGCTAAAACTGCACCTTTGTGTTATGGATCATCCCAGATGGGGATGATGAATATAGAGGCCACAGAACTGAGGGCAAGAGTACAGATTTGGGGTATGCAGCGCGTGGTAAGCAGGAGTTTGTACTCCTGATTTGGGCAGCAGGGTAACACAGAACTTAGCACTGTTGCTTTGCAGCACCAGGGCCCCAGGTTCTGTTCCCGCTTGGGTCACTGTGTGCGGAGTCCGTCGGTTCTCCCCTTGTCTGTGTGGATTTCCGCCGGGCGCTCCGATTTCCTCCCACAAGTCCAGAAATTCGTGCATGTTAGGTGAATTGGACACTCTGAATTCTCCCTCAGTGTGCGGAACAGCCGTCGCAGTGTGGCGACTAGGGAAGTTTTATAGTATCTTCATTGTAGTGTTAACGTAAGCCTGCTTGTGACACTAATAAACATTATTATTACTACCATTATGTTTTAGTATTATATCCCTGTTTACTGCATATTTAACCACACAGGGAAAGAGGTAGTGGAGTTTTACCTCTGGCTCCAGATTCACTGAGCATTTTTCAGCCACACCCAGAGTGATGGTCATAGGACAAGTTCAAAACGTAAGAAAGCGCAGCCGGTAGCCATTTTTGAACCGAACAACGAGGATGAGAGAATTTTCTTATGAAGGGAGATTGAGTAGAACGAGCAAGTATTCGTTGATATATACACTGAACGGCACACTTTTGCTAACGTATGCAGTTCTTGGGGATTCAACAGAGTTACGTTGGCGATGACGTGTCTTCCTGTTGAAGAGTTAAACGCTCCGGGTCACAGGACAAGCTAGAGCAATTTGGGAAGGAGGAAATGTGGCAGAGAATGGGTATTCTTATGTTCCTGAAGTGGGGTTCTTTTAGGAATAATCTGAGGACAGGATATATCGGAGCAATGCCAATCTTCATCGTGTATTTGTGGTCATTGATCTCCTCTGCGCACCTGAGAGAAAATATCCGTGTTAGGAGAATTTTCTCGAAATATTTCCAAGGATGCAAATCGACAATAGCAACTTATCAAAATAAATCCCCTGCTTCGTTCATAGCAGAAGTTGTGGAAGGAACTTTAACACCAGGGGCATCGACAGCAGGCAATAGCTAGGTAACCAAATATTTGGGCAAATGGAAGGCGGGAGTTGTTTCCTAAAGCTACACAAAGGGTGGAAATGTTTTGTGAACAAGAACAAGTATTGGGAACCAGGCAGCTGAGACCACGGAGACCAGGTTGCAATCATTTGGACGGCAAAGAACTGAGCCATAAATGGAGGAACGCAGACGTATCGCAAGGTTGTAGGAGGTGGAAAACGTTTCACAGTGTGTGAAAGTTTTAGGGCAGGCGTGTCGATAGATTTCTGCATGGCTTTGGAGGAGACTAGAGATCAAAGGAGGGCTGTAGGGAATGCAGTTCTTTGCATAGATAGGGCACTTTAATGACGGGGAATGTTAAATATTCAGGGTAGACTGTAGGGCTGATATAATTCACAGAAACAAGCAGGGACTTTGGGCGGAGGAGTTTACAAATGAAGGAAGTTATCCGTGCTGGATGGTAGAACTGGATGAGTTTGCAGAGCTGGAGCTGGTCGTAACAAGCGATTTATTAGTCTGTACCATGGAGGCAACCTTTATGGGCGAAGAGCTGATGAGCGCTGCCTGTCAGTTTCACAAAATGAATCTTGGCAACGAAGCGACTTGAAGAAGGGACGTTCTGGAAGAAAT
Source organism: Scyliorhinus torazame (assembly GCF_047496885.1). Classification (NCBI taxonomy): domain Eukaryota; kingdom Metazoa; phylum Chordata; class Chondrichthyes; order Carcharhiniformes; family Scyliorhinidae; genus Scyliorhinus; species Scyliorhinus torazame. Next base: position 37,263,069 of record NC_092710.1, read on the forward strand.
GGCCCGGAAAAGTGTGGAATCTTTGCGTTCATTCCTCTTCGAATTAGGCAGAACAATCAGATTGTTGAAGCTTGATTGCCACAAGCTTCCGTGGTGCTGTTTTGGGAGATGGGTCGACCTAGGTCACTCTCGCCTCCAAACAGATACATCGTCTAATAAACCGGCAAACAAGGTCGGTGTGATTGGCCCTTTGAGCTGACGTCCAGATGAGGGGATAATGCAATGAAATACAATAAGCAAAATGCACAACGGGACGATATTAACATGCTACCATTCTAAATGAAAGAAAAACATCTGTTGTGAAACACATACATATCTTTCAGGGTCGTCTGATTCCCAGATTAGAGGTTGCTCAAACCGGACGCCCCTTTCCCTGTCAGTAACATTGAACGATGGGGGAAGCGCAAATACAGAGATTGAGGCCCGCGCCGACTCCCGCACCCATAATGTGTCGCCCTCCTCTCTAATTACAAAGTGCTATTGGCATGCTCTCCTTTCCACGCTGGGAGAGGCAGTTTGAAACTAAGGGCCGGGGTGGTGTCCTAATTGAGTGAGAGACAGGGAGAGGAATGGGAACTGAGGAGGAGAATTACCTGAAAAAATGGGGAGGGAACATACTCACTCTCACTCTGACATATTGTCACTCTGACACACTATCACACCCACATGCTAACACACACTCACTCTTACATATTCACTCACACTCACTCCTACACACTCATTCGAGTTTGAACCTTGTGGCAGTATCGAAAGATACCTGGAGACTCTAAATCAAACGTAATTAGAATTAAGGAAGGCGACCATATTGACCGCCATATTTAGAAACAACCAAAGAGAGCAATACTGCCCCCCCCCTCCCCCAACAGAGAGGGGCTCCCACCCTGCCGGGAGGTGCACCGCGTCCCGCCTTGCTGTCTTTCTTCCTGTGCTAGCTATCCCTGCTAGTATGGTGCCCCGCCTCTCCCGGGGCTGATCTTAACCTTAAATTATGCCTGTTGTCTGACCGCTGCCTCTGCCTCACCCTCACCTCCATTCCCCTATCCTCGCCCATTCCTGTGACCCGGACCTTGTGACCGGAGTGGGGCAGCGCAGTGCCGCGCAAACATGTCAAAGGTCCAAGAGGTCTCTATCTCGTTCACTTTTCGCCTCATTCCTCCCTCGCCTGCCCCTTGTCCAGGACGTTTGACCGCACTAGTTCGTGCACCCCCATCGGGGATTAAATTCAAATTTCGATCATGTCGGAATCTTTACAGAAGCGAAGCCTCCCGTTTGCCCATAACATTTAAACGCTGCTTCATTTTGCCTCTTTTCCTGCAAATTGCCTGACTCAAAGGGAAAACCTTCAGAACAATCAGCGAAACGCGACATAAATGGAAACGCTAACATGTAGGTCTTGACAGCTGAGCTAATCCCACCAACTGGGCACTTTGCAACATTTCTGGAGCTATGGATACAATCACACACTACAGTCATATAAACAGGAACCCATGTTAACCACTTGGTTCCGTGGTGTGCTGGTTTTCACTTATGCTTTATCCGGAGCAGGTCGTGGGTTCGAGCCCCAGTGGTATCGTTGTTGCTTTTGGACAAGTTGTTACCAATTGAATTGCCATTTGAATAGAAATACAACCAGCTTCCCCTATTTGTGCGTTCCCAAAACCAACGTGCTGCGTGGATATCCAACCCCACACAAACATTACTCAATAAGTGTTATGGACCAGGGTTCAGAGAACCCCAAAGTGTATCATGGAGTTCACGTGACCCCAACCTTTAATAGATTGTGGTATGGGGAGCACACTGCCCACTGTACAGGTGTGGTACAGCAGAAATGGAAAATTATTTTTTAAAGCAAAACAATGTTTATTTTATGAACTCAAGTTAACCTTCTTAAAACATACAGTGAACATCTTAGCAACCATCGATTCAAATACAACCCCAAAAGACTACAACACTAAGTAATCCTTTAATCATTCCTTTTAACATCCATACGACTTTAAAACATCTTTTACCAGAAGCACATCAGGTTTACATTCACAACTGAAAACATTTATAATTCTGAATTCACCAAATGATCAAGAGATAGTCTTTTGATAGCAGAGAGAACAGCAGTACACTTGCTTGGTCTGGCTTCAGCTCCAACACTGAAAACGAAATTAAACACACCCTGCAGCCTGCTCAAAAACGAAAGCAAAAAGCTCCACCCACTCTCTGACATCACTGCAGTAGTAAACGCCCATTTTTTAAAGGTACTCTCACTATTGATATTTATATTCACACCCATTTATAAAAACACATTTCTTAAAGGTTCTCTCACATGACAGAAGCATACATCATGATCATTAACTGTGAGTTTTAAATTAGACAAACATTATTAATTTCCGTAAACATGATTTGCCCAAAAGTCCACTACTCAGCTGCAGAATATTATTCCGATTGCCCCCTTTCGTATCCTAGCCCAAACCACCTTCAGCTGCTTCATAGATGAACTTCTTTACATAATAAGGTCTGATGTGACGATGTGGAGATGCTGGCGTTGGACTGGGGTGGGCACAGTAAGAAGTCTAACAACACCAGGTTAAAGTCCAACAGTTTCATTTCAGATCACTAACTTTCGGAGCACTGCTCCCCACTCAGGTGAATGAAGAGGTAGGTTCCAGAAACATATAAACAGACAAAGTCAAAGATGCCAGACAATGCTTTGAATGTGAGCATTTGCTGGTAATTATGTCTTTACAGATCCAGAGATAGAGGTAACCACAGGTTAAAGAGGTGTGAATTGTCTCAAGCCAGGACAGTTGGTAGGATTTTGCAAGCCAAGGCCAGATGGTGGGGGATGAATGTAATGCGACATGAATGCCAGGTTGAGGCCGTACTCATGTGTGCGGAACTTGGCTATAAGTTTCTGCGCGGTGATTCTGCTTTGTCACACGTCCTGTTCCCCAAGGCAGCCTTCAGGACCCGCCAGGAGTAATTACCTCCGGCGAGTTTCACTTGTGGTTTTAGTCTTCGGGAAACAGGCGCTGTGACTGCTGAGGGACAGAGTGGAGCTCGGACAAGTTCCCAGAGGCGCGACCATGGGCTTCTGGATTTGCTGCTGGCAGGGCTGGCTGGAGGAGGGGGGAGTGGCACACATCTGCTGGGGCCAGAGAGGGGGGGTGACCAGGGAATGGGCCGTGGGGTCAAGGGGACCCACACGGCAGTGGGGTATCCAGGCATGGACAGCCACTGCTGTGACGGGATATCGGTGACATGCCCAGACTGGTGCTCCGGGGTTTCTCAGGCTACAGTCTGGGGGCTTTCGGCGCTGTCTGTGCTTTTTCGCTGTAGTTGTGGTTCGGGGCAGGGAACACCAGAAGGGCCTGACTCATGACCAGGTGATCCTGCAAGACACAAGACATGATTGCAGTTTTGGGTGGCTGGTGGTGTGGGGGTGGTGAGGGAGTGGAGAGCCAGTGGTGTGGAGGCAGTGAGGGCGTGGCGAGGGGTGGTGTGAGGGTGCTGGGGGGTGCTTAGGCGTGGTGTGGGGGCGGTGAGGCCGTGGACTTGACTATTTCAATGGGCTCCTCGCCCACTGTACATACTGAATCCTCCATAAACCTGATGCCATCCAATTCTTCTTCACATGTCCCAATAAATCGTCTCGCATGCCCTTTGTGAAGCACATGGTTCCCAAGAGGCACTGCCTGGTTTTTGAAACCAAACGAGGAAATGCTGGAAACTCTCAGCAGGTCTGTCAGCATCTGCAGGGAGAGAAAAGAGCAAACGTTTCGAGTCGCGATGACACTTTGTCAAAGTCTCGTTTATAGGGGCTGGTTCAAATTCAATTTCTGATCATGCCGGAAATCACATTCCACTCGCCTTGAGGCGCAGAATCAGTAAAAAATTCAAACAAAATCAGAATATCGCTAATATTTCAGGTATCAATCTTAAAGCGATGACCAAGAATTTCTCCTTGCAATAATGGTATAATTCAGAAAAAAGCATTTTGATGACACATGGAACCGCTGTGGAATGCCAAGGCGACGCACCTTGTGCTGAAACTTAGATTGGAACAGACAGGGGTTTGAGGGGCAGCAGAGACACAACAGGCCGAGGGGCCTCTTTCCCAAATGATTAACGCGGTGAGTGCACGTCAACATCACTCATTGAGATTTAAAAGTATCTCCCGAACTGGGACTTGAACCGTGGACCCTCAGATTAAAAGTCTGACTTTCTCCCAGGTGAGCGATCCAGGCGCTAAATAGCGTCGCCTACAGCGACCATTACTGGCTGGTAGCGAATATTTAATCGTTTAAATGTTTTATTTCCTTCGTCAATTTAGGGCAGCACACGTGAATAGCATTGTGGCTTCACAGCGCCAGGGTCACAGGTTCGATTCCCCGCTGGGTCACTGTCTGTGTGGGGTCTGCACGTTCTTCCCGTGTCTGTGTGGGTTTCCTCCGGGTGCTCCGGTTTCCTCCCACAGTCCAAAGACGTGCATGTTACGTGGATTGGCCATGTTAAATTGTCCTTAGCGACCAAAAAGGCGAGGAGGGGTAACGGGGATAGGATGGAATTGAGGGTTTAAGTGGGTCGGTGCAGACTTGATGGGCCGAATGGCCTCCTTCTGCACTCTATGTTCTAATCCGACAATCATTCCCAGTTGGGTTTGAGACGGTCACTCCTGACTCTCAATTACTCAACATTCTGACGCACGTTTCACAGCCTCCAACACAGTCGCTGCTTACATTTTTTTCCAAAAGCGAAACCACCCCTTTGCCCACAACCTCCGCGCAGGAACATTTAAACGCTCCTTAATTTTGCCTCTTTTTCAGGTAAATTACCTGACTCAAAGAAGAAACGTCGAGAACAGTCAGCTGAACGCGACTTTGTGGGAATCGCTAACATGTATACAACAAGTTTGTATACAACAAGTTTGTGTTGACAGCCGAGCAAATCGCACCAAATGGAGGTTTTGGAAAGTTTCTGGAGCGAAGGACTCAATCACAAAGTCCAGTTATATAAACAAGTCAGAGGTTCACCAGCAGGTTCCGTGGTGTAGTGGTTATCACGTCTGCTTTACATGCTGAAGATCCTGGGTTCGACCCCCAGTGGAATCAATGCTGCTTTTGACCAAGTGGTTGCCAATTGAATTTCAATGTAAATAGAAATATAACCAGCTTCCCCTCTCCGCTCTCCGTGCGTCCCCAAAGCCAACGTGCTGAATGGAAATCTCTTTCCAAACAAACATTATTCATGAGCGTGTATCATGATCCTTGCGTGTGAGTTATTAAATATTCACTTCTTGAACCATTATTTGCCCAATAGTCCACTACTTGTTTCCGAACTAACATTTGTCGAAATTTCCCAACTATTGCTCTTTATCTTTGATTGGATTTGATTTGATTTATTATTGTCACATCTATTATTTTACAGTGAATATTACTGTTTCTTGCATGCTGTACAAATAATGCATACCGTACATAGGGAAGGAAGGAGAGACTGCAGAATATAATGTTACAGTCATAGCAACGTGTAGAGAAAAGATCAACTTAATACGAGGTAGGTCCATTCAAAAGTCTGATGACAGTAGGGAAGAAGCTGTTCTTGAGTCGGTTGGGACAGGACCTCAAACGTTGGTATATTTTTCCTGATGGAAGGAGGTGGAAGGGAGTATGTCCGGGGTGCATGGGGTCCTTAATTATGCTGGCTGCCTTTCTGAGGCAGCGGGAATTATAGACAGAGTCAATGGATGGGAGGCTGGTTTGCGTGATGGAGTGGGCTACATTCACAACCTTTTGTAGTTTCTTGCGGTCTTGGGCAGAGCAGGCTCCATGCAAAGCAGTGATGTAACCAGAAAGAATGCTTTCTGTGGTGCATCTGTAGAAGTTGGTGAGTATCGTAGCTGACATGTCAAATGTCCTTAGTCTTCTGAGAACGTAGAGCGGTTGTTGGGCTTTCTTAACTATAGTGTCGGCATGGGGGGACCAGGACAGGTTGTTGGTGATCTGGACACCAAAAAGCTTGAAGCACTCGACACTTTCTACTTCGTTCCCATTGATGTAGACAGGGGCATGTTCTCCACTACGCTTCCTGAAGTCGATGACTATCTCCTTCGTTTCTTAACATTGAGGGAGAGATTATTGTCGTCGCACCAGTTCACCAGGTTCTCTATCTCATTCCTGTACTCTGTCTCCTCATTGTTTGAAATCCGACCCACTATGGTGGTGTCATCAGCAAATTTGAAAATCGAGTTGGAGGGGAATTTGGCCACACTGTCATCGGTATATAAGTGGTATAGGTGGGGGCTGAGGTCACAGCCTTGTGGGGCACCGGTGTTTAGGATGATTGTGGAGGAGGTGTTGTTGCCTATCCTTACGAATTGTGGCCTGTGGGTTAGAAAGTTCAGGATTCAGTCGCAGAGGGAGGAGCCAAGGCCATGGAGTTTGGTGATGAGTTTCGTAGGAATTATGGTGTTGACGGCTGAGCTGTAGTCGATAAATAGGAGTCGGACAGAGGTACCTTTGTTACCTAGGTGTTCCAGGGTGGAGTGCAGGGCCATGGAGATGGCGTCTGCTGTAGACCTGTTGCAGTGGTAGGCGAACTGTAGTGGATCAAGGCAATCTGGGAGGCTGGAGTTGATTCGTGCCATGACTAACCTTTCGAAGCACTTCATGATGATGGATATCAGTGCCACTGGTCGATAGTCATTAAGGCATGCTGCCATGCTGCAGGAAAGGGCAGATGGAAGTAGCCTCGTCTATTGAGGCTGGATGTAATTCGAATTCGGATCATGTCGGAATTCACATTCAACTCGCCTTAAAGCTCAAATTCAGCAAAAAAAATCAAACAAAAGTCAGCATGACACAGATACTTGAGTTATCTATCTTAAAGCGACGAGCAGGGATTTCTCCTTGCAATGATGTTATTATTCACACAAGAAGAGTTTAGATGAGACCTGGAACCGCTGTGGAATTTCAAGGCGACGGACCTTGTGCTGAGATTGGAACAGACAGGGGTTTGCGGGGCAGCAGAGACACAAGGGGCAGATGGGCTTCCTTCGGTGTTAATTAACTCGATGAGTTCACGTCAGCATCAATCATTGAAATTACCGCCCGAGGAGGAATTTGAATTCTGGACCCTCAGATTAAAAGCCAGATGTTCTACCGACTGCGCTATCCGAGCCAGAGCAAAGCCCCCTATAACGACTATTACTGGCTGGCCGCGAACATTGCATCGTTCAAACTTTACATTTCCCTCGTCAGTTAGACAATCATTCCTAGTTGGGTTTGGGACAGTCACTTCCTGACTCTCAATTACTCAACATTCTGACTCACGTTTCACTGGCTCCAACGCATCAGCTTCAAAAATATTCTTTCCAAAAGTGAAATCTCCCCGTTGCCCACATTCTCAGCGCCGCAACATTGAAAAGCTCTTTCGTTTTGTCTCTTTTGCGGGGGAAATTGCAAAAACGTTCAGAACAATCAGATAAACGCGACTTTAATGAAAAGGCAAACATGTCTGCAACAGGTCAGGTGCTGACAACTGAGCAAATCCCACCAAATGGACAATTTGCAACAATCACAACATCCAGTAATATAAAGAGGTCAGTGTGTCGCCAGCTGGTTCCACGGTGTAGTGGTTAGCACGCATGCTTAAGACGCGGGAGGTCCTGGGTTCGGGCTCCTGTGGAATCATTGCTGCTTTTGGACAACTCGTTGCCAACTGAATTTCAATGTGAATCGAAATACAACCAGCTTCCCCCATCTGTGCGTTGCCAAAGCTGGCGTGTTGAGTCGCAATCTCTTTCCAACCCCTATTTAATTAGCGTGCATCATGACCATTACCTGTGAGCTCTTAAATAAGCAAATCAGCACTCTGTCCTTTAAAAATATTTTGTCCAAAAATTAGTTTACAGACTGAAATATTTCGAAATTTCCCAACTAATGCTCTGTATCTCGTGACCCTTCGCCGTCTCAAATTCCCCTTTGTCTCCTGTCCCTTCCCCAACTTTCAATCACCTTTTACATTTTGTTCTGCCAATCTGTTAAACGCGCGTTTCTCTCACTCACCGCCTTTTCTCAATACCCATTCGGCGCTGTGACCCTTGTTCGAATTTCACCTTGGCAAAACGTGCCACTCACCACACCAACAGCCATTCTGTATCCAATTCCTTTATCTTAGAACATTGACACAACATTTCCTAGACATCATTATGGTCATTCCACCACAAACTGCAATTTCAAACTACAAAAAGCAATACACTAGCGCTCCATAATTTCAGCTCTCATCCAATTCCCGTGAAACTGGGTGTGGTGTGGATTTCTGGAACTCTGCAGTCCATGTGGTGTAGGTGCACCCAGAAAGAGGTTAGGAAGGAAGCTCCATGATTTGTACCCAACAAGAGTGAGTGAATGGGGATATGGTTCCAAGTGAATATGGCGCGTGGTCCTTGGAGGGGAATCTGCAGGTGGCGGCACAGTTAGCAATTTGCGCTGACAACACTTGTTTTGTCAATGAACATAATACTGCAGTTACACTTCAATACAAAGTCGGTACGAACTAGCATTGCACAACATCGCATTGTCTGCCAGCATTCTCAATGAATTCAGAAAACAAAGAGAAATGTATTTACATGTAATATATGATGGAATTTATTGGAACATAACAATAAGGTTTAATTGAAGAGCAGGAAAGGACAGATCCAGAGAGCATCCTTTACTGGCTGAAATTCAATTTCTGATCATGTCGGAATTCAGATTCAACGCGCCTAAAAGCTCAAAATGAGCAAAAAAATGATAATAAATCAGCATAACGCAAATATTTCAGGTATCAACCTGAAAACGATGGGCAGAGATTTCTCCTTGTAATGATGGTATTATTCACACAAAAGAGAATGGATGAAATCGTGAACCCCCTGGAATGCAAAGGCGACAGTCCTTGGCTGGAAACTGGGATTGGAACAGACAGGGGTTTGAGGGGTAGCAGAGGCAAAATGGGCCGATGGGCTTCTTTCCCAGTGGATTCACTCGATGCGTTCACGTCAGCATCGATCATTGGGATCTAAAATGATCGTCCAAACAGGGACTTGAACCCTGGACCCTCAGATTAAAAGTCTGATGCTCTACCGACTGAGCTATCCGGGCAGTGAGTAATAGGTCCTGTAGTGACCGCATTCCCCCTTCGCTGTTGCTCCTCTCGCTCCGCTGTTGCTCCTCTTACCTCTGCTAGTGCTGTGCCTCTCCTCCAGAACAAACAGCTGCTTCCTTTGCCCTGCGCTACTCTCTGAATCGGGACAGCATATCAGCAGCTCCGCCTCTGGATTCAGGGCGAGTTCAGAGCTGTGCTGCTCTTCGACGCTTCACTCCGATACTCCGCCCACCGAGTCCCTTTCCTGGAGACTGGTTATTCCCTGTTGGGTTTGAGACAGTCACTTCCTGACTCTCAATGACTCAACATTCTGACTCAAGGTTCGCTGCGTCCAGCACGCTTGCTTCAAATCTGTTCTTTACAAAAGTGAAACCTCCCCTTTGCCTAACAACTTCCGCGCCGTACCGGCCTCCTCGAACAGGCGCCGGAATATGGTGACTAGGGGCTTTTCACTGTAACTTCATTGAAGCCTACTTGTGACAATGAGCGATTTTCATTTCATTTTCATTTCATTAAACGCTCTTTCGTTTTGAGTCTTTTTTGAGAATTGCCTGACTCCAAGAGAAAAAATTGGGCACAATCAGCTGAACCTGACTTTGTGGGACACGCAAACATGTTATACAGCAAGTCAGGTGTTGACAGATGATCCATTCCCATCAAAGAGACGCTTTACAAAGGTTCCGGAGCGATGGAACAATCACAAACTCCAGTCATATAAGGACTGTAGCTACCGCCTTCTGGTTCCATGGTGTAGTGGTTATCACGTCTGCTTTACGCGCAGCAGGTCCTGGGTTCAAGCCCCAGTGGAACCGTTGCTACTTTTGGACAAATTGTGACCAATTGAATTTCCATGTGAACAGAAATACAACCACGAAAGAGGAAATGCTGGGAAATCTCAGCAAGTGTGGCAGTATCTGTCGGGAGAGAAAAGAGCTAACGTTTCGAGTCCGTTGACTCTTTGTCAAAGCTAACAGACAGAGAAAGTGGGAAATATTTATACTGTGGAGTGAGAAAGAAAGATGAGCCATAGCCACAGAAACCCAGGGAAACCGGGTGCTAATGGCCACAGAACCCCAGGGGACAGAGTGCAGAATGGCTTTGAATTCAGAAAACAAAGTGAAATGTATTTAAATATAAATGTGATGGAATATATTGGAACTTAACAATGAGGTTTAACTGAACAGCTGCAACGGACAGATCCAAAGAGCATCCTTTATTGGGACTGGGTGAAATTCAAATTCTGAACATGCCAGAATTCAGATTCAACGCGCCTAAAAGCTCAAGATCAGCAAAAAAATGATAATAAATCAGCATAACGCAAATATTTCAGATATCAACCTGCAAGCGATGGGCAGAGATTTATCTTTGTAATGATGGTATTATTCACACAAAAGAGAATAGATGAAACCTTGCACCCCCTGGAATGCAAAGGCGACGGTCCTTGGTTGGAAACTGGGATTGGAACAGACAGGGGATTGAGGGGTAGCAGAGGAACAATGGGCCGATGGGATTCTTTCCAAGTGGATTCACTCGATGGGTTCACGTCAGCATCGATGATTGTGATCTAAAAGGATCGCCCGAACAGGGACTTGAACTCTGGACCCTCAGATTAAAAGTCTAATGCTCTACCGACTGAGCTATCCAGGCTATAAGTGATGCCGCCAATAGTGACCGCATTCTCCCTTCGCTGTTGCTCCTCTCGCTCCGCTGTTGACCCTCTTTCCTCTTCTGATGCTGTGCCTCTCCTCCAGAACAAACAGCTGCTTCCTTTGCCCTGCGCCACTCTCTGAATCCGGACAGCATATCAGCAGCTCCGCCTCTGGATTCAGGGCGAGTTCAGAGCTGTGCTGCTCTTCGACGCTTCACTCCGATACTCCGTCCACCGAGTCTCTTACCTGGAGACTGGTTATTCCCAATTGTGTTTGAGACAGTCACTTCCTGACTCTCAATGACTCAACATTCTGACTCAAGGTTCGCTGCGTCCAGCACGCTTGCTTCAAATCTGTTCTTTACAAACCTCCCCTTTGCCGAACAACTGCCACGCCGTACCGGCCTCCTCGAACAGGCACCGGAATGTGGTGAGTGGGGGCTTGTCACAGTAACTTCATTGAAGCCTACTTGTGAAAATAAACGCTCTTTCATTTTGAGTCTTTTTCGAGAATTGCCTGATTCAAAGAGAAAAAATTGGGCACAATCAGCTGAACACGACTTTGTGGGACACGCAAACATGTTATACAGCACGTCAGGTGTTGACAGATGATCCATTACCATCAAATCGACGCTTTTCAAAGGTTCCGGAGCGATGGAACAATCACAAACTCCGGTCATGTAAGGAGTGTAGCAGCCGCCAGCTGGTTGGACATAAAGATGAATACATGAGAAATTTGATGAGGAGAAAGTTTACAGATTGGGTGATGCTCCAGGCACAATGTGTTCAACAACGTCAAAGCCAGCGTAAATTCCAAATTTAGTCAAGTCGTGAATGGAGCATTGAGTATTCTTTCCTGACTGATCGCGAACAAGCTGGATCGGGCGAACTTGCCTTTTGTAAATTCCACCCTTTAGGTTGCCAGCAAGCCGTAAGGATTTGCTTTCCCCTTGAACTTTCTGCACGTTTCCAACTGACAAACGTCTCACCAACACTTACGCTGGCTTTGGCATTGTTGAACACATTGTGCCTGGAGCATCGCCCAATCTGCAAACTTTCCCCTCATCAAATTTCTCATGTATTCATCTTTATGATCGAAATTTCACATAACTTATAGGCAGTGTTAATGTACGCCTACTTGTGACAGTAAAGATTATTATTATTCTTGCACGGGATGTGCTACGGCTCACATTTCCAGTACTTGTCCGCAAAAGCCTTTGGACGGCTTTCTTCACTGAAAGAGTAAACGCAGCTGACCCTGTGAATTCAAAATTCAGTCGAAATATTACCGTGCCGCAATAAAGTGCGTGCGGATTATTCAGTAAGAAGTCTCACAACACCATATTAAAGTCCAACAGGTTGATTTGCAATCGTGAGCTTTGGCAGCGCTGTGCCTTCATCAGGTAAAGTGGTCCTTCATCACTTCAACTGATGAAGGGACGGCGCTGCCAACGCTTGTGATTTCAAATAAACCTGTTGCTGTCACACTTCTTGTTGCTGTCACACTTCTTTCTGTATCCAGCGCCAGTATCTCAACATCATGCAAATTAATTGCAATTGCAGGACAGGCCATCACATTAGTCCGAATGGACGGCTGCTGCTTCAGCACGAAATGATGATGAGCCAGCTGAATTTTAAATTGGGGTAAATGGTTCGGGGATTTACAAGCTAAGGACATTAACCGGGAGATCATGTGTCGCCTCTGAATAGATTAGCAAACAAGTATACTTCTCGCCTTAAGGTATTTTGATCGTTCCAGACGTGTTTCAGTGTAATTACCTGAGGAAGGAGCAGCGCTCCGGAAGCTAGTGACATCGGAACAAACCTGTTGGACTTTAACCTGGTGTTGTAAGACTTCTTACTGTGCTCGCCCCAGTCCAACGCCCGCATCTCCACATCAGTGTAATTAGCACCACATTATAAATGGGTAGTGCAGCTTTTTGAAAAAGACATTTCGAAGCATCAAATGTATTTGGCGTAGCCAGCAAACGACTGCATGTTAAGCAATCGGTTTGTTGAAGGTGGCAGCATTTGAGCCAAATTACTGGCAAGAGGGTTAGTAATTCCTGCACAGCGCTGCTGATCTATTCAATGCCGCAATTTCAAGGTAGGCTGATATGGCATCGTACCGTGGCTGTTTGCAACGCTGCCTGGAGCAGATTCGCCTGAAATATTGCAATGCAGGAGACGTAAAACACAGTTCACAGCGACGTGAATTGTCATCTGCAGGAGTTCGCTATTGATTAGGAGACGTTGGACACATTTGTGACACAGAAATGGAAAAGAAGGACAGTTTCTCAGAAAAAGTGGCAGATACTGTCCAAGAGGCGCCAAGCAGTTAAAGGAGACTCTGCGCCGCCGCAGCGGAGTCAAAATGCCGCTCCAGCTTGCCGGAAAAGTGGAGACTATTCCACGATGTGGTTATTTCGTTGGCCAGTACGGGGATCGAACCCGCGACCTTGACATTATTAGCATCACGCTCTAACCATCTGAGCTAACCGGCCATGTATGTACTGTTGGTTGGAGTGACCATGCCGTTTCCAAATTCACTCCAGTCCTGAATGGTGGGCTCGTCTGATATGTTGCGTGGTTATTTCCAACGTTGCCTGGAGCAGATTTGCCTGAAAATTGCAGGAATTGGCGGTAAGACATTGTTCAGAACGACGTGAATTGTCATCGCTGTAGACTAGGAAACTTTGGAAACATGTTACCGACACGTTTGTGGCGCAGAAATGTAAAAGAATGAAAAAGTGGCAGATATTGATGGAAAGGGAAAAGTATACACCGCAGGGCAAGAGTTATAGCTGGGGGAAGGGCAATTATGATGTCATAAGACGTGACTTGGGGGTGGGGGGGATAAGGTGGAGAAGTAGGCTGCAAGTGTTGGGCACACTGGATAAGTGGGGCTTGTTCAAGGATCAGCTACTGCGTGTTCTTGATCAGTATGTACCGGTCAGGCAGGGAGGAAGGCGTCGAGCGAGGGAACCGTGGTTTACCAAGGAAGTGGAATCTCTTGTTAAGTGGAAGAAGGAGGCCTATGTGAAGATGAGGTGTGAAGTTTCAGTTGGGGCGATGGATAGTTACAAGGTAGCGAGGAAGGATCTAAAGAGAGAGCTAAGACGAGCAAGGAGGGGACATGAGAAGTATTTGGCAGGAAGGATCAAGGAAAACCCAAAAGATTTCTATAGGTATGTCAGGAATAAGCGAATGACTAGAGAAAGAGTAGGACCAGTCAAGGACAGGGATGGGAAATTGTGTGTGGAGTCTGAAGAGATGGGCGAGATACTAAATGAATATTTTTCGTCAGTATTCACTCAGGAAAAAGATAATGTTCTGGAGGAGAATGCTGAGCCCCAGGCTAATAGAATAGATGGTATTGAGGTACGTAGGGAAGAGGTGTTGACAATTCTGGACAGGCTGAAAATAGATAAGTCCCCGGGACCTGATGGGATTTATCCAAGGATTCTCTGGGAGGCCAGGGAAGAGATTGCTGTACCTTTGGCTTTGATTTTTATGTCATCATTGGCTACAGGAATAGTGCCAGAGGACTGGAGGACAGCAAATGTGGTCCCTTTGTTCAAAAAGGGGAGCAGAGACAACCCCGGCAACTATAGACCGGTGAGCCTCACGTCTGTAGTGGATAAAGTCTTGGAGGGGATTATAAGAGACAAGATTTATAATCATCTAGATAGGAATAATATGATCAGGGATAGTCAGCATGGCTTTGTGAAGGGTAGGTCATGCCTCACAAACCTTATTGAGTTCTTTGAGAAGGTGACCGAACAGGTAGATGAGGGTAGAGCAGTTGATGTGGTGTATATGGATTTCAGCAAAGTGTTTCATAAGGTTCCCCACGGTAGGCTATTGCAGAAAATACGGAGGCTGGGGATTGAGGGTGATTTAGAGATGTGGATCAGAAATTGGCTAGCTGAAAGAAGACAGAGGGTGGTGGTTGATGGGAAATGTTCAGAATGGAGTACAGTCACAAGTGGAGTACCACAAGGATCTGTTCTGGGGCCGTTGCTGTTTGTCATTTTTACCAATGACCTAGAGGAAGGTGCAGAAGGGTGGGTGAGTAAATTTGCAGACGACACTAAAGTCGGTGGTGTTGTCGATAGTGTGGAAGGATGTAGCAGGTTACAGAGGGATATAGATAAGCTGCAGAGCTGGGCTGAGAGGCGGCAAATGGAGTTTAATGTAGAGAAGTGTTAGGTGATTCACTTTGGAAGGAATAACAGGAATGCGGAATATTTGGCTAATGGTAAAGTTCTTGAAAGTGTGGATGAGCAGAGGGATCTAGGTGTCCATGTACATAGATCCCAGAAAGTTGCCACCCAGGTTGATAGGGTTGTGAAGAAGGCCTATGGAGTGTTGGCCTTTATTGGTAGAGGGATTGAGTTCCGTAGTCGGGAGGCCATGTTGCAGCTGTACAGAACTCTGGTACGGCCGCATTTGGAGTATTGCGTACAGTTCTGGTCACCGCATTATAGGAAGGACGTGGAGGCTTCGGAGCGGGTGCATAGGAGATTTACCAGGATGTTGCCTGGTATGGAGGGAAAATCTTATGAGGAAAGGCTGATGGACTTGAGGTTGTTTTCGTTGGAGAGAAGAAGGTTAAGAGGCGACTTAATAGAGGCATACAAAATGATCAGGGGGTTAGATAGGGTGGACAGTGAGAGCCTTCTCCCGCGGATGGATACGGCTGGCACGAGGGGACATAACTTTAAACTGAGGGGTAATAGATATAGGACAGAGGTCAGAGGTAGGTTCTTTACGCAAAGAGTAGTGAGGCCGTGGAATGACCTACCTGCTACAGAAGTGAACTCGCCAACATTGAGGGCATTTAAAAGTTTATTGGATAAACATATGGATGATAATGGCATAGTGTAGGTTAGATGGCTTTTGTTTCAGTGCAACATCGTGGGCCGAAGGGCCTGTACTGCGCTGTATTGTTCTATGTTCTATGCTCTATGTTCTATTATCCAAGAGGAGTCAAGCAGATAAAAGGGAGCCTGCGCTGCCTCAGGTCAGTAATAATGCCGCGACAGTAGCACTGGGCAGGTTGCCTGCAAACATATGACGCAAGCAGATCACTTCGTGACGGAGATGTTTTGTTGACCCGTACGAGGATCGTCCCCGCGGCCTTGGCTTTATTGGGACCACGCTCCAACCATTGAGCTAACCGACCATGTACGGATGATCACCTCGTGTGACCATGTCAATTTCAAATTTAGTCCAGTCGTGAATGGAGAATTGAGTATTCTTTCCTGACTGATCGTGAACAAGCTGGATCGCGCAAATTTGCCTTTTGTTAATTCCACCGTTTAGGTTGCAGCAAGCCGTAAGGATTTGCTTTCCCCTTGAACTTTCTGCAGGTTTCCAACAGACAAACTTCTCACCAAGACTTATGCTGGCTTCGGCATTGTTGAACACATTGTGCCTGGAGCATTGCCCAATCTGCAAACTTTCTCCTCATCAAATTTCTCATGTGTTCATCTTTATGATCGAAATTTCACAGTAACTTATGAACAAAGAACAATGAACAAAGAAATGTACAGCACAGGAACAGGCCCTTCGGCCCTCCAAGCCCGTGCCGACCATGCTGCCCGACTAAACTACAATCTTCTACACTTCCTGGGTCCGTATCCTTCTATTCCCATCCTATTCATGTATTTGTCAAGATGCCCCTTAAACGTCACTATCGTCCCTGCTTCCACCACCTCCTCCAGGCACCCACTACCCTCTGCGTAAAAAACTTGCCTCGTACAACTACTCTAAATCTTGCCCCTCTCACCTTAAACCGATGCCCCTTTGTAATTGACCCCTCTACCCTGGGTAAAAGCCTCTGACTATCCACTCTGTCTATGCCCCTCATAATTTTGTATACCTCTATCAGGTCTCCCCTCAACCTCCTTCGTTCCAGTGAGAACAAACCGAGTTTATTCAACCGCTCCTCATAGCTAATGCCCTCCATACCAGGCAACATTCTGGTAAATCTCTTCTGCACCCTCTCTAAAACCTCCACATCCTTCTGGTAGTGTGGCGACCAGAATTTAACACTATACTCCAAGTGTGGCCTAACTAACGTTCTATACAGCTGCAACATGACTTGCCAATTCTTATGCTCAATGCCCCGGCCAATGAAGGCAAGCATGCCATATGCCTTCTTGACTACCTTCTCCACCTGTGTTGCCCCTTTTAATGACCTGTGGACCTGTACTCCTAGATCTCTTTGACTTTCAACACTCTTGAGGGTTCTACCATTCACTGTATATTCCCTACCTGCATTAGACCTTCCAAAATGCATTACCTCACATTTGTCCGGATTAAACTCCATCTGCCATCTCTCCGCCCAAGTCTCCAAACAATCTAAATCCTGCTGTATCCTCCGACAGTCCTCATCGCTATCCGCAATTCTACCAACCTTTGTGTTGTCTGCAAACTTACTAATCAGACCAGTTACATTTTCCTCCAAATCATTTATATATACTGCAAAGAGCAAAGGTCCCAGCACTGATCCCTGTGGAACACCACAGGTCACAGCCCTCCAATGAGAAAAGCATCCTTCCATTGCTTCTCTCTGCCTTCTATGGCCTGGCCAGTTCTGTATTCACCTTGCCAGCTCACCCCTGATCCCGTGTGACTTCACCTTTTGTACTAGTCTACCATGAGGGACCTTGTCAAAGGCCTTACGGAAGTCCATATAGACAACATCCACTGCCCTACCTGCATCAATCATCTTAGTGACCTCCTCGAAAAACTCTATCAAGTTAGTGAGACACGACCTCCCCTTCACAAAACCGTGCTGCCTCTCACTAATACGTCCATTTGCTTCCAAATGGGAGTAGATCCTGTCTCGAAGAATTCTCTCCAGTAATTTACCTACCACTGAAGTAAGGCTCACCGGCCTGTAGTTCCCGGGATTATCCTTGCTACCCTTCTTAAACAGAGGAACAACATTGGCTATTCTCCAGTCCTCCAGGACATCCCCTGAAGACAGCGAGGATCCAAAGATTTCTGTCAAGGCCTCAGCAATTTCCTCTCCAGCCTCCTTCAGTATTCTGGGGTAGATCCCATCAGGCCCTGGGGACTTATCTACCTAAATATTTTTTAAGACACCCAACACCTCGTCTTTTTGGATCACAATGTGACCCAGGCTATCTACATCCCCTTCTCCAGACTCAACATCTACCAATTCCTTCTCTTTGGTGAATACTGATGCAAAGTATTCATTTAGTACCTCGCCCATTTCCTCTGGCTCCACACATAGATTCCCTTGCCTATCCTTCAGTGGGCCAACCCTTTCCCTGGCTACCCTCTTGCTTTTTATGTACGTGTAAAAAGACTTGGGATTTTCCTTAACCCTATTTGCCAATGACTTTTCGTGACCCCTTCTAGCCCTCCTGACTCCTTGCTTAAGTTCCTTCCTACTTTCCTTATATTCCACGCAGGCTTCGTCTGTTCCCAGCCTTTTAGCCCTGACAAATGCCTCCTTTTACTTTTTGACGAGGCCTACAACATCTCTCGTCATCCAAGATTCCCGAAAATTGCCGTAGTTATCCTTCTTCCTCACAGGAACATGCCGGTCCTGTATTCCTTTCAACTGCCACTTGAAAGCCTCCCACATGTCAGATGTTGGTTTGCCCTCAAACATCCGCCCCCAATCTATGTTCTTCAGTTCCCGCCTAATATTGTTATAATTAACCTTCCCCCAATTTAGCACGTTCATCCTATGACCACTCTTATCCTTGTCCACCAGTAATATAAAACTTACTGAATTGTGGTCACTGTTAACGAAATGCTCCCCTACTGAAACATCTACCACCTGGCCGGGCTCATTCCCCAATACCAGGTCCAGTACCGCCCCTTCCCTAGTTGGACTGTCTTCATATTGTTTTAAGAAGCCCTCCTGGATGCTCCTTACAAACTCCGCCCCGTCATAGCCCCTGGTACTAAGTGAGTCCCAGTCAATATTGGGGAAGTTGAAGTCTCCCATCACCACAACCCTGTTGTTTTTACTCTTTTCCAAAATCTGTCTACCTATCTGCTCCTCTATCTCCCGCTGGCTGTTGGGAGGCCTGTAGTATACCCCCAACATTGTGACTGCACCCTTCTTATTCCTGATCTCTACCATATAGCCTCACTGCCCTCTGAGGTGTCCTCTCGCAGTACAGCTGTGATATTCTCCCGAACCAGTAGCGCAACTCTGCCTCCCCTTTTACATCCCCCTCTATCCCGCCTGAAACATCTAAATCCTGGAACGTTTAGCTGCCAATCCTGCCCTTCCCTCAACACCAGGTCTCTGTAATGGCAACAACATCATAGTTCCAAGTACTAATCCAAGCTCTAAATTAATCTGCTTTACCCGTAATACTTCTTGCATTAAAACATATGCACTTCAGGCCACCAGACCCGCTGTGTTCAGCAACTTCTCCCTGTCTGCTCTGCCTCAGAGCCACACTGTCCCTATTCCCTAGTTCTCCCTCAATGCTCTCACCTTCTGACCTATTGCTCCTGTGCCCACCCCCCTGCCATACTAGTTTAAACCCTCCCGTATGACACTAGCAAACCTCGAGGCCAGGATATTTATGCCTCTCCGGTTTAGATGCAACCCGTCCTTCTTATACAGGTCACACCTGCCCCGGAAGAGCTCCCAGTGGTCCAGATAATGGGAACCCTCCCTCCTACACCAGCTGTTTAGCCACGTGTTTATCTGCTCTATCTTCCTATTTCTAGCCTCACTGGCACGTGGTACAGGGAGTAATCCCGAGATTACAACCCTCGAGGTCCTGTCTTTTAACTTTCTACCTAGCTCCCTGAACTCCTGCTGCAGGACCTCATGCCCCCTCCTGCCTATGTCGTTAGTACCAATATGTACAACGACCTCTGCCTGTTTGCCCTCCCCTTCAGGATGCCCTCTACCCGTTCGGAGACATCCTGGACCCTGGCACCAGGGAGGCAACATACCATCCTGGAGTCTCTTTCACGTCCACAGAAGCGCCTATCTGTGCCCATGACTATAGAATCCCCTATTACTATTACTCTTCTGCGCTTTGACCCTCCCTTCTGAACATCAGAGCCAGCCGTGGTGCCACTGCTCTGGCTGCTGCTGTTTTCCCCTGATAGGCTATCCCCCCCCCCGATAGTATCCAAAGGGGTATATCTGTTCGAGAGGGGGACAACCACAGGGGATTCCTGCACTGACTGCCTGCCCTTTCTGGTGGTCACCCATTTCTCTGCCTGCACCTTGGGTATGACCACATTTACATAACTGCGATCTATGACGCTTTCCACCACCTGCATGCTCCTAAGTGCATCCAATTGCTGCTCCAACCGAACCATGCGGTCTGTGAGGAGCTCCAGTTGGGTGCACTTTCTGCAGATGAAGCCATCCGGGACGCTGGAAGCCTCCCGGACCTGCCACATCTCACAGTCAGAGCACAGCACCCCTCTAACTGACATTGCGTCAATTAATTAAAATTAAAATTAAAAAATTTTTATTAAAACATTTTTTTTTTTTTTAAATTTCAAAGTTACTGTTAACTATCTGTTTCCTGGCACTATATTTCTATTAGAAATGCGCAAGCTAAATATAGTACTCTCCGATCTCTGGCTTAGATATACCTCTAAATTATAATTAAGTAAATATGGTTAATTAGTTACCAATGCTCAATTTTTTTTTAAATTTAGTGTAGAATCCCAACCAGCCACTCAGGCCACAGCTTTTCTGTGATGTCACTTCAGTTTCCCCCCCGACACACACACACACAATTTGAAAAAGGTATAAAAGTAAAAATGAGTAAAAATCACTTACTTACCTTCTTAGTGTTAATAATAAAATATGGTACTTACCTCACACCAATGGGTTTTATTATTAGGTTAGAGGAGGAGGGTGGGTGGGAGACACTACACGTGTAGTGTCTCGGGTTTCCTCTCCACCAGAATTTATTGGTTGGGTGGGGGGGGGGGGTGTTCCCAGAAGTCCGCGGGTCGAACTTCCGGTTCCCGCCTTATATATATAAAAAAATAAAACAGAAACGAAGAACAGACGCGGGACCAGGAAAGGGTTTTTAAAGTCACTACTCACCTCCCAGAAGGCCCCTGCGCACCGCTCCCACCGAAATTCAAAGGGCTGCTCCTGCAAAGGTAAGGGTTTTTAAAGTGACTACTCACCTCCCAGAAGGCCCCTGCGCACCGCTCCCGCCGAAATTCAAAGGAAATTTGAAATATAGGCAGTGTTAATGTACGTCTACGTGTGACAGTAAAGATTATTATTATTCTAGCACGGGATGTGCTACGGCTCACATTTCCAGTACTTGTCCGCAAAAGCCTTTGGGCGGCTTTCTTCATTGAAAGAGTAAAAGCAGCTGACCCTGTGAATTCAAAATTCAGTCGAAATGTAACCGTGCCGCAATAAAGTGCATGCGGATCATTCAGTAAGAAGTCTCACACCACGATATTAAAGTCCAACAGGTTGACTTGAAATCGTAAACTTTGGCAGCGCTGTGCCTTCATCAGGTAAAGTGGTCCTTCATCACTCAAACTGATGAAGGGACGGCGCTGCCAAAGCTTGTGATTTCAAATAAACCTGTTGCTGTAACACTTCTTGTTGCTGTCACACATCTTTCTGTATCCAGCGCCAGCATCTCAACATCATGCAAATTATTTGCAATTGCAGGACAGGCGCTCACATTAGTCCGAATGGAGGGCTGCTGCTTCAGCACGAAATGATGATGAGCCAGCTGAATTTTAAATTTGGGTAAATGGTTCGGGGGTTTACAAGTTAAGGACATTAACCGGGAGATCATGCGTCGCCTCTCAATAGATTAGCAAACAAGTATACTTCTCGCCGTAAGGTATTTTGATCGTTCCAGACGTGTTTCACCAGGCGAAATTACCTGAGGAAGGAGCAGCGCTCCGGAATCTAGTGACATCGGAACAAACCTGTTGGACTTTAACCTGGTGTTGTAAGACTTCTTACTGTGCTCACCCCAGTGAGCACATCTCCACATCAGTGTAATTAGCACCACATTATAAGTGGGTAGTGCAGCTTTTTGAAAAAGACATTTCGAATCATTATTTCGAAGTATTTGGCGTAGCCAGGAAACGACTGCATGTTAAGCAATCGGTTTGTTGAAGGTGGCAGCATTTGAGCCAAATTACTGGCAAGAGGGTTAGTAATTCCTGCACAGCGCTGCTGATCTATTCAATGCCGCAATTTCAAGGTAGGCTGATGTGATACGGTACCGTGGCTGTTTGCAAGGCTGCCTGGAGCAGATTCGCCTGAAATATTGCAATGAATGAGTCTTAAAACACAGTTCACAGCGACGTGAATTGTCATCTGCAGGAGTTCGCTATTGATTAGGAGACGTTGGACACATTTATGACACAGAAATGTAAAAGAACGATATCTAAAGGGGATTTATCTACCTTGATGCGCTTTAAGACTTCCAGCACCTCCTCCTCTGTAATGTGCACACTTCTCAAGACATCACTATTTATTTCCCTTAGTTTCCTAACATCCATGCTTTTCTCCACCGTGAATACCAATGAGAAATATTCATTCAGGATCTCACCCAACTCTTGAGGCTCTGCACATAGATGCCCTTGTTGATCCTTAAGAGGCGCTACTCTGTCCCTAGTTACTCTTTTTCCCTTTATGTATCTGTAGAAGCTCTTTGGATTCTCCTTTGCATTACATGCCAAAGCAAGTTCATGTCCCCTTTTTGCCCTCCTGATTTCCCACTTAACTCTATTTCGACAATCTCTATACTCTTCAAGGGATCCACTTGATCCCAGTTGTTTATGTACGTCATATGCCTCCTTCTTTTTTTTGACCAGAGTCTCAATATCTCGAGTCATCCAGGGTTCCCTACTTCTACCAGCCTTGCCCTTCACTCTAGTGGGAATGTGCTTACCCTGAACACTGGTTAACACATTTTTAAAAACCTCCCATTTACTAGCCGTCACTTTGCCTGCCAAAAGTCTCTCCCAATTTACCTCTGAAAGTTCCTGTCTGATACCATCAAAATTGGCCTTGCCCCAATTAAGAATTTTAACTCTTGGGTCAGAGCTATCATTCTCCATAGCTATCTTAAAACTAATGGAGTTATGGTCACTTGTCCCAAAGTGATCCCTCACTAACACTTATGTCACTTGCCCTTCCTTATTTCCAAGACGAGGTCAAGTTTTGCACCCTCTCTAGTCGGTCCATCCACATACTGAATGAGAAATTCCTCCTGAATACACTCAACAAATTTCCCTCCATCCAAGCCTCTAATGCTATGGCTGTCCCAGTCAATGTTGGGAGAGTTTAAGTCCCCTACTATTACCACCCTATTTTTCTTGCAGCTATCTGTAATCTCTTTACATATTTGCTCCTCAATTTCCCGCTGACTATTTGGGAGCCTGTAGTACAGTCCTATCAAGGTGATCTCTCCCTTCTTATTTTTAAGTTCCACCCATATAGACTCAGTTGGCGAACCCTCGGATATATCCCCTCTAAGTACTGCCGTGATGTTCTCCCTAATCAAAAACGCGACTCCCCCTCCTCTCTTACCTCCTGCTCTATCCTTTCTATAGCATCTATACCCCGGAACATTGAGCTGCCAGTCCTGCCCCTCCCTTAGCCATGTTTCAGTCATAGCTATAATATCACAGTCCCATGTGCCCATCCATGCCCTGAGTTCATCCGCTTTCCCCGTCAGGCCCCTTGCATTGAAAGAAATGCAGTTTAATGTAGACTTTCCCAGCTCTCTGCCCTGCTTTCTCTGGGCATGCTTTGCACACTCTCCCTTCCTGCCTTTTGTTTCCGTCCCCACTGACTTCCTACATCGGTTCCCATTACCCTGCCACATTAGTTTAAACCCTCCCCAACTGCACTTGCAAATTAGCAATTATGTCAGAATTCAGATTCAACTCGCCTAAAAGCTCAAAATCAGCAAAAAAATGATAATAAATCAGTATAACGCAAATATTTCAGGGATCAATCTTAAAGCGATGGGCAGAGATTTCTCCTTGTAATGATGGTATTATTCACACAAAAGAGAATAAATGAAACCTTGAACCCCGTGGAATGCAAAGGCGACGGCCCTTGGCTGGAAACTGGGATTGGAACAGACAGGGGTTTGAGGGGTAGCAGATTCATAATGGGCCGATGGGCTTCTTTCCCAGTGGATTCTCTCGATGAGTTCAGGTCAGCGTCGATCATTGGGATTAAAAATGATCGCCCGAACAGGGACTTGAACCTGGGACCCTCAGATTAAAAGTCTGAAGCTCCACCGACTGAGCTATCCGGGCTGTGAGTGATGTTGCCTGTAGTGACCGCATTCCCCCTTCGCTTTTGCTCCTCTCGCTCCGCTGTTGCCCCTATTTCCTCTGCTTATGCTGTGCCTCTCCTGTAGAACAAACAGCTGCCTCCTTTGCCCTGCGCCACTCTCTGAATCCGGACAGCATATCAGCAGCTCCGCCTCTGGATTCAGGGCGAGTTCAGAGCTGTGCTGCTCTTCGACGATTCACTCCGATACTCGGCCTACCGAGTCCCTTTCCTGGAGACTGGTTATTCCCAGTTGGTTTGGGACAGCCACTTCCTGACTCTCAATGACTCAACATTCTGACTCAAGGTTCGCTGCGTCCAGCACGCATGCTTCAAATCTGTTCTTTACAAAAGCGAAACCTCCCCTTTGCCGAACAACATCCACGCCGTACCGGCCTCCTCGAACAGGCGCAGGAATGTGGTGACTCGGGGCTTTTCACAGAAACTTAATTGAAGCCTACTTGTGACAATGAACGATTTTCATTTCATTTTCATTTCATTAAACGCTCTTTCATTTTGAGACATTTTCGAGAATTGCCTGACTCAAAGAGAAAAAATTGGGCACAATCAGCTGAACGCGACTTTGTGGGACACGCAAACATGTAATACAGCAAGTCAGGTGTTGACAGCTGATCCATTCCCATCAAAGAGACGCTTTACAAAGGTTCCGGAGCGATGGAACAATCACAAACTCCGGTCATATAAGGAGTGCAGCTGGTTCCATGGTATAGTGGTTATCACGTCTGCTTTATACGCAGCAGGTCCAGGGTTCGAGTTTTAGTGGAGGCATTGCTGCTTTTGGACAAGTTGTGACCGATTGAATTTCCATGTGAACAGAAATACAACCACGAAAGAGAAAATGCTGGAAAATCTCAGCAAGTCTGGCAGCATCTGTCGGGAGAGTAAAGAGCTAACGTTTCGAGTCCGATGACTCTTTGTCAAAGCTAACAGACAGAGAAAGTGGGAAATATTTATAATGTGGAGTGGGAAAGAAAGATGAGCCATAGCCACAGAAACCCAGGGAAACCGGGTGCTAATTGCCACAGAAACCCAGGAGACAGAGTGCAGATTGGCTTTGAATTAAGAAAACAAAGTGAAATGTATTTAAATATAAATGTGATGGAATTTATTGGAACATAACAATGAGGTTTAACTGAACAGCTGCAACGGACAGATTCAAAGAGCATCCTTTATTGGGACTGGATGAAATTCAATTTCTGATCATGTCGGAATTAGGATTCATCTCGCCTAAAAGCTCAAAATCAGCAAAAAAATGATTATATATCAGCATATCGCAAATATTTCAGGGATCAATCAGAAAGCGATGAGCAGAGATTTCTCCTTGTAATGATGGTATTATTCACACAAAAGAGAATAGATGAAACCTTGAAACCCGTGGAATGCAAAGGCGAAGGAATTTGGCTGGAAACTGGGATTGGAACAGACAGGAGTTTGAGGGGTAGCAGAGGCACAATGAGCCGATGGGCTTCTTTCCCAGTGGAGTCACTCGATGAGTTCAGATCAGCATCGATCATTGGGATTTAAAATGATCGCCCAAACCAGCACTTAAACCCTGGACCCTCAGATTAAAAGTCTGATGCCCTCCCGTCTGAGCTATCTGGGCTTTGAGCGATGTCGTCTGTAGTGACCATTTACCCCTTCACTGTTGCTCCTCTTGCTCCGCTATTGCCCCTCTCCCTTCGCTGTTGCTCCTCTTTCCTCTGCTGATGCTGTGCCTCTCCTCCAGAACAAACAGCTGCTTCCTTTGCCCTGCGCCACTCTCTGACGACATATCAGCAGCTCCGCCTCTGGATTCAGGGCGAGTTCAGAGCTGTGCTGCTCTTTGGCGCTTCACTCCGATACTCCGCCCACCGAGTCCCTTTTCTGGAGACTGGTTATTCCCAGTTGGGTTTGGGACAGTCACTTCCTGACTCTCAATGACTCAACACTCTGACTCAAGGTTCGCTGCGTCCAGCACGCTTGCTTCAAAACGGTTCTTTACAAAAGCGAAACCTCCCCTTTGCCTAACAACTTCCACACCGTACCGGCCTCCGCGAACAGGCGCCGGAATGTGGCGACTAGCGGCTTTTCACAGTAACTTAATTTAAGCCTACTCGTGACAGTAAGCGATTTACATTTCATTAAACGCTCTTTCATTTTGAGTCTTTTTCGAGAATTGCCTGACTCAAAGAGAAAATTTGGGCACAATGAGCTGAACGCGACTTTGTGGGACACGCAAACATATTATACAGCAAGTCAGGTGTTGACAGCTGATTCATTCCCATCAAAGACACGCTTGACAAAGGTTCCGGAGCGATGGAACAATCACAAACTCCAGTCATATAAGGAGCATGACTGCTGCTAGCTGGTTCCGTGGGGTAGTGGTGATCACGTTTGCTTTGCACGCAGCAGATCCTGGGTTCGAGCCCCAGTGGACCCTTTTGGACAAGTTGTGACCAATTGAATTTCCATGTGAACAGAAATACAACCACGAAATAGAAAATGCTCGAAAATCTCAGCAGGTCTGGCAGCATCTGTAGGAGAGAGCAAAGAGCTCACTTTTCGAGTCCGATGATTCTTTGTCAAAGCTAACAGACAGAGAAAGTGGGAAATATTTATACGTGGAGTGAGAAAGAAAGATGAGCCATAACCACAGAAACCCAGGGAAACCGGGTGCTAATGGCCACAGAAACCCAGGGGACAGAGTGCAGATTGGCTTTGAATTAAGAAAACAAAGTGAAATGTATTTAAATATAAATGTGATGGAATTTATTGGAACATAACCATGAGGTTTAACTGAACAGCAGCAACGGACAGATCCAAAGAGCATCCTTTATTGGGACTGGATGAAATTCAATTTCTGATCATGTCGGAATTCAGATTCAACTCGCCTAAAAGCTCAAAATCAGCAAAAAAATGATAATAAATCAGCATAACGCAAATATTTCAGGGATCAATCTGAAAGCGATGGGCAGAGATTTCTCCTTGTAATGATGGTATTATTCACACAAAAGAGAATGGATGAAACCTTGAAACCCGTGGAATGCAAAGGCGATGGACCTTGGCTGGAAACTGGGATTGGAACAGACACGGATTTGAGGGGTAGCAGGGGCACAATGGCCGATGGGATTCTTTCCCAGTGGATTCACTCGATGGGTTCTCGTCAGCATCGATCATTGGGATCTAAAATGATCGCCCGAACAGGGACTTGAACCCTGGACCCTCAGATTAAAAGTCTGACGCTCTACCGAATGAGCTATGCGGGCTGTAAGTGATGCCGCCTGTAGTGACCGCATTCCCCCTTCGCTGTTGCTCCTCTCGTTCCGCTGTTGCCCCTCTTTCCTCTTCTTATGCTGTGCCTCTCCTCCAGAACAAACAGCTGCTTCCTTTGCCCTGCGCCACTCTCTGAATCCAGACGGCATATTAGCAGCTCCGCCTCTGGATTCAGGGCGAGTTCAGAGCTGTGCTGCTCTTCGGCGCCTCAGTTTGATTCTTTGCCCACCGAGTCCCTTTCCTGGAGACTGGTTATTCACAGTTGGGTTTGGGACAGTCACTTCCTGACTCTCAATGACTCAACATTCTGACTCAAGGTTCGCTGCGTCCAGCACGCTTGCTTCCAAAGTTTTCTTTACAAAAGCGAAACCTCCCCTTTGCCTCACAACTTCCGCGCCGTACCGTCCTCCCTGAACAGGCGCCGGATTGTGGTGACTCGGGGCTTTTCACAGTAACTTCATTGAAGCCTATTGTTCATAGAATTTACAGTGCAGAAGGATGCCATTTGGCCCATCGAGTCAGCACCGGCTCTTGGAAAGTGCACCCCACCCAAGCCCATACCCCCACCCTATCCCCATAACCCAGTCCAATACTCAGAGCAATTTAGCATGGCTAATCCACCTAACCCGCACATCTTTCGACTGTGGGAGGAAACCAGAGTCCCCGGAGGAAACCCACAAACACACGGGGAGAACGTGCAGACTCCGCACAGACTGCGACCCAAGCCGGGAATCGAACGTGGGACCCTGGCGTTGTGAAGCAATTGTGCTAACCACTATGCTACCGTGCAGCCCTACTTGCGACACTAAGTGATTTTCATTTCATTAAACGCTCTTTCATTTAGAGTCTTTTTCGAGAATTGCCTGACTCAAAGAGAAAAAATTGGTCACAATCAGCTGAACGCGACTTTATGGGACAGGCAAACATGTTATACAGCAAGTCAGGTGTTGACAGCTGATCCATTCCCATCAAATAGACGCTTTACAAAGGTTCCGGAGCGATGGAACCTCCAGTCAAAAAAGGAATACTGCTGTTACCAGCTGGTTCCATGCTGTAGTGCTCTTCACGTCTGATTTACACGCAGCAGGTCCTCGGTTCGAGCCCCAGTGGAACCATTGCTGCTTTTGGACAAGTTGCCATTGAATTTCCCTGTGAACAGAAATACAGACACGAAAGAGAAAATGCTGGAAAATCTCAGCAGGTCTGGCAGCATCTGCAGGGAGAGCAAAGAGCTACCGTTTTGAGTCCGATGACTCTTTGACAAAGCTAGCAGACAGAGAAAGTGGGAAATATTTATACTGTGGAGTGAGAAAGAAAGATGAGCCATAGCCACAGAAACCCAGGGAAACCGGGTGCTAATGGCCACAGAAACCAAGGGAACAGAGTGCAGAATGGCTTTGAATTAAGAAAACAAAGTGAAATGTATTTACATATAAATGGGATGGAATTTATTGGAACATAACAATGAGGTTTAACTGAACAGCAGCAACGGACAGATCCAAAGAGCATCCTTTATTGGGACTGGATGAAATCCAATATCTGATCATGTCGGAATTCAGATTCAACTCCCCTAAAAGCTCAAAATCAGCAAAAAAAATGATAAAGATCAGCATAATGCAAATATTTGAGGGATCAATCTGAAAGCGATGGGCAGAGATGTCTCCTTGTAATGATGGTATTATTCACACAAAGGAGAATAGATGAAACATTGAACCCCGTGGAATGCAAAGACGACGGGCCTTGGCTGGAAACTGGGATTGGAACAGACAGGGGTTTGAGGGGTAGCAGAGCCACAATGGGACGACGCACTTCTTTCCCAGTGGATTCACTCGATGGGTTCACGTCAGCATCGATAATTGGGATCTAAAATGATGGCCTGAATAGGTACCTGAACCCTGGACCCTCAGATTAAAAGTCTGATGCTCTACCGACTAAGCTATCCGGCTGTGAGCAATGTTGCCTGTAGTGACCGCATTCCCCCTGCGCTGTTGCTCCCCTCGCTCCGCTGTTGCCCCTCTTTCCTCTTCTTCTGCTGTGCCTCTCCTCCAGAACAAACAGCTGCTTCCTTTGCCGTGCGCCTCTCTCTGAATCCGGACAGCATATCAGCAGCTCCGCCTCTGGATTCAGGGCGAGTTCAGAGCTGTGCTGCTCTTTGGCGCTTCACTCCAATACTCCGCCCACCGAGTCCCTTTCCTGAAGACTGGTTATTGCCAGTTGGGTTTGGGACAGTCACTTCCTGACTCTCAATGACTCAACGTTCTGACTCAAGTTCCGCTGCGTCCAGCACGCTTGCTTCAAAACTGTTCTTTACAAAAGCGAAACCTCCCCTTTGCCGAACAACTTCCGCGCCGTAACGGCCTCCCCGAACAGGCGCCGGAATGTGGCGACGAAGGGGCTTCACAGTAACTTAATTGAAGCCCACTCGTGATAATAAGCAATGTTCATTTCATTTTCATTTCATTAAACACTCTTTCATTTTGAGTCTTTTTCGAGAATTGCCTTACTCAAAGAGAGCACTTTTTGGCGGCCTTCAGGACGCGCGACAACGAGGAATCGCCGAGCAGAAACTTATAGCCAAGTTCCCACATGAGTGCGGCCTCAACCGAGACCTGAGATTCATGTCGCACTACATTCATCCCCCACCATCTGGCCTGCGAAACCCTACCAGCTGTCCTGGCTTGACACAATTCACACATCTTTAACCTGGGGTTACCACATCTCTGGATCTGTAAAGATTTAATCACCTGCTAATGGTCGCATTCCAAGCATTGTCTGGCATCTTTGAATCTGTCTATATATATGTTTCTGGAACATACCTCTTCATTCACCTGAGGAAGGAGCAGTCCCCGAAAGCTAGTGACATCGAAACAAACATGTTGGACTTTAACCTGGTGTTGTAAGACTTCGTACTGTGTTAAAATGAAAGACAAGAATAGAAAAGCAATCTGAACAACATGTTTTTTTATTATCTCTTACCGTCAAAGAGAGTTATCACACTCAGTAAAATATACATTTTGTTGCACACACGCTCCTACTGGCAGAGGTAGTGAGATCTGTAGCCTATCAATACTTTATTGAGTCCTGTGGGCAGCCGCTTTTAATATAATTAAGGAAACCAGAGGAGAAGTGACGGCTGCATTAATGGACTTACCCCTTTATTTGAAACAGCCATTCAGAGTCTACGTGCTAACTAATAATCTTGGCTGCGTGCAGTTGGGATCCGTAACAAGGGAAACTATTTTTTACTTTCGCTGAGAAGTTTTCAACTATTTACAGAATCAAATTATAATTAGGGCGCTAAAAGAAACCATTTGGACTCATCCGCAGCTCTCCAAAGGAACATCATGATGTCCTGCGATTCCTGTCTTTCCCATATACCCGGATTCCTATCAATTTATAGTCACTGTCAAATTATCCACGATTACCTGTCCACTTATCGAGATATGACTTGTAAAGTGCCCACATTTGTACTAAATAATCCAAATCTTTATGACCATTTGACCAATTTTGATTGCAAGCATGGGATATCGGTGACGATAGCTGGCTAAACATTTACTGCACATCGTTGATTGTCCTTGAACTGAATGGTTTCCTCATCCATTTCTGAGGCGATTAAGGAGCCAACCACATCTCTGTCGATTTGGAGTGACATGTTGGCCAGGTCAGGTATGGACGGCAGAGTTCCTTCCTCAAAGGAAGTGATTTTTTAATAAATACATTCCGGTTTGTCAACTGAACTCAAATCCCATTTATAGTCTTGCGATTGGAACTCAGATCCTCACAGTATGAACCTGGGTCTCTGGATTAGTTGTCTAGCAAGAGACAATACCACTGTGCTCCCACCTTCCCCGTGCTGAGCAAACCGGCGTTCAGCAAGCCCTTTCCATGTAGGGAAGAAAATATGTTCAGAATTATCTCATTGCCACTCGCCAATTACCTGCCCTCTGCTATTTTGATGCTCATCTTTGGACCGGTGAAAAGAAGCAGTGCTGTAAACCCCAACCATTGACACGCGAACCTAACAATGGGCAACCGTATTCGGAAAGCAGCAACGCCTTTCCACAGCAGAGACACATACCATCAGTTGGAAGGCGATTGATCACAGATATGTTTTTAGTTGCCCTCAGAATGACATCAATACGTTCCATGCCACCACCAGACTAACCATGGACTACTCTCCAGAATTGGTAGCCTTCTTGGATACACTAACCTCCATCAAGGACGGTGGCCTCAGCACTTCGCTTTACCGCAAGCCCACGGATAACCTCACGATGCTCCACTTCTACAACTTCCACCCGAACCACATCAAAGAAGCTATCCCCTATGGACAAGTCCTCCGTGTACACAGGATCTGCTCAGGCGAGGAGGAACAAAACCGGCATCTACAAACACCGAAAGACGACCTTGTAAGAATGGGATATGGCGCTCAACTCATCGATCCACAGTTCCAACGTGCCACAGCAAAAAACCGCAGCGATCTCGACAGAAGACAAACACGGGACACAACCGACAGAGCACCATTCGTCGTCCAGTTCGTCCCCGGAGCGGAGAAACTTCGACATACTTCTTCACAGCCTTCAACACGTCATCGCCGAAGATGAACATTTTGCCAAGGCCATCCCCGCAACCCCTTGCCTTCAAACAACCGCACAACCTCAAACAGACCATTGTTTGAAGCAAACTCCCCAGCCTTCAGGAGTACAGCGACCACAACGCCACAGAACCCTGCCATGGCAATCTCTGTAATACCTGCCAGATCATCGAAATTGTTACCTCCATTACCATCCATCAAGGTATGCGGTACATACTTTTATGACTCGGCCAATGTCCTCTGCATCACACGGTGCTGGAAATGATGTTCCCAGGCGTGCTACATTGGCGAGACCAAGCATACGCTGCGACAACGGACGACTGGACATTAAGCAAGAATTGCAAGGCAAGAATGTTCCCTTCCAACCGTGGAACATTTCAGCAGTCAAGGACATTCAGCCTCTGATCTTCGGGTATGCGCTCTCCATGACTTCCTTTAGGATACGTGACAACGCCGAGCAGAAACTGATAGCCGAGTTCTGCTGTGCGCAAGAGTACGGCCCCAACGGGGAGCTTTGAGTCATGTCTCATTACATTCACCCCCTACTATCTGGCCTGAGCTTCCGAAATCCTACCAACAGCACTGGCTTCAGACAATTCACACCTCTTTAACCTGTGATTATGCCTCGCCCCAGACCCACCGTCTAGACCTGTAAAAACTTAATTACCTGCAAAGACTCGCATTCGAAGTATCATCTTGCATCATTGAATTTGCCCATATATCTGTTTGTGGAACCCACCTCTTCATTCGCCTGATGAAGGATCTGCGCTCCGAAAGCTCGTGATTGGAAACAAACCTGTTGGACTATAACATGGTGTTGTAAAACTTCTTGCTGTGCCCACCCCCAATCCAACGCCGGATTCTCCACACCATAATTTCACAAGAGCTCGTTCCAACAAGAGACTTTTCAAATCTTCGAACACACTCTGCCATTCGATACCATGGTGGCTGATCTCCGCTCTGCCTTAACACCTGCCCATTCTCCATTACCCCGCAACCCATTACCAAATAGAACATATATCCTCCTTGAATTTACTCAAAGTCCCGGCATGCACTGCACTCTGGGTTAGTGAACCACTTATCCTAAAACAATGACCCCTCATTCTGGATTATCCCACAAGGGGAAGCATCCACTCCACTCGACTTTATCAATTCATTTCATCATCTTATATATCTCCGTTAGACCACCTCTCATTCCTCTAATCTCAACAGAGTATAGGCCTCAACTGCTCAATCTTACTTCACAAGACAAACTCCTTACCTCTAGAGTCCAGTGAGTCTCCTCTCACCAGCCCCTCTGAAGCAATTACACCCCTACTCAAATAAGGGATGCCAAAACTTTACACATTTCTCCAGATGCTGTTTCATCAACGCATTGTACATTTTCCAGTACCACGTCCCTACTTTGTATTCCATCCCATGAGCTATAAGTTCCATAATTCCATTTGCCTCATGATTACCTGCTGTACATACTGTTCTGAGAATCGTGCACGAGGACACCCAGATCCCTCTGCACTGAATCACGTTGAGATTTATCTCCATTTAGATGGGGAAAGTAGTAATTTCTCAAAGGGGACCGGTCAGTGTTGAATGAAGGAGTCCTGAATAAGGCAGGGGTAACGTGGGTGGGGGATATGGAAGTGAATACTTGCTATCAGTATTGGGGAGAGGGACCAAGAGAAAGTATGAATTAATCAAATCATTATGGGCGAAGGTAGAGAGACATGACTGGTTGAATGGCTCATTCTGGAGCCGGTGCTGACATGATGGTCCGCATGACATTCCCCTGCGCTGCAAATGTTCTGATTCTATGATTCACAATTCATCACCCCCAATCCCTCTCCCCCTGGGCTGGGTGGCGGTTGAGGGTTTAAAACGTTGCAGACTATGCAATAGTAGTAGGACTGGATAGATTTCCAGAGATTGAGAGACAATAAGCGCGTGGGTGTGTTTAACCGATATTGAGGGTTGTAGGGATTTGAGGATGTTACCTCGGTGGGTGCAGTTTCAGTGATTGAGAATGGTAGAATGATAGGGGGTTAAAGGGATTGAAGGCATTTCATGATAAATGAAGATTGTAGGGGTTGGGAAAGTTTTGAAGGATAAATGGGGAAGCCAGACTATTGAGGTGTTTGGAAGCATAGACAAAACTGTTAACTCTTGCTCTGCTGGATCGGGGTCAATCGGAGATCCGTAAATGGAGGAGATGATACCTGAATGAAACTTGGCACTACAGATGGCTCAGGACAAATTGGATTTTCCGTTAAAGAGTGCATAACCTTTCTGTCCATGGTATTTGTGAGCGGCTTAATACATTCATTGGAGGAAGCATTATCAGACTCTCCATGTTTCTTTCACCTCCTCCAACCAAATAATTTTACACGCATTAAGGCACATCTGGGGAATGACCCACGGCAATGATCAACAAGAACCTTTTCGCTTTCTGCTCCCACCATTCGAAATCTGAATCCTCTTCCTGCACAATGTTTGCTCCCTGCCAATTTCTAAGACAAACGTGAGGAATACAGGCACATGGACTATTTTAAGGGCTGTTTTATTAATTGATCCAGTGTGACAAATTATATGCTTATTCACAAAACTCGAAAAACACATTCAAATGTCATTGCCCAAAGTCCAATGACATTCATGTTTTCTACATAGATTACGTTGCAATCTGAGTTGTTCTTGTACCAAAATGGAACTTAAGAAATATCAAACTGTTCATTACAGGAAATGCATTGACACCTAATTTGCCCACATAGATTGTGTTGCACTTTAAGGTGCTTGAATACAATTGTGATACATATGGTTAAATGCGTCAATTCAATGTGGGCCATACGGTTAGAGAGAGTGTACACGATTCCCGTCACAAGGTGTATTTTGGGTTCAAGGTCGGAGCAAGCCAGGCTTCCCATTGTGACTCTGCGGCCATGCTTTAGAACGACCCTAAGCATATTGCCCTTGGGTCTGGAATGTGCCACTTTGTAGCACTTGGTCGGGAACAACAATCAGCACCGGAAGGCCAAGACACATAAGGAACCCATTTACCCCCAACATCTTTTCACTGGCAGAGGAGGTTCTACTCAGCCTACTTCCACGGTTCCAGCTCTTGGCATGCAGGACCACAAGTCTACCTGAACACGCGAAGCATAATTCTTCCTCTTCCACCATTTCAGACAGTGCACCCCAGAAATCCACCGTCCTCCGGCTTTAAATGTTTGATGTTCTGGATGCTATGGGCGTGCGCAAACGCGCTGCGTTGTGGGGATATGATAAATTACTCTGGTTTGGCGGCCGTGATGTGCTGGTCTTGACGAGCGGCCGCATGGGATTATTTTGTTAGTCTCTGGCATTTCCGTAAAATGCTATGTTCACGAAGCGTGGTGCGTGAGCTTGAGGTTATGTTCTATAGTCTAGTGAAGGATGTCCCTGAAACAATATGGAGGTCTGCGTGTTGGAATGGTGGCGTTTTATAGAACCATCTCATTACCCGGAGGATATAGCTTCCGATTTTGAATAGAAACTGGCAGCGATTGAAATGATCCAATCGTTGTTGCTTTCCAAGACAGGTTTTGAGATAAATAGATTATGTCACAAAACAGACACGATATGATTTACCCTAATTTGGCTGTTTTCGTTAGAGAGAAGAAGGTTAAGAGGTGACTTAATTGAGGCACACAATATGATCAGAGGATTGGATAGGGTGGACAGTGAGAGCCTTTTTCCTCGGATGGTGATGTCTAACACGAGGGGACATAGCTTTAAATTGAGGGGAGATAGATATAAGACAGATGTCAGAGGTAGTTTCTTTACTCAGAGAGTAGTAAGGGCGTGGAATGCCCTGCCTGCAACAGTAGTGGACTCACCAACACTAAGGGCATTCAAATGGTCATTGGATAGACATATGGACGATAAGGGAATAGTGTAGATGGGCTTTAGAGTGGTTTCACAGGTCGGCGCAACATCGAGGGCCGAAGGGCCTGCACTGCGCTGTAATGTTCTATGTTCTATGATGTCATTTCGGTTTCTCCAAACAGAAAATAAATGTTGCAACATTCTACTCCCCCCCGCGGGATTCCACGGTGTATAAATGATCCGACATGGGAAAGTATATAATCAGTGTTCAACACAGACATTTTCTCTGGTACAAAGGGATAGATCATTTCATGCAGAAAATGCATTTTCCGACCGACACAATTCTGAAAATATACAACATTACCCTTGCCGCTATCGGTGTTCCTGGTAAGTGTTTGTACCCGAGCAGACGTGTGTGCGAGCGGCCCCCGGGCTTTACTCGGTGTATTATAACGTCGCATACTGACAGTTATGGA
Organism: Scyliorhinus torazame; assembly: GCF_047496885.1. Taxonomy (NCBI): domain Eukaryota; kingdom Metazoa; phylum Chordata; class Chondrichthyes; order Carcharhiniformes; family Scyliorhinidae; genus Scyliorhinus; species Scyliorhinus torazame. The sequence goes on from NC_092710.1 coordinate 37,299,356, forward strand.
GAGGGTGGAGCTTTGGTATACATTTTGTTGATCCGATTTAAAGTTGACTTTTTGCAACATTGCGACAATGAGAATAATAATAATCTTCATTGTCACAAGTTTCATTTTGAGTCTTTTTCGAGAATTGCCTGACTCAAAGAGAAAGAATTAGGCACAATCAGCTGAACGCGATTTTGTGGCATACGCAGACATGTTATACAGCAAGTCAGGTGTTGACAGCTAATCCATTTCCATCAAATAGACGCTTTACAAAGGTTCCGGAGCGATGGAACAGAAATACAACCGCGAAAGAGAAAATGCTGGGAAATCTCAGGTCTGGCAGTATCTGTAGGGAGAGCAAAGAGCTAACGTTTCAAGTCCGTTGACTCTTTGACAAAGCGAACAGACAGAGAAAGTGGCAATTATTTATTCTGTGGAGTGAGAAAAAAAGATGAGCCATAACCACAGAAACCCAGGGAAACCGGGTGCGAATGGCAACAGAAGCCCAGGGGACAGAGTGCAGAATGTCTTTGAATTCAGAAAACAAAGTGAAATGTATTTAAATATAAATGTGATGGAATTTATTGGAACATAACAATGAGGTTTAACTGTACAGCAGCAACGGACAGATCCAAAGAGCATCCTTTATTGGGACTGAATGAAATTCAATTCCTGATCATGTCGGAATTCAGATTCAACTCGCCTAAGAGCTCAAAATCAGCAAAAAAAAGAAAATAAATCTGCATAACGCAAATATTTCAGGGATCAATCTGAAAGCGATGAACAGAGATTTCTCCTTGTAATGATGGTATTATTCACACAAAAGAGAATAAATGAAACCTTGAACCCCGTGGAATGCAATGGCGACGGTCCTTGGCTGAAACAGGGATTGGAACAGACAGGGGTTTGAGGGGTAGCAGAGGCACAATGGGCCGATGGGCTTCTTTCCCAGTGTATTCACTCGATGAGTTCAGGTCAGCGTCGCTCATTGGGATTTAAAATGATCGCCCGAACAGGGACTTGAACCCTGGACCCTCAGATTAAAAGTCTGATGCTCTACCGACTGAGCTATCCGGGCTGTGAGTAATGCCGCTTGTAGTGACCGCATTCCCCCTTCGCTGCTGTTCCTCTCGCTGTGCTGCTCTTCGACGCTTCACTCCGATACTCCGCCCACCGAGTCCCTTTCCTGGAGACTGGTTATTCCCAGTTGGGTTTGGGACAGTCACTTCCTGACTCTCAATGACTCAACATCCTGACTCAAGGTTCGCTGCGTCCAGCCCGCTTGCTTCAAAACTGTTCTTTACAAAAGCGAAACCTCCCCTTTGCCTCACAACCTCCGCGCCATATCGGCCTCCCCGAACAGGCGCCGGAATGTGGTGACTAGGGGCTTTTCACAGTAACTTCATTGAAACCTACTTGTGACAATAAGCGATATTCATTTCATTTTCATTTCCTGAAACGCTCTTCCATTTTGAGTCTTTTTCGACAATTGCCTGACTCAAAGAGAAAGAATTAGGCACAATCAGCTGAACGCGATTTTGTGGGACACGCAAACATGTTATACAGCAAGTCAGGTGTTGACAGCTGATCCATTCCCATCAAATAGACGCTTGACAAAGGTTCCGGAGCGATGGAACAATCACAAACTCCAGTCATATAAGGAGTGGAGCTGCTGACAGCTGGTTCCATGGTGTAGTGGTTATCACGTCTGCTTTATGCGCAGCAGGTCCTGGGTTCGAGCCCCAGTGAAGCCATTGCTGCTTTTGGACGAGTTGTGACCAATTGAATTTCCATGTGAACAGAAATACAACCGCGAAAGAGAAAATGCTGGAAAATCTCAGCAGGTCTGGCAGTATCTGTAGGGAGAGCAAAGAGCTAACGTTTCGAGTCCGTTGACTCTTTGACAAAGCGAACAGACAGAGAAAGTGGGAAATAAGATGAGCCATAACCACAGAAACCCAGGGAAACCGGGTGCAAATGGCCACAGAAACCCAGGGGACAGAGTGCAGAATTTCTTTGAATTCAGAAAACAAAGTGAAATGTATTTAAATATAAATGTGATGGTATTTATTGGAACATAACAATGAGGTTTAACTGTACAGCAGCAACGGACAGATCCAAAGAGCATCCTTTATTGGGACTGAATGAAATTCAATTCCTGATCATGTCGGAATTCAGATTCAACTCGCCTAAGAACTCAAAATCAGCAAAAAAATGAAAATAAATCAGCATAACGCAAATATTTCAGGGATCAATCTGAAAGCGATGAACAGAGATTTCTCCTTGTAATGATGGTATTATTCACACTAAAGAGAATAAATGAAACCTTGAACCCCGTGGAATGCAATGGCGACGGTCCTTGGCTGAAACTGGGATTGGAACAGACAGGGGTTTGAGGGGTAGCAGAGGCACAATGGGCCGATGGGCTTCTTTCCCAGTGTATTCACTCGATGAGTTCAGGTCAGCGTCGATCATCGGGATTTAAAATGATCGCCCGAACAGGGACTTGAACCCTGGACCCTCAGATTAAAAGTCTGATGCTCTATCGACTGAGCTACCCGGGCTACGACTGATGCGGCCTGTAGTGACCGCATTCCCCCTTTTCTGTTGCCCTCTTTCCTCTGCTTCTGCTGTGCCTCTCCTCCAGAACAAACAGCTGCTTCTTTTACCCTGCGCCACTCTCTGAATCCAGACGGCATATCAGCAGCTCCGCCTCTGGATTCAGGGCGAGTTCAGAGCTGTGCTGCTCTTCGACGCTTCACTCCGATACTCCGCCCACCGAGTCCCTTTCCTGGAGACTGGTTATTCCCAGTTGGGTTTGGGACAGTCACTTCCTGACTCTCAATGACTCAACATCCTGACTCAAGGTTCGCTGCGTCCAGCCCGCTTGCTTCAAAACTGTTCTTTACAAAAGCGAAACCTCCCCTTTGCCTCACAACCTCCGCACCGTATCGGCCTCCCCGAACAGGCGCCTGAATGTGGTGACTAGGGGCTTTTCACAGTAACTTCATTGAAACCTACTTGTGACAATAAGCGATATTCATTTCATTAAACGCTCTTTCATTTTGAGTCTTTTTCGAGAATTGCCTGACTCAAAGAGAAAGAATTAGGCACAATCAGCTGAACGCGATTTTGTGGCATACGCAGACATGTTATACAGCAAGTCAGGTGTTGACAGCTAATCCATTCCCATCAAATAGACGCTTTACAAAGGTTCCGGAGCGATGGAACAGAAATACAACCGCGAAAGAGAAAATGCTGGGAAATCTCAGCAGGTCTGGCAGTATCTGTAGGGAGAGCAAAGAGCTAACGTTTCAAGTCCGTTGACTCTTTGACAAAGCGAACAGACAGAGAAAGTGGGAATTATTTATTCTGTGGAGTGAGAAAAAAAGATGAGCCATAACCACAGAAACCCAGGGAAACCGGGTGCGAATGGCCACAGAAGCCCAGGGGACAGAGTGCAGAATGTCTTTGAATTCAGAAAACAAAGTGAAATGTATTTAAATATAAATGTGATGGAATTTATTGGAACATAACAATGAGGTTTAACTGTACAGCAGCAACGGACAGATCCAAAGAGCATCCGTTATTGGGACTGAATGAAATTCAATTCCTGATCATGTCGGAATTCAGATTCAACTCGCCTAAAAGCTCAAAATCAGCAAAAAAAAGAAAATAAATCTGCATAACGCAAATATTTCAGGGATCAATCTGAAAGCGATGAACAGAGATTTCTCCTTGTAATGATGGTATTATTCACACAAAAGAGAATAAATGAAACCTTGAACCCCGTGGAATGCAATGGCGACGGTCCTTGGCTGAAACAGGGATTGGAACAGACAGGGGTTTGAGGGGTAGCAGAGGCACAATGGGCCGATGGGCTTCTTTCCCAGTGTATTCACTCGATGAGTTCAGGTCAGCCTCGATCATTGGGATTTAAAATGATCGCCCGAATAGGGACTTGAACCCTGGACCCTCAGATTAAAAGTCTGATGCTCTACCGACTGAGCTATCCGGGCTGTGAGTAATGCCGCTTGTAGTGACCGCATTCCCCCTTCGCTGCTGTTCCTCTCGCTGTGCTGCTCTTCGACGCTTCACTCCGATACTCCGCCCACCGAGTCCCTTTCCTGGAGACTGGTTATTCCCAGTTGGGTTTGGGACAGTCACTTCCTGACTCTCAATGACTCAACATCCTGACTCAAGGTTCGCTGCGTCCAGCCCGCTTGCTTCAAAACTGTTCTTTACAAAAGCGAAACCTCCCCTTTGCCTCACAACCTCCGCGCCATATCGGCCTCCCCGAACAGGCGCCGGAATGTGGTGACTAGGGGCTTTTCACAGTAACTTCATTGAAACCTACTTGTGACAATAAGCGATATTCATTTCATTTTCATTTCCTGAAACGCTCTTCCATTTTGAGTCTTTTTCGACAATTGCCTGACTCAAAGAGAAAGAATTAGGCACAATCAGCTGAACGCGATTTTGTGGGACACGCAAACATGTTATACAGCAAGTCAGGTGTTGACAGCTGATCCATTCCCATCAAATAGACGCTTGACAAAGGTTCCGGAGCGATGGAACAATCACAAACTCCAGTCATATAAGGAGTGGAGCTGCTGACAGCTGGTTCCATGGTGTAGTGGTTATCACGTCTGCTTTATGCGCAGCAGGTCCTGGGTTCGAGCCCCAGTGAATCCATTGCTGCTTTTGGACGAGTTGTGACCAATTGAATTTCCATGTGAACAGAAATACAACCGCGAAAGAGAAAATGCTGGAAAATCTCAGCAGGTCTGGCAGTATCTGTAGGGAGAGCAAAGAGCTAACGTTTCGAGTCCGTTGACTCTTTGACAAAGCGAACAGACAGAGAAAGTGGGAAATAAGATGAGCCATAACCACAGAAACCCAGGGAAACCGGGTGCAAATGGCCACAGAAACCCAGGGGACAGAGTGCAGAATTTCTTTGAATTCAGAAAACAAAGTGAAATGTATTTAAATATAAATGTGATGGTATTTATTGGAACATAACAATGAGGTTTAACTGTACAGCAGCAACGGACAGATCCAAAGAGCATCCTTTATTGGGACTGAATGAAATTCAATTCCTGATCATGTCGGAATTCAGATTCAACTCGCCTAAGAACTCAAAATCAGCAAAAAAATGAAAATAAATCAGCATAACGCAAATATTTCAGGGATCAATCTGAAAGCGATGAACAGAGATTTCTCCTTGTAATGATGGTATTATTCACACTAAAGAGAATAAATGAAACCTTGAACCCCGTGGAATGCAATGGCGACGGTCCTTGGCTGAAACTGGGATTGGAACAGACAGGGGTTTGAGGGGTAGCAGAGGCACAATGGGCCGATGGGCTTCTTTCCCAGTGTATTCACTCGATGAGTTCAGGTCAGCGTCGATCATCGGGATTTAAAATGATCGCCCGAACAGGGACTTGAACCCTGGACCCTCAGATTAAAAGTCTGATGCTCTATCGACTGAGCTACCCGGGCTACGACTGATGCGGCCTGTAGTGACCGCATTCCCCCTTTTCTGTTGCCCTCTTTCCTCTGCTTCTGCTGTGCCTCTCCTCCAGAACAAACAGCTGCTTCTTTTACCCTGCGCCACTCTCTGAATCCAGACGGCATATCAGCAGCTCCGCCTCTGGATTCAGGGCGAGTTCAGAGCTGTGCTGCTCTTCGACGCTTCACTCCGATACTCCGCCCACCGAGTCCCTTTCCTGGAGACTGGTTATTCCCAGTTGGGTTTGGGACAGTCAATTCCTGACTCTCAATGACTCAACATCCTGACTCAAGGTTCGCTGCGTCCAGCCCGCTTGCTTCAAAACTGTTCTTTACAAAAGCGAAACCTCCCCTTTGCCTCACAACCTCCGCACCGTATCGGCCTCCCCGAACAGGCGCCTGAATGTGGTGACTAGGGGCTTTTCACAGTAACTTCATTGAAACCTACTTGTGACAATAAGCGATATTCATTTCATTAAACGCTCTTTCATTTTGAGTCTTTTTCGAGAATTGCCTGACTCAAAGAGAAAGAATTAGGCACAATCAGCTGAACGCGATTTTGTGGCATACGCAGACATGTTATACAGCAAGTCAGGTGTTGACAGCTAATCCATTCCCATCAAATAGACGCTTTACAAAGGTTCCGGAGCGATGGAACAGAAATACAACCGCGAAAGAGAAAATGCTGGGAAATCTCAGCAGGTCTGGCAGTATCTGTAGGGAGAGCAAAGAGCTAACGTTTCAAGTCCGTTGACTCTTTGACAAAGCGAACAGACAGAGAAAGTGGGAATTATTTATTCTGTGGAGTGAGAAAAAAAGATGAGCCATAACCACAGAAACCCAGGGAAACCGGGTGCGAATGGCCACAGAAGCCCAGGGGACAGAGTGAAGAATGTCTTTGAATTCAGAAAACAAAGTGAAATGTATTTAAATATAAATGTGATGGAATTTATTGGAACATAACAATGAGGTTTAACTGTACAGCAGCAACGGACAGATCCAAAGAGCATCCGTTATTGGGACTGAATGAAATTCAATTCCTGATCATGTCGGAATTCAGATTCAACTCGCCTAAAAGCTCAAAATCAGCAAAAAAAAGAAAATAAATCTGCATAACGCAAATATTTCAGGGATCAATCTGAAAGCGATGAACAGAGATTTCTCCTTGTAATGATGGTATTATTCACACAAAAGAGAATAAATGAAACCTTGAACCCCGTGGAATGCAATGGCGACGGTCCTTGGCTGAAACAGGGATTGGAACAGACAGGGGTTTGAGGGGTAGCAGAGGCACAATGGGCCGATGGGCTTCTTTCCCAGTGTATTCACTCGATGAGTTCAGGTCAGCCTCGATCATTGGGATTTAAAATGATCGCCCGAACAGGGACTTGAACCCTGGACCCTCAGATTAAAAGTCTGATGCTCTACCAACTGAGCTATCCGGGCTGTGAGAATGCCGCTTGTAGTGACCGCATTCCCCCTTCGCTGTTGCTCCTCTCGCTGTGCTGCTCTTCGACGCTTCACTCCGATACTCCGCCCACCGAGTCCCTTTCCTGGAGACTGGTTATTCCCAGTTGGGTTTGGGACAGTCACTTCCTGACTCTCAATGACTCAACATCCTGACTCAAGGTTCGCTGCGTCCAGCCCGCTTGCTTCAAAACTGTTCTTTACAAAAGCGAAACCTCCCCTTTGCCTCACAACTTCCGCGCCATATCGGCCTCCCCGAACAGGCGCCGGAATGTGGTGACTAGGGGCTTTTCACAGTAACTTCATTGAAACCTACTTGTGACAATAAGCGATATTCATTTCATTTTCATTTCATGAAACGCTCTTCCATTTTGAGTCTTTTTCGACAATTGCCTGACTCAAAGAGAAAGAATTAGGCACAATCAGCTGAACGCGATTTTGTGGGACACGCAAACATGTTATACAGCAAGTCAGGTGTTGACAGCTGATCCATTCCCATCAAATAGACGCTTGACAAAGGTTCCGGAGCGATGGAACAATCACAAACTCCAGTCATATAAGGAGTGCAGCGGCTGACAGCTGGTTCCATGGTGTAGTGGTTATCACGTCTGCTTTATGCGCAGCAGGTCCTGGGTTCGAGCCCCAGTGAAGCCATGGCTGCTTTTGGACGAGTTGTGACCAATTGAATTGCCATGCCAACAGAAATACAACCGCGAAAGAGAAAATGCTGGGAAATCTCAGCAGGTCTGGCAGTATCTGTAGGAGAGCAAAGAGCTAACGTTTCGAGTCCGTTGACTCTTTGACAAAGCGAACAGACAGAGAAAGTGGGAAATACGTATTCTGTGGAGTGAGAAAGAAAGATGAGCCATAACCACAGAAACCCAGGGAAACCGGGTGCGAATGGCCACAGAAACCCAGGGGACAGAGTGCAGAATGTCTTTGAATTCAGAAAACAAAGTGAAATGTATTTAAATATAAATGTGATGGAATTTATTGGAACATAACAATGAGGTTTAACTGTACAGCAGCAACGGACAGATCCAAAGAGCATCCTTTATTGGGACTGAATGAAATTCAATTCCTGATCATGTCGGAATTCAGATTCAACTCGCCTGAGAGCTCAAAATTCACAAAAAAAAGAAAATAAATCTGCATAACGCAAATTTTTCAGGGATCAATCTGAAAGCGATGAACAGAGATTTCTCCTTGTAATGATGGTATTATTCACACAAAAGAGAATAAATGAAACCTTGAACCCCGTGGAATGCAATGGCGACGGTCCTTGGCTGAAACAGGGATTGGAACAGACAGGGGTTTGAGGGGTAGTAGAGGCACAATGGGCCGATGGGCTTCTTTCCCAGTGTATTCACTCGATGAGTTCAGGTCAGCGTCGATCATTGGGATTTAAAATGATCGCCCGAACAGGGACTTGAACCCTGGACGCTCAGATTAAAAGTCTGACGCTCTACCGACTGAGGTATCCGGGCTGTGAGTAATGCCGCTTGTAGTGACCGCATTCCCCCTTCGCTGTTGCTCCTCTCGCTGTGCTGCTCTTCGACGCTTCACTCCGATACTCCGCCCACCGAGTCCCTTTCCTGGAGACTGGTTATTCCCAGTTGGCTTTGGGACAGTCACTTCCTGACTCTCAATGACTCAACATCCTGACTCAAGGTTCGCTGCGTCCAGCCCGCTTGCTTCAAAACTGTTCTTTACAAAAGCGAAACCTCCCCTTTGCCTCACAACTTCCGCGCCATATCGGCCTCCCCGAACAGGCGCCGGAATGTGGTGACTAGGGGCTTTTCACAGTAACTTCATTGAAACCTACTTGTGACAATAAGCGATATTCATTTCATTTTCATTTCATGAAACGCTCTTCCATTTTGAGTCTTTTTCGACAATTGCCTGACTCAAAGAGAAAGAATTAGGCACAATCAGCTGAACGCGATTTTGTGGGACACGCAAACATGTTATACAGCAAGTCAGGTGTTGACAGCTGATCCATTCCCATCAAATAGACGCTTGACAAAGGTTCCGGAGCGATGGAACAATCACAAACTCCAGTCATATAAGGAGTGTAGCTGCTGACAGCTGGTTCCATGGTGTAGTTGTTATTACGTCTGCTTTGCACGCTGCAGGTCCTGGGTTCGAGCCCCAGTGAAGTCATTGCTGCTTTTGGACGAGTTGTGACCAATTGAATTGCCATGTCATCAGAAATACAACCGCGAAAGAGAAAATGCTGGGAAATCTCAGCAGGTCTGGCAGTATCTGTAGGGAGAGCAAAGAGCTAACGTTTCGAGTCCGTTGACTCTTTGACAAAGCGAACAGACAGAGAAAGTGGGAAATACGTATTCTGTGGAGAAAGAAAGATGAGCCATAACCACAGAAACCCAGGGAAACCGGGTGCGAATGGCCACAGAAACCCAGGGGACAGAGTGCAGAATGTCTTTGAATTCAGAAAACAAAGTGAAATGTATTTAAATATAAATGTGATGGAATTTATTGGAACAGAACAATGAGGTTTAACTGAACAGCAGCAACGGGCAGATCCAAAGAACATTCTTTATTGGGACTGAATGAAATTCAATTCCTGATCATGTCGGAATTCAGATTCAACTCGCCTAAGAACTCAAAATCAGCAAAAAAATGAAAATAAATCAGCATAATGCAAATATTTCAGGGATCAATCTGAAAGCGATGAACAGAGATTTCTCCTTGCAATGATGGTATTATTCACACAAAAGAGAATAAATGAAACCTTGAACCCCGTGCAATGCAATGGCGACGGTCCTTGGTTGAAACTGGGATTGGAACAAACAGGGGTTTGAGGGGTAGCAGAGGCACAATGGGCCGATGGGCCTCTTTCCCAGTGTATTCACTCGATGAGTTCAGGTCAGCGTCGATCATCGGGATTTAAAATGATCGCCCGAACAGGGACTTGAACCCTGGACCCTCAGATTAAAAGTCTGATACTCTATCGACTGAGCTACCCGGGCTACGACTGATGCGGCCTGTAGTGACCGCATTCCCCCTTTTCTGTTGCCCTGTTTCCTCTGCTTCTGCTGTGCCTCTCCTCCAGAACAAACAGCTGCTTCTTTTGCCCTGCGCCACTCTCTGAATCCAGACGGCATATCAGCAGCTCCGCCTCTGGATTCAGGGCGAGTTCAGAACTGTGCTGCTCTTCGACGATTCACTCCGATACTCCGCCCACAGAGTCCCGTTCCTGGCGACTGGTTATTGCCAGTTGGGTTTGGGACAGTCACTTCCTGACTCTCAATGACTCAACATTCTGACTCAAGGTTTGCTGCGTCCAGCACGCTTGCTTCAAAACTGTTCTTTACAAAAGCGAAACCTCCCCTTTGCCTCACAACTTCCGCGCCATACCGGCCTCCTCGAACAGGTGCCGGAATGTGGTGACTAGGGGCAACAGTAACTTCATTGAAGCCTACTCTTGACAATAAGCGATATTCATTTCATTTTCATTTCATTAAACGCTCTTTCATTTTGAGTTTTTTCGAGAATTGCCTGGCTCAAAGAGAGCCAGGAGTCCTGAAGTCCAAGGCGGCCTTCAGGACGTGCGACAACGCGGAATCGGCGAGCAGAAACTTATAGCCAAGTTCCCACATGAGTGCGGCCTCAACCGAGACCTGGGATTCATGTCGCATTACGTTCATCCCCCACCATCTGGCCTGCGAAATCCTACCAGCTGTCCTGGCTTGACACAAATCACACCTCTTTAACCTGGGGTTACCACATCTCTGGATCTGTAAAGATTTCATCACCTGCTAATTGTCGCATTCCAAGCATTGTCTGGCATCTTTGAATCTGTCTATATATATGTTTCTGGAACATACCTCTTCATTCATCTGAGGAAGGAGCAGCGCTCCGAAAGCTAGTGACAACGAAACAAATATGTTGGACTTTAACCTGGTGTTGTAAGACTTCGTACTGTTTTAAAATGAAAGACAAGAATAGAAAAGCAATCTGAACAACATGTTGTTTTATTATCTCTTACCGTCAAAGAGAGTTATCACACTCAGTAAAATATACATTTTGTTGCACACACGCTCCTACTGGCAGAGGTAGTGAGATCTGTAGCCTATCAATACTTTATTGAGTCCTGTGGGCAGCCGCTTTTAATATAATTAAGGAAACCAGAGGAGAAGTGACGGTTGCATTAATGGACTTACCCCTTTATTTGAAACAGCCATTCAGAGTCTACGTGCTTACTAATATTCTTGGCTGCGTGCAGTTGGGATCCGTAACAAGGGAAACTCTTTTTTACTTTCGCTGAGAACTTTTCAACTATTTACAGAATCAAATTATAATTAGGGCGCTAAAACAAACCATTTGGACTCGTCCCCGGCTCTCCAAAGGAACACCATGATGTCCTGCGATTCCTGTCCTTCCCATATCCCCGGATTCCTATCAATTTATAGTCACTGTCAAATTATCCACGAATACCTGTCCACTTATCGAGATATGACTTGTAAAGTCCCCACATTTGTACTAAATAATCCAAATCTTTATGACCATTTGACCAATTTTGATTGCAAGCATGGGATATCGGTGACGATAGCTGGCTAAACATTTACTGCACATCGCTGATTGTCCTTGAACTTAATGGTTTGCTCATCCATTTCTGAGGCGATTAAGGAGCCAACCACATCTCTGTCGATTTGGAGTGACATGTTGGCCAGGTCAGGTATGGACGGCAGAGTTCCTTCCTCAAAGGAAGTGATTTTTTAATAAATACATTCCGGTTTGTCAACTGAACTCAAATCCAATTTACAGTGTTGCGATTGGAACTCGGATCCTCACAGTATGAACCTGGGTCTTTGGATTAGTTGTCTAGCAAGAGACAATACCACTGTGCTCCCACCTTCCCCGTGCTGAGCAAACCGGCGTTCAGCAAGCTCTTTCCATGTAGGGAAGAAAATAACTTCAGAATTATCTCATTGCCACTCGCCAATTACCTGCCCTCTGGTATTTTGATGCTCATCTTTGGACAGGTGAAAAGCAGCAGTGCTGTAAACCCCAACCATTGACACACGAACCTAACAATGGGCAACCGTATTCGTAAAGCAGCAACGCCTTTCCACAGCAGAGACACACACCATCAGTTGGAAGGCGATTGATCACAGATATGTTTTTAGTTGCCCTCAGAATGACATCAATACGTTCCATGCCACCACCAGACTAACCATGGATTACTCTCCAGAATTGGTTGCCTTCTTGGACACACTAACCTCCATCAAGGACGGTGGCCTCAGCACTTCGCTTTACCGCAAGCCCACGGATAACCTCACGATGCTCCACTTCTACAACTTCCACCCAAACCACATCAAAGAAGCTATCCCCTATGGACAAGCCCTCCGTGTACACAGGATCTGCTGAGGCGAGGAGGAACAAAACCGGCATCTACAAACACCGAAAGACGCCCTTGTAAGAATGGGATAAGGCGCTCAACTCATCGATCCACAGTTCCAACGTGCCAATGCAAAAAACCGCAGCGACCTCGTCAGAAGACAAACACGGGACACAACCGACAGAGCACCCTTCGTCGTCCAGTACGTCCCTGGAGCGGAGAAACTACGACATCTTCTTCACAGCCTTCAATACGTCATCGCCGAAGATGAACATTTTGCCAAGGCCATCCCCACAACCCCTTGCATTCAAACAACCGCACAACCTCAAACAGACCATTGTTTGAAGCAAACTCCCCAGCCTTCAGGAGTACAGCGACCACAACGCCACAGAACCCTGCTATGGCAATCTCTGTAATACCTGCCAGATCATCGAAATTGGTACCTCCATTACGCATGAGAACACCATCCATCAAGGTATGCGGTACATACTTTTATGACTCGGCCAATGTCCTCTGCATCATACGGTGCTGGAAATGATGTCCGCCGGCGTCATAGATTGGCGAGACCAAGCATACGCTGCGACAACGGACGAACGTACATTAAGCAAGACAGGAATGTTCCCTTCCAATCGTGGAACATTTCTGCAGTCAAGGACATTCAGCCTCTGATCTTTGGGAGAGCGTTCTCCATAACTTCCTTTCGGATACGTGACAACGCCAAGCAGAAACTGATAGCTGAGTTCTGCTGTGGGCAAGAGTACAGCCCCAACAGGGAGCTTGGAGTCATGTCTCGTTACATTTACCCCCTACTATCTGGCCTGGGCTTCCGAAATCCTACCAACAGCACTGGCTTCAGACAATTCACACCTCTTTATCCTGTGATTATGCCTCTCCCCAGACGCACCGTCTGGACCTGTAAAGACTTATTTACCTGCAAAGACTCGCATTCAAAGTATCATCTTGCATCATTGAATTTGTCCATATGTCTGTTTGTGGAACCCACCTCTTCATTCACCTGATGAAGGATCTGCGCTCCGAAAGCTAGTGATTCGAAACAAACCTGTTGGACTATAACATGGTGTTGTAAAAATTCTTACTGTGCCCACCCCCAATCCAACGCCGGATTCACCACACCAAAATTTCACAAGAGCTCGTTCCAACAAGAGACTTTTCAAATCTTCGAACATGCTCTGCCATTCGATACCATGGTGGCTGATCTCCACTCTGCCTTAACACCAGCCCATTCTCCATAACCCCGCAACCCATTACCAAATAGAAACAATTTACTCAAAGTCCCGGCATGCACTGCACTCTGGGTTAGTGAACCGCTCATCCTAAAACTGACCTCTCGTCATAGAATATCTCACAAGAGGAAGCATCCACTCCACTCGACTTTATCAATTCATTTCATCATCTTATATATCTCCGTTAGACCACCTCTCATTCCTCTAATCTCAACAGAGTATAGGCCTCAACTGCTCAATCTTACTTCACAAGACAAACTCTTTACCTCTAGAGTCCAGTGAGTCTCCTCTCACCTGCCCCTCTGAAGCAATTACATCCCTCCTCAAATATGGGATGCCAAAACTTTACACATTTCTCCAGATGCGGTTTCATCAACGCATTGTACATTTTCCAGTACCACGTCACTACTTTGTGCTCCATCCCATTAGCTATAAGGTCCATAATTCCATTTGCCTCATGATTATCTGCTGTACATACTGTTCTGAGAATCGTTCACGAGGACACCCAGATCCCTCTGCACTGAAGCACGTTGAGATTTCTCTCCATTTAGATGGGGAAAGTAATAATTCCTCAAGGGGAACCGGTCAGTGTTGAATGAAGGAGTCCTGAATAAGGCAGTGGTAACGTGGGTGGGGGATATGGAAGTGAATACTTGCTATCAGTATTGGGGAGAGGGACCAAGAGAAAGCATTAATTAATCAAATCATTATTGGCGAAGGTAGAGAGACATGACTGGTTGAATGGCTCATTCTGGAGTCGGTGCTGACATGATGGTCCGCATGACATTCCCCTACGCTGTAAATTTTCTGATTCTATGATTTAGAATTTATCACCAAATTCACCAAATCACCAAATTTATCATCAAAAAACCCCCTCTCCCCCTGAGCTGGGTGGCGGTTGAGGGCGGAAAACGTTGCAGACTATGCTATAGTGGTAGGACTGGATAGATTTCCAGAGATTGAGAGACAATAAACGCCTGGGCGTGTTCAACCGATATTGAGGGTTGTAGGGATTTGAGGATGTTACCTCGGTGGGTGCAGTTTCAGTGACTGACAATGGTAGAATGATAGGGGGTTAAAGGGATTGAAGATATTTTCTGATAAATGAAGATTGTAGGGGTTGGGAAAGTTTCGAAGGATAAATGGGAAAGCCAGACTATTGAGGTGTTTGGAAGCAGAGACAAAACTGTTAACTCTTGCTCTGCTGGATCGGGGTCTATCGGAGATCCGTAAATGGAGGAGATGATACCTGATTGAAACTTGGCACTACAGATGGCTCATGACCAATTGGATTGTACGTTAAAGAGTGCATAACCTTTCTGTCCATGGTATTTGTGAGCGGCTTAATACATTCATTGGAGGAAGCATTATCAGACTCTCCATGTTTCTTTCACCTCCTCCAACCAAATAATTTTACACGCATTAAGGCACATCCGGGGAATGACCCACGGCAATGATCAACAAGAACCTTTTCGCTTTCTGCTCCCACCAATCGAAATCTGAATTCTCTTCCTGCACAATGTTTGCTCCCTGCCAATTTCTAAGACAAACGTGAGGAATACAGGCACATGGACTGGTTTCAGAGCTGTTTTATTAATTGACAAATTATATGCTAATTCACAAAACTCGAAAAACACATTCAAATGTCATTGCCCAAAGTCCAATGACATTCATGTTTTCTACATAGATTACGTTGCAATCTGAGTTGTTCTTGTACCAAAATGGAACATAAGACATGCAATGACACCTAATTTGCCCACATAGATCGTGTTGCACTTTAAAGTGCTTCAGTACAATTGTGATACATATGATTAAATGCGTCAATTCAATGTGAGCCATACGGTAAGAGAGAGTGTACACGATTCCCGTCACAAGGTGTATTTTGGGTTCAAGGTCGGAGCAAGCCAGGCTTCCAATTGTGACTCTGGGTCCATGCTTTAGAACGACCCTAAGCACATTGCCCTTGGGTCTGGAATGTGCCACTTTGTAGCACTTGGTCGGTAACAACAATCAGCACCGGAAGGCCAAGACTCATAAGGAACCCATTTACCCCAACATCTTTTCACTGGCAGAGGAGGTTCTACTCAGCCTACTTCCACGGTTCCAGCTCTTGGTATGCAGGACCACAAGTCTACCTGAACATGCGAAGCATAATTCTTCCTCTTCCACCATTTCAGACAGTGCACCCCAGAAATCCACCGTTCTCCGGCTTTAAATGTTTGATGTTCTGGATGCTATGGGCGTGCGCAAACGCGCTGCGTTGTGGGGATATGATAAATTACTCTGGTTTGGCGGCCGTGATGTGCTGGACTTGACGAGCGTCCGCATGGGATTATTTTGTTAGTCTCTGGCATTTCCGTAAAATGCGATGTTCACGAAGCGTGGTGCGTGAGCTTGAGGTGATGTATTATAGTCTAGTGAAGGATGTCCCTGAAACAATATGGAGGTCTGCGTGTTGGAATGGTGGTGTTTTATAGAACCGTCTCATTACCGGGAGGATATAGCTTGCGATTTTGAATAGAAAATGGCAGCGATTGAAATTATCCAATCGTTGTTGCTTTCCAAGACAAGTTTTGAGATAAATAGATTATGTCACAAAACAGACTCGATATGATTAACCCTAATTTAGCTGTTTTCGTTAGAGAGAAGAAGGTTAAGAGGTGACTTAATTGAGGCACACAAGATGATCAGAGGATTGGATAGGGTGGACAGTGAGAGCCTTTTTCCTCGGATGGTGATGTCTAGCACGAGGGGACATAGCTTTAAATTGAGGGGAGATAGATATAAGACAGATGTCAGAGGTAGGTTCTTTACTCAGGGAGTAGTAAGGGCGTGGAATGCCCTGCCTGCAACAGTAGTGGACTCACCAACACTAAGGGCATTCAAATGGTCATTGGATAGACATATGGACGATAAGGGAATAGTGTAGGTGGGCTTTAGAGTGGTTTCACAGGTCGGCGCAACATCGAGGGCCGAAGGGCCTACACTGCGCTGTAATGTTCTATGATGTCATTTCGGTATCTCCAAACAGAAAATAAATGTTGCAACATTCTACTCCCCCCCGCGGGATTCCACGGTGTATAAATGATCCGACCTGGGAAAGTATATAATCAGTGTTCAACACAGACATTTTCTCTGGTACAAAGGGATAGATCATTTCATGCAGAAAATGCATTTTCCGACCGACACAATTCTGAAAATATACAACATTACCCTTGCCGCTATCGGTGTTCCTGGTAAGTGTTTGTACCCGAGCAGACGTGTGTGCGAGCGGCCCCCGGGGTTTACTCGGTGTATTATAACGTCGCATACTGACAGTTATGGAGAGGGTGGGGCTTTGGTATACATTTTGTTGATCCGATTTAAAGTTGACTTTTTGCAACATTGCGAATAATAATAATCTTTATTGTCACAAGTTTTTACACTGCAATGAAGTTACTGTGAAAAGCCCCGAGTCGCCACATTCTGTCCCCTCTTTTGGCACACCGAGGGGAAATGTCCAATTCACACAACAGCCCGTCTTTCGGGACTTGTGGGAGGAAACCGGAGCACCCGAAACAAAACCACGCAGACACAGGGAGAACGTGCAGACCCCACACAGACAGTGACCCAAGCTGGGACTCGAACATGGAACCCTGGTGCTGTGAATCAACTGTGCTATCCACTGTGCTACGGTGCACCCATGAATCTAGAGGTTCCTTGAGGTAAATCAAGTTGTATTGACTTTCCTAGAAAACTGCCTGCTGGTGACATGGAGACCAACGCAGAAAACGGAGGCAATGTATTTCTGGATGTGGCTGTCACAGTGGAATTGTCCCGAGTGTTGGGAGCTCACTGGAGGGGGATATCTGATCGCAGTGGTAAGGTACTTGGGGTATGTGTCAGCGTAGGAACAAATCGGGTGCGAGTTACTAATTGGAATGGAAATAAAGAAGGTCCAGTTTTGATTTTTCGCCTGAATTTTCTTTCATTAGAAGAAACTGCTTCCGTGTTTTACGAATGTAATTCATTTCGAAGGGGAATCATTTTGCTGAAGGTTGGTGATAAGTGCATCAATCGAAATATGTTTTTGTTTTATCTCGTGTTGTATGGCACTGGCAGAAACGGATATTTGCTATTTATTGACAACCAAAGAGGAGAACAGCACAGTTTCATTGATTAATTTATTAAATCGACATTTAACTGTCTTCATGTAAATTAATCCCCTTCACAAATCACTGTCATGAAATTCTGTTTCTCCTAAGTGCTGAATTCTATTTCCTAACCTTGACATCGGATAAATATGAAGATTCCACCTGAAATGTTACTTCTTAGTAGGTTAATTCAGCAAAATCACGAGGTGTTGCTGTTGCACGTGTGTTCTGATTCTTACAGGGAATTCTGCATATCTGGTTTTCTACTTCTTATCCCGCCTGTCCTGCTCCAGCAGGAATTTTGCTGGGGCTGGGCGTCTGGTTTGAATCACCCACCCCTGGCGCCTTTGTGGTAAGTCTGAGTAAAACGGGCAAATCTGGCCTGTCACACATAAAAGTGGGAAACAAATGAAATTAGTAACTTCCAGCCTCACGAGGTATTTACTTTCCAATCCGAATTCAAGCAGAGGATGCCTTCCCATGATTCCGATTGGAATCATTTAATGGTGGAAGTGGGACTGGAGGTGGGTATGGTTTGGGTTGAGATTATTAAAACTGTACTGTATGGTGTGGCTGCAACCAGCCACCATTATTGCTAAAACCCTGATCTAATGTTTGCGTCAGATACTTTGAATATTTGGTGAATCATTGCTCTCTTTATTGTCTTCTCTCTTTTGCTCGCTGTCTCCCAACAAGTTAATCTAGTGGCGATTATGATCCTATCCCGGGGAAAGTGTGGCCTCTCGACCTGCACCACTCGCTACATGATGGCAATGGCAATGGGGGATCTAGCGTTCATTATCACTGATATCGTTTTGTGGAAGATTGTTAATTATTATTATCCATGGGCTTTCTTGTACATTACGCATGTGTGCAGAGTTATGAATGTCCTGCGTCTTGCAGCTACAGACTGTTCTGTCTGGTTCACTGTCACTTTTACCTTTGACCGATTCGTGGCAATCTGTTGCCAGAAGCTGAAAACAAAATATTGCACTGAAAAAATGGCGTCTGTGATTCTCGCAACAACTTGCACTCTGCTTTGTTTGAAAAACATTCCCTTCTACTTTCCACTTGAATCTCTAGTGATAATCAACAATGTGCCGTGGTTCTGTTATGTCAAGACAAGCTACTATACTGAGCCTGCATGGGCAGGATATGACTGTTTTAGTGCGGTATTAACCCCATTGCTCGCATTCGTTGTAATTCTGTTCTTCAACGCCCTGACAGTCAGACACATTTTAGTGGCAAGTCGAGTCCGTAAACAACTAAGGGGTCAGAGCAAGAGAGAGAATGACAGTGACCCAGAGATGGAGAGCAGAAAGAAATCTGTGATTTTACTCTTTAGCATATCCGGCAGCTTTATACTTCTATGGTTGGTGTATGTTTTTCATTTCTTATATAATCGCATTGCGGGCAAAAATAGCAGAGATTGTAGCAGCTCGGAATTTATATTCAGGGAAGTCGGAGAAACCCTGCAACATTTAAGTTGCTGCACAAACACATTTATTTAGGGGGCCACTCAGTCCAGTTTCAGAAAACAGCTCAAGAGCACAGTAATCTATCCGGTTACAGCAATTATTCAATTTATAACTAAACGAATCAACTGAACGCAGCCCAGTAACGTGCACCAGTGCTTCCAACACATGCGATTTATATGCATTCTCAGACTCCCACACACGACAAAAAGCAGTGAATATTTATCTGGAAAGAATTGACTGCTGAAGCAGCCTTCCTAATCGTGACAGCGCCAAATACCAAATGCCTCTTGCAGGGTTGGATAGGGAACTGCATCCACGATATTGCCTTTGTTTGGCTCTAAGGTTCAACCAACGCCCTGAAGTGCTGGTGTACATTCTGCCCCCAGTCAAGCAGCTGTTCGATCTGGAACTGCTCATCCTTCTTTCCAAACTGGTCGATAGAGTCTTTGATCCCAATTTCAGGATTTTCTTTCTTCCATTTACGGGATATGAGCGTCGCTGGTTCGGCCAGCATTTATTGTCCATCCCTCGTTGCCCATCAGAAGGTGGTGGTGACTTGCCTGCGGGAAAAGTGAATCGCAATGTCTGGAGTATCGAATGTTTCAATCCCCCCGCCCCAGTCGGATTCCCATCCTTTCGCATCACAATGACGGCAATGATTTAGATTAAAATTTCAGATTGCACTCGAGAACAAATACATTTTGCAACGCTTTCAACACAGACTTAAACCTGTCTAAGCTTGAACTCATTCAAACTTTGCTGCCTTGTCCAAAGCCCTACCCCTGCTCAGTCACCTCACTTTCACGCTGCTCGCCATTGGATCTCAGCAACGCCACACAATGACCTTCAAACGTCCATCCTTTTCATTTTTTTGCATCATCCATGGATTTATTCCTCCATCTCACTGTGTCAGTAGGTCTAGATTTCCCCCCCAAAACCACAGTGATACTTTCTGACCGCCTTTCAGACATTCCTTAAAATATCTCAGCCATACCATGCATTTGACGACATCTCCTTTATGTCCAGTTTGGCAATGTTGCTGTTGTAATTCTCTGTGAAGTTTTCAGGATGGAATCATTAGGTTCAGTCCATTATTAAAATAGAAATTGTTTCCTGTGTCCTCCCCGCATTGCACCTCTTGCTGTCGTCATGCCTCTCTCAGACTCTCTTTCTCGACCTTACATTTTTTCCAAAAACTAACGGAAACCTAACAGTAACTCTAACGCAAACGGCAAAAACTGTAACTACCAAACCGGACAAGGAACAAAACCTGAGCTCAAGCCGTAACTCCAAGACGAATATCAGCAATATAGTCATCCCGAATGAAAACCAAAGCTGAAGTGAACGCCTTGCAATTATCTGAACTGTGGCTGAAAATGTATTGCGAATGATAGCTGGACGTTGAACTATCACGGTAATCCTAAAGCTGCATGGCAACTGAAATCCCAATAATATCATTGGTCCTAACCCCACTTGGAACAGAAACTCAAACTGTAACTTACGTTTTAACGTGAAACATGACGGTCCCACGAAATGTAAAATAACTACAATTCCAAACCAAACTCTAATCCTTCATTTAAAAAAACAATGATTGCACTAAATTAAGCCGCACCCTTAACCCTTAACCCTCAATTTAAATTCAAATGCAACATAATCCTGAATGCCAATTTGCAATATGACCTCAGTTGAAATGAATGTGCCCACTTGTCGCAAGGCAATAGGAACCTTAATCTGAATGCCTGCACTTTGTCCACTGAAAAGTTTTCGCCTATCGCACGCTGCTGACCCCAGACTGCACGTTACCTCAGCTTCCCGGGAAATTGTGGTTTTAAACGCATGCTAACACTGCACCTTTGGTTTATGGATCATCCCAGATGGGGATGATGAACATAGAGGCCACAGAACTGAGGGCAAGAGTACAGATTTGGGGTATGCAGCGCGTGGTATGCAGGAGTTGGTACTCCTGATTTGGGCGGCAGGGTAGCACAGAACTTAGCACTGTTGCTTTGCAGCGCCTGGGCCCCAGGTTCTGTTCCCGCTTGGGTCACTGTGTGTGCGGAGTCCGTCGGTTCTCCCCTTGTCTGTGTGGATTTCCGCCGGGCGCTCCGATTTCCTCCCACAAGTCCAGAAATTCGTGCTTGTTAGGTGAATTGGACACTCTGAATTCTCCCTCAGTGTGCGGAACAGCCACCGCAGTGTGGCGACTAGGGGAGTTTTATAGTATCTTCATTGTAGTGTTAACGTAAGCCTGCTTGTGACACTAATAAACATTATTATTACTACCATTATGTTTTAGTATTATATCCCTGTTTACTGCATATTTAACCACACAGGGAGAGGGGTCGTGGAGTTTTACCTCTGGCTCCAGATTCACTGAGCATTTTTCAGCCACATCCAGAGTGATGGTCATAGGACAAGTTCAAAACGTAAGAAAGCACAGCCGGTAGCCATTTTTGAACCGAACAACGAGGATGAGAGAATTTTCTTATGAAGGGAGATTGAGTAGAACGAGCAAGTATTCGCTGATATATACACTGAACGGCACACTTTTTCTAACGTATGCAGTTCTTGGGGATTCAACAGAGTTACGTTGGCGATGAAGTGTCTTCCTGTTGAAGAGTTAAACGCTACGGGTCACAGGACAAGCTAGAGCAATTTGGGAAGGAGGAAATGTGGCAGAGAATGGGTATTCTTATGTTCCTGAAGTGGGGTTCTTTTAGGAATAATCTGAGGACAGGATATATCGGAGCAATGCCAATCTTTATCGTGTATTTGTGGTCATTTATCTTCTCTGCGCACCTGAGAGAAAATATCCTTGTTAGGAGTATAGTTCCAAGGATGCAAATCGACAATAGCAACTTATCAAAATAAATCCCCTGCTTCGTTCATAGCAGAAGTTGTGGAAGGAACTTTAACACGAGGGGCATCGACATCAGGTAATAGCTAGGTAACCAAATATTTGGGCAAATGGAAGCGGAAGTTGTTTCCTAAAGCTACACAAAGGGTGGAAATGTTTTGTGAACAAGAACAAGTATTGGGAACCAGGCAGCTGAGACCACGGAGACCAGGTTGCAATCATTTGGACGGCAAAGAACTGAGCCATAAATGGAGGAACGCAGACGTATCGCAAGGTTGTAGGAGGAGATAAACGTTTCACAGTTTGTGAAAGTTTTAGGGCAGGCGTGTCGATAGATTTCTGCATGGCTTTGGAGGAGACTAGAGATAAAAGGAGGGCTATAGGAAATGCAGTTCTTTGCATAGATAGGGCACTTTAATAACGGGGAATGTTAAATATTCAGGGTAGACTGTAGGGCTGATATAATTCACAGAAACAAGCAGGGACTTTGGGCGGAGGAGTTTACAAATGAAGGAAGTTATCCGTGCTGGATGGTAGAACTGGATGAGTTTGCAGAGCTGGAGCTGGTCGTAAGAAGCCATTTATTAGTCTGCCCCATGGAGGCAACCTTTTATGGGCGAAGAGCTGATGAGCACTGCCTGTCAGTTTCACAAAATAAATCTTGGCAATTATGCGACTTGAAGAAGGGACGTTCTGGAAGAAATGGCCCGGAAAAGTGTGGAATCTTTGCGTTCATTCCTCTTCGAAATAGGCAGAACAATCAGATTGTTGAAGCTTGATTGCCACAAGCTTCCGTGGTGCTGTTTTGGGAGATGGGTCGACCTAGGTCACTCTCGCCTCCAAACAGATACATCGTATAATAAACCGGCAAACAAGGCCGGTGTGATTTGCCCTTTGAGCTGACGTCCAGATGAGGGGATAATGCAAAGAAATTCAATCAGCAAAATACACAACGGGACGATATTAACATGCTACCATTCTAAATGAAAGAAGAACATCTGTTGTGAAACACATACATATCTTTCAGGATCGTCTGATTCCCAGATTAGAGGCTGCTCAAACCGGACGCCCCTTTCCCTGTCAGTAACATTGAACGATGGGGGAAGCGTAAATACAGAGATTGAGGCCCGTTCCGACTCCCGCACCCATAATGTGTCGCCCTCCTCTCTAATTACAAAGTGCTATTGGCATACTCTCCTCGCCACGCTGGGAGAGGCAGTTTGAAACTAAGGGCCGGGATGGCGTCCTAATTGAGTGAGAGACAGGGACAGGAATGGGAACTGGGAGGAGAATTACCTGAAAAAATGGGGAGAGAACACACTCACTCTCACTCTGACACATTGTCACTCTGACACACTATCACACCCACATGCTAACCCACACTCACTTTTACATATTCACTCACACTCACTCCTACACACTCACTCATACACACTCATTCGAGTTTAAACCTTGTGGCCGTATCGAAAGATACCTGGAGACTCTAAAGCAAACGTCATTAGAATTAAGGAAGGCGACCATATTGACCGCCATATTTAGAAACAACCAAAGAGAGCAATACTGCCCCCCTCCCCCAACAGAGAGGGGCCCCCACCCTGCCGGGAGGTCCACCGCGTCCCGCCTTGCTGTCTTTCTTCCTGTGCTAGCTATCCCTGCTAGTATGGTGCCCCGCCTCTCCCGGGGCTGATCTTAACCTTAAATTATGCCCGTTGTCTGACCGCTGCCTCTGCCTCAGCCTCACCTCCATTCCCCTATCCTCGCCCATTCCTGTGACCCGGCCTTTGTGACCGGAGTGGGGCAGCGCAGTGCCGCGCAAACATGTCAAAGGTCCAAGAGCTCTCTATCTCGTTCACTTTTCCCCTCTGTTCTAACCTTATTCCTCTCTCACCTGCCCATTGTCCAGGACGTTTGACCACACTAGTTCGTGCGCCCCCGTCGGGGATAAAATTCAAATTTCGATCATGTCGGAATCTTTACAGAAGCGAAGCCTCCCGTTTGCCCATAACATTTAAACGCTGCTTCATTTTGCCTCTTTTCCTGCAAATTGCCTGACTCAAAGGAAAAACCTTCAGAACAATCAGCGAAACGCGACTTAAATGGAAACGCTAACATTTAGGTGTTGACAGCTGAGCGAATCCCACCAAATGGGCGCTTTGCAACATTTCTGGAGCTATGGATACAATCACACACTCCAGTCATATAAACAGGAACCCATGTTAACCACGTGGTTCCGTGGTGTACTGGTTTTCACTTCCGCTTTATCCGGAGCAGGTCCTGGGTTCGAGCCCCAGTTGAATCATTGCTGCTTCTGGACAATAGTTACCAATTGAATTTCCATGTCAACAGAAATATAACCAGCTTCCCCTCTCTGTGCGTTCCCATAGCCAATGTGCTGAATGGAAACCTCTTTCCAATACTATTTAATAAGCGTGCATCATGACCATTACCTGATTGCTTAAATAAGCAAATGACCATTCAGAGTTTTAAATATGTTTTGCCCAAAAGTCCACTATTAGTTTACAGACTGAAATTCTTCGAAATTTCCAAACTATTGCTCTTTTTCTGGTGATCCTTCCCAATCTCACATTTCCCCCTTTGTCTCCTGCCCCTTTCCCAACTTTCACATCCGTTCTACATTTTGTTCTGCGTGGACCCAATCCGTTAAACGCGATCACTCACACACCGCCTTTTCTAAATATCCAATAGCCGTCGTTCGAAAGTCACCTTGGCAAAACGTGCCACTCACCGCACCGACAGCCATTCTGTATTCAATTCCTTCATCTTAGAACATTGACAGAATATTTCTAATGCATTATAGAGGATTCGGTCTAGTACATTAGGTCTACAAAATTATGCAGGGCATAGACAGGGTGGATAGTCAGAGACTTCTTCCCAGGGTAGAGGGGTCAATTCCTAGGGGGCATAGGTTTATGGTGCGAGGGGCAAGGTTTAGAGTAGGTGTACGAGGCAAGTTTTTTACACAGAGGGTAGTGGGTGCCTGGAACTCGCTGCCGGAGGAGGTGGTGGAAGCAGGGACAATAGTGACATTTAAGGGGCATCTTGACAAATACATGAATAGGATGGGAATAGATACAGAGTTACATAGAATTTACAGTGCAGAAGGAGGCCATTCGGCCCATCGAGTCTGCACCGGCTCTTGGAAAGGGCACCCTATCCAAGGTCAATACCTCCACCCTATCCCCATAACCCAGTAACCCCACCCAACACTCAGGGCAATTTTGGACACTATGGGCAATTTAGTATGACCAATCCACCTAACCTGCACATCTTTGGAATGTGGGAGGAAACCGGAGCACCCGGAGGAAACCCACGCACACACGGGGAGAACGTGCAGACTCCGCACAGACAGTGACCCAAGCCGGGAATCGAACCTGGGACCCTGTAGCTGTGAAGCAATTGTGCTATCCACAATGCTACCATGCTGCCCAAACATGACAATTACTCGGGGTGAATTACTAGGGGGCATAGGTTTAAGGTGCGAGGTGCAAGGTTAAGAGGCAGGTTATTTACACAGAGGCTCGTGGGTGCCTGGAACTCCCTGCCGGAGGAGGTGGTGGAAGCAGGGACGACAGTGACAGTTAAGGGACATCGTGACTAATACAATGAACAGGATGGGAATAGAGGTATTCGGACCAAGGAAGTGTAGAAGATTTTAGTTTAGACGAGCAGCATCGTCGGCGCAGGTTTGGAGGGCCGAAGGGCCTGTTCCTGTGCTGTACGTTTCTTTGTTCTTTGCAGTGGTGAGTCTGTGGAATTATTTACTTACAAAATCAGTACGAAACATTTCATGTTTGCAAGAAGGAGTTAGTTATAGCTCTTCGAACTGAACGAATCAAAGGATCTGCGTGAAAACGGGAGCAGATTAATGATTTGAATAATAAGCCATGATCATGATGCAGCTGGTTGTGATAGTTGAAGCCCAATCACCTCAGCTCCAGACTATCATTCCGAGTTGGTCCCGTTGGTATCCTAGCCCCAACCACCTTCCGTTGCTTCATCAATGAACTTCCTTAATGAGGTCGGAAGTGATGATGTCAGTGCGGAGTCTGCACGTTCTCCCTATGTCTACCCGGGTATACTCCGGGTGCTCCGGTTTCCTCCCATAGTCTAAAGATGTGCAGGTTAGGTGGACTGGCCACGCTAAATTGTCCTTGTGTCCAAAAAGGGTCGGTGGCGTTGCTGAGGTAGGGTGCTCTTTCCAAGGGCCGGGGAAGACACGATGGACCAACTGACCTCCTTCTGCACTAAGTTCTACGATTCTATGATTATATGGTCGCTGATGACGGCGCAATGTTCAGCGCCGTTCGCCACTATCCAGGCACTGACGCAGCCCATAGCCAACTGCATCAAGACATGGACAATATTCATGGTTGAGCTGACAAGTGGCGAGGAAGGTTGGCACTGCATAACTGCCAGGCAGTGACATTCTCCAACAAGAGAGGATCCAAAAATTACCCCTTTATATTCGTTGGCATTGCCGTCGCTGATTCCCGAGCTAGCAACACATTTGGAGTTAGCATTAACCAGAAACTGAACTGGACTTGCCATGGAAATAATATGGCTGCAATACTGTCCCTTGGCAGGCGGGCGGCACCCTGACATTGCAGCCAATTCTCGCATTCGCTGCGTCCCACACGTGGGGGACATCGGCCCTTGCAGCCTACTCGATTCTGATGTGAGCAATGGCCGCCATGTCAGTCTCTGGAGTGCAAGTAAAGATTGAAAGCTGAATCCTCAGCCATGTCCAGGTTGATTCCTCTATGTCTGAGTGTGAAGGCTGCCATTCCCTGGTCTGTGAACAAAAACAGCGTGGAGAGAGAGAAAGAGCGGTTATCGCTGCTGCCTCAGAGCCAGAGATCCCGCTCCAATTCTGGCCTGCGGTGACTGTGGAGTCTGCGCATTCTCCCCGTGTCTGTGTGGTTTTCCCCCGGGTGCACTGGTTTCCTCCCACAGTCCAAAGATGAGGAGGTCTGGTGGAGTTACGGAAGCGTGGTGGGGGAAGTGGGCTTCGGTAGGGTGCACTTTCAGAGGGCAGGTATAACATCGAAGGGCCGAATGGCCTCCTTCTGCACAGTGGGGATTCTATGAGAATTGATCCCATCCACTCGTACACACAGGCAGGCAGAGAACATCAAGTGGCTCGACGGCCTTTCGTTCACTGTTTCTCGCGCACCTCGGCCACCCGGAGGGTCAACATTCAGCAATATTTAAGCCCAAATTGGGAAATAGTCGCGCCGCTTTCTGAGGATGAGTCTGGCCTAAGACTGCCTGAAATTCCGTGTCCCACAGTCTCTGGTAGACCCCAGTAGCGCGGTTCAGAAAGATGCACAACACCGGCAACGACGAACCGATTAATTGTATTGAGTCAGCAACCTTCTTTCCAATCCCTGCACGACCATATATCACAAGAAAAACACCAGACACATTGCCCCCTCCCCCAAACCTTCCAAGAATCTCTCTATGCCCCACAACCCTCTGAAATATCTGCATTCCATCTAATACTGGACCATTGAACATTCCTGGTTTTTATCACTGTTCCAATGGTGCCCCCTGTTGGACGGTGCGGAAGCTCAGTAACTCCCGCCCTCTCTTCCAATTCCGTGCTCCACCTCTACCTCGCTTTCCACTTGTAAGCCACTTCGGAAGATATTGTACCTTTTACCAAGCTTTGTGATCTGACAGTGTGCCTCCATTTAGGCCTTGTTTTCATACTTTGTTTTCTTTTAAAATCCCATGGGAAGCTCCCAGATCCCAGGTTCGATCCCGGCTCTGGGTCACTGTCCCTGTGGAGTTTGCACATTCTCCCCGTGTCTGTGTGGGTTTCGCCCCCCACAACCCAAAAAGATGTACAGCGTAGGTAGATCGGCCACGCTAAATTGCTCATTAATTGGAAAAAATGAATTGGGTACTCTAAATTTATTTATTTTTTAAATCCCATGGGACGTTTAATTGAGAGAAAGTTGATGCACATATAAAGGGAGGGGCATTTACATTGTGACCCAGGGCAAAGCTCTAGCGATTCAGGTTCGAATCCCGTCACGGCAAATGGTGAAATTTAAATTCCATAAAAGTCTGGTATTAAAAGGCTAAGAACTCATCTGGTTCATTGAAGTCCTCATTGAAGGGAAGGAAATCTGCCGTCCTTAATCCACAGCAATGTTGTTGAATCTGAAATGCCCTCAGTGATGGGCAATAAATAGCTGGCCCCACATCTCATGAACGAAACATAAAATAAAAGAGGATAGTATAGGATATATAACAGATTAATAGTCTGATGCTGCACCGACTGAGCTTTCTGGGCTCTAGCATTAACATAGGTTCCATTGGGACTCGAACCCATACTCCAGTCATATAAACAGCCATGTGGGAAGCTAGTTGGTTCGAGCCCCAGTGGTGTCGTTGCTGCTTTTGGACAAGTTGTTACCAATTGAATTTCCATTTGAATAGAAAGACAACCAGCTTCCCCTATTTGTGCGTTCCCAAAACCAACGTGCTGCGTGGATATCGAATCCCACACAAACATTACTTAATAAGTGTTATGGACCAGGGTTCAGAGAACCCCAAAGTGTATCATGGAGTTCACCTGACCCCAACTTTTAATAGATTGTGGCATGGGGAGCACACTGCCCACTGTACAGGTGTGGTACAGCAGAAATGGAAAAGTATTTTTTAAAGCAAAACAATGTTTATTCTATGAACTCAAGTTAACCTTCTTAAAACATACAGTGAACATCTTAGCAACCATCAATTCAAATACAACCCCAAAAGACTACAACACTAAGTAATCATTTAAGCTTTCCTTTTAACATCCATACGACTTTAAAACATCTTTTACCAGAAGCACATCAGGTTTACATTCACAACTGAAAACATTTATAATTCTGAATTCACCAAATGATCAAGAGATAGTCTTTTGATGGCAGAGAGAACAGCAGTACACTTGCTTGGTCTGGCTTCAGCTCCAACACTGACAACGAAACTAAAACACACCCTGAAGCCTGCTCAAAAACGAAAGCAAAAAGCTGACAGACAGCCCAGCTCCACCCACTCTCTGACATCACTGCAGTTGTAAACACCCATTTCTTAAAGGTACTCTCACTATAGATATTTATATACACACCCATTTATAAACACACATTTCTTAAAGGTTCTCTCACATGACAGAAGCGTACATCATGATCATTAACTGTGAGTTTTAAATTAGACAAACATTATTAATTTCTGTAAACATGATTTGCCCAAAAGTCCACTACTTTACTCCAAAATATTATTCCGATTGCCCCCTTTCGTATCCTAGCCCAAACCAAATTCAGCTGCTTCATAGATGAACTTCCTTTCATAATAAGGTCTGATGTGACGATGTGGAGATGCTGGCGTTGGACTGGGGTGGGCACAGTAAGAAGTCTAACAACACCAGGTTAAAGTCCAACAGATTCATTTCAGATCACTAACTTTCGGAGCACTGCTCCTCCCTCAGGTGAATGAAGAGGTAGGTTCCAGAAACATATATACAGACAAAGTCAAAGATGCAAGACAATGCTTTGAATGTGAGCATTTGCAGGTAATTAAGTCATTACAGATCCAGAGATAGAGGTATCCCCAGGTTAAGAGGTGTGAATTGTCTCAAGCCAGGACAGTTGGTAGGATTTTGCAAGCCCAGGCCAGATGGTGGGGGATGAATGTAATGTGACATGAATGCCAGGTTGAGGCCGTACTCATGTGTGCAGAACTTGGCTATACGTTTCTGCGCGTTGATTCTGCTTTGTCACACGTCCTGTTCCCCAAGGCAGCCTTCAGGACCCGCCAGGAGTAATTACCTCCGGCGAGTTTCACTTGTGGTTTTAGTCTTCGGGAAACAGGCGCTGTACTGCTGAGGGACAGAATTGAGATCGGACAAGTTCCCAGAGGTGCGACCATGGGCTTCTGGATTTGCTGCTGGCAGGGCTGGCTGGAGGAGGGGGGGAGTGGCACACATCTGCTGGGGCCAGAGGGGGGGGGGTGACCAGGGGATGGGTTGTGGGGTCAATGGGACCCACACGGGAGTGGGGTATCCAGGCATGGACAGCCACTGCTGTGACGGGATATCGGTGCCATGCCAGGCTGGTGCTCCGGGGTGTCTCAGGCTACAGTCTGGGGGCTTTCGGCGCTGTCTGTGCTTTTTCACTGGAGTTGTTGTTCGGGGCAGGAAACACCAGAAGGGCCTGACTCATGACCAGGTGATCCTGCAAGACACAAGACATGATGCATGACTGCAGTTTGGGGTGGCTGGTGGTGTGGGGGTGGTGAGGGAGTGGAGAGCCAGTGGTGTGGAGGCAGTGAGGGCGTGGCGAGGGGTGGTGTGAGGGAGCTGGGGAGTGCTTAGGTGTGGTGTGGTGGCGGTGAGGCCGTGGATTTGACTATTCCAATGGGCTCCTCACCCAATGTACATACTGAATCCTCCATAAACCTGATGCCATCCAATTCTTCTTCACATGTCCCAATGAATCGTCTCGCATGCCCTTTGTGAAGCACATGGTTCCCAAGAGGCACTGCCTGGTTTTTGAAACCAAACGAGGAAATGCTGGAAACTCTCAGCAGGTCTGTCAGCATCTGGAGGGAGAGAAAAGGGCAAACGTTTCGAGTCGTGATGACCCTTTGTCAAAGTCTCGTTTATAGTGACTGTTTCAAATTCAATTTCTGATAATGTCGGAAATCACATTCCACTCGCCTTGAGGCGCAGAATCAGTAAAAAATTCAAACAAAATCAGAATATCGCTAATATTTCAGGTATGAATCTTAAAGCGATGAGCAAGAATTTCTCCTTGCAATAATGGTATTATTCAGACAAAAGCATTTAGATGACACCTGGGACCGCTGTGGAATGCCAAGGCGACGCACCTTGTGCTGAAACTTAGATTGGAACAGACAGGGGTTTGAGGGGCAGCAGAGACACAACGGGCCGATGGGCCTCTTTCCCAAATGATTAACGTTGTGAGTTCACGTCAACATCACTCATTCTGGTTTAAAACTATCGCCCGAACTGGGACTTGAACCGTGGACGCTCAGATTAAAAGTCTGACGTTCTCCCGGGTGAGCAATCCAGGCGCCAAATAACGTCGCCTACAGCGACCATTACTGGATGGTAGCGAATATTTAATCGTTTAAATGTTTTATTTCCTTCGTCAATTTAGGGCAGCACACGTGAATAGCATTGTGGCTTCACAGCGCCAGGGTCACAGATTCGATTCCCCGCTGGGTCACTGTCTGTGTGGGGTCTGCACGTTCTTCCCGTGTCTGTGTGGGTTTCCTCCGGGTGCTCCGGTTTCCTCCCACAGTCCAAAGACGTGCATGTTACGTGGATTGGCCATGATAAATTGTCCTTAGCGACCAAAAAGGCGAAGAGGGGTAACGGGGATAGGATGGAATTGAGGGTTTAAGTGGGTCGGTGCAGACTTGATGGGCCGAATGGCCTCCTTCTGCACTCTATGTTCTAATCCGACAATCATTCCCAGTTGGGTTTGAGACGGTCACTCCTGACTCTCAATTACTCAACATTTTGACGCACGTTTCACGGCCTCCAACACAGTCGCTGCTTACATTTTTTTCCAAAAGCGAAACCTCCCCTTTGCCCACAACCCCCGCGCAGGAACACTTAAACGCTCCTTAATGTTGCCTCTTTTTCAGGTAAATTACCTGACTCAAAGAAGAAACGTCGAGAACAGTCAGCTGAACGCGACTTTGTGGGAATCGCTAACATGTATATAACAAGTTTGTATACAACAAGTTTGTGTTGACAGCGGAGCAAATCGCACCAAATGGAGGTTTTGTAAAGTTTCTGGAGCGAAGGACTCAATCACAAAGTCCAGTTATATAAACAAGTAAGAGGTTCACCAGCTGATTCCGTGGTGTAGTGATTATCACGTCTGCTTTATATGCTGAATATTCTGGGTTCGAGCCCCAGTGGAATCAACGCTGCTTTTGACCAAGTGGTTGCCAATTGAATTTCAATGTAAATAGAAATATAACCAGCATAACCTCTCCGTGCGTCCCCAAAGCCAACGTGCTGAATGGAAATCTCTTTCCAAACAAACATTATTCATGAGCGTGTATCATGATCCTTACGTGTGAGTTATTAAATGTTCACTTCTTGAACCATTATTTGCCCAATAGTCCACTACTTGTTTCCGAACTAACATTTGTCGAAATTTCCCAACTATTGCTCTTTATCTTTGATTGGATTTGATTTGATTTATTATTGTCACATGTATTATTTTACAGTGAATATTACTGTTTCTTGCATGCTGTACAAATAATGCATACCGTACATATGGAAGGAAGGAGAGACTGCAGAATATAATGTTACAGTCATATCAAGGTGTAGGGAAAAGATCAACGTAATACGAGGTAGGTCCATTCAAAAGTCTGATGACAGTAGGGAAGAAGCTGTTCTTGAGTCGGTTGGGACAGGACCTCAAACGTTGGTATCTTTCTCCTGATGGAAGGAGGTGGAAGGGAGTATGTCCGGGGTGCATGGGGTCCTTAATTTTGCTGGCTGCCTTTCTGAGGCAGCGGGAATTATAGACAGAGTCAATGGATGGGAGGCTGGTTTGCGTGATGGAGTGGGCTACATTCACAACCTTTGTTAGTTTCTTGCGGTCTTGGGCAGAGCAGACTCCATGCCAAGCAGTGATGTAACCGGAAATAATGCTTTCTGTGGTGCATCTGTAGAAGTTGGTAGTATCGTAGCTGACATGTCAAATTTCCTTAGTCTTCTGAGAACGTAGAGCGGTTGTTGGGCTTTCTTAACTATAGTGTCGGCATGGGGGGACCAGGACAGGTTGTTGGTGATCTGGACACCAAAAAGCTTGAAGCACTCGACACTTTCTACTTCGTTCCCATTGATGTAGACAGGGGCATGTTCTCCACTACGCTTCCTGACGTCGATGACAATCTCCTTCGTTTCTTGACATTGAGGGAGAGATTATTGTCGTCGCACCAGTTCACCAGGTTTTCTATCTCATTCCTGTACTCTGTCTCCTCATTTTTTGAAATCCGACCCACTATGGTGGTGTCATCAGCAAATTTGAAAATCGAGTTGGAGGGGAATTTGGCCACACTGTCATCGGTATATAAGTGGTATAGGTGGGGGCTGAAGCCACAGACTTGTGGGGCACCGGTGTTTAGGATGATTGTGGAGTAAGTGTTGTGGCCTGTGCGTTAGAAAGTTCAGGATCAAGTCGCAGAGGGAGGAGCCAAGGCCAAGGCCATGGAGTTAGGTGATGAGTTTCGTAGGAATGATGGTGTTGACGGCTGAGCTGTAGTCGATAAATAGGAGTCGGACAGAGGTACCTTTGTTACCTAGGTGTTCCAGGGTGGAGTGCAGGGCCATGGAGATGGCGTCTGCTGTAGACCTGTTGCAGTGGTAGGCGAACTGTAGTGGATCAAGGCAATCTGGGAGGCTGGAGTTGATTCGTGCCATGACTAACTTTTCGAAGCACTTCATGATGATGGATATCCGTGCCATTGGTCGATAGTCATTAAGGCATGCTGCCATGCTGCAGGAAAGGGCAGATGGAAGTAGCCTCGTCTATTGAGGATGGATGGAATTCGAATTCGGAACATGTCGGAATTCACATTCAACTCGCCTTAAAGCTCAAATTCAGCAAAAAAAATCAAACAAAAGTAAGCATGACACAGATACTTGAGTTATCTATCTCAAAGCGACGAGCAGGGATTTCTCCTTGCAATGATGTTATTATTCACACAAGAAGAGTTTAGATGAGACCTGGAACCGCTGTGGAATTTCAAGGCGACGGACCTTGTGCTGAGATTGGAACAGACAGGGGTTTGTGGGGCAGCAGAGACACAATGGGCCGACGGGCTTCCTCGGTGTTAATTAACTCGATGAGTTCACGTCAGCATCAATCATTGAAATTACCGCCCGAGGAGGAATTTGAACTCTGGACCCTCAGATTAAAAGCCAGATGTTCTACCGACTGCGCTATCCAAGCCAGAGCAAAGCCCCCAATAATGACTATTACTGGCTGGCCGCGAACATTGCATCGTTCAAACTTTACATTTCCCTCGTCAGTTAGACAATCATTCCCAGTTGGGTTTGGGGCAGTCACTTCCTGACTCTCAATTACTCAACATTCTGACTCACGTTTCACTGGCTCCAACGCATCAGCTTCAAAAATGTTCTTTCCAAAAGTGAAATCTCCCCTGAGCCCACATTCTCAGCGCCGCAACATTGAAAAGCTCTTTCGTTATGTCTCTTTTGCGGGGGAAATTGCAAAAACGTTCAGAACAATCAGATAAACGCGACTTTAAGGAAAAGGCAAACATGTCTGCAACAGGTCAGGTGCTGACAACTGAGCAAATCCCACCAAATGGACGATTTGCAACAATCACAACCTCCAGTAATATCAAGAGATTAGTGTGTCGCCAGCTGGTTCCACGGTGTAGTGGTTAGCACGCCTGCTTTTGACGCGGGAGGTCCTGGGTTCGAGCTCCTGTGGAATTATTGCTGCTTTTGGACATCTCGTTGCCAACTGAATTTCCATGTGAATAGAAATACAACCAGCTTCCCCCATCTGTGCGTTGCCAAAGCTGGCGTGTTGAGTCGCAATCTCTTTCCAACCCCTATTTAATTAGCGTGCATCATGACCATTACCTGTGAGCTCTTAAATAAGCAAATCAGCACTCTGTCCTTTAAAAATATTTTGTCCAAAAATTAGTTTACAGACTGAAATATTTCGAAATTTCCCAACTAATGCTCTGTATCTCGTGACACTTCGCCATCTCAAATTCCCCTTTGCCTCCTGTCCCTTCCCCAACTTTCAATCACCTTTTACATTTTGTTCTGCCAATCTGTTAAACGCGCGTTTCTCTCACTCACTGCCTTTTCTCAATACCCATTCGGTGCTGTGACCCTTGTTCGAATTTCACCTTGGCAAAACGTGCCACTCACCACACCAACAGCCATTCTGTATCCAATTCCTTTATCTTAGAACATTGACACAACATTTCCTAGACATCATTATGGTCATTCCACCACAAACTGCAATTTCAAACTACTAAAAGCAATACACTAGCGCTCCATAATTTCAGCTCTCATCTAATTCCCGTGAAACTGGGTGTGGTGTGGATTTCTGGAACTCTGCAGTCCATGTGGTGTAGGTGCACCCAGAAAGCGGTTAGGAAGG
The DNA here is from genome assembly GCF_047496885.1 of Scyliorhinus torazame. Taxonomy (NCBI): domain Eukaryota; kingdom Metazoa; phylum Chordata; class Chondrichthyes; order Carcharhiniformes; family Scyliorhinidae; genus Scyliorhinus; species Scyliorhinus torazame. The sequence continues at coordinate 37,334,598 of NC_092710.1, forward strand.
AAGCTCCATGATTTGTACCCAACAAGAGTGAGTGAATGGGGATATGGTTCCAAGTGAATATGGCGCGTGTTCCTTGGAGGGGAATCTGCAGGTGGCGGCACAGTTAGCAATCGGCGCTGACAATACTTGCTTTGTCAATGAACATAATACTGCAGTTACACTTCAATACAAAGTCAGTACGAACTAGCATTACAGAACATCGCATTGCCTGCCAGCATTCTCAATGAATTCAGAAAACAAAGAGAAATGTATTTACATGTAATATATGATGGAATTTATTGGAACATAACAATGAGGTTTAATTGAAGAGCAGGAAAGGACAGATCCAGAGAGCATCCTTTACTGGATGAAATTCAATTTCTGATCATGTCGGAATTCAGATTCAACGCGCCTAAAAGCTCAAGATCAGCAAAAAAAATGATAATAAATCAGCATAACGCAAATATTTCAGGTATCAACCTGAAAGCGATGGGCAGAGATTTCTCCTTGTAATGATGGTATTATTCACACAAAAGAGAATAGATGAAATCTTGAACCCCCTGGAATGCAAAGGCGACGGTCCTTGGCTGGAAACTGTGATTGTAACAGACAGGGGTTTGAGGGGTAGCAGAGGCAAAATGGGCCGATGGGCTTCTTTCCCAGTGGATTCACTCGATGCGTTCACGTCAGCATCGATCATTGGGATCTAAAATGATCGCCCGAACAGGGACTTGAACCCTGGACCCTCAGATTAAAAGTCTGATGCTCTACCGACTGAGCTATCCGGGCTGTGAGTAATGCCGCTTGTAGTGACCGCATTCCCCCTTCGCTGTTGCTCCTCTCGCTCCGCTGTTGCTCTTCTTGCCTCTGCTTGTCCTGTGCCTCACCTCCAGAACAAACATCTGCTTCCTTTGCCCTGCGCCACTCTCTGAATCCGGACAGCATATCAGCAGCTCCGCCTCTGGATTCAGGGCGAGTTCAGAGCTGTGCTGCTCTTCGACGCTTCACTGCGATACTCCGCCCACCGAGTCCCTTTCCTGGAGACTGGTTATTCCCTGTTGGGTTTGAGACAGTCACTTCCTGACTCTCAATGACTCAACATTCTGACTCAAGGTTCGCTGCGTCCAGCACGCTTGCTTCAATTCTGTTCTTTACAAAAGCGAAACCTCCCCTTTGCCTAACAACTTCCGCGCCGTACCGGCCTCCTCGAACAGGCGCCGGAATGTGGTGACTAGGGGCTTTTCACTGTAACTTCATTGAAGCCTACTTGTGCCAATGAGCAATTTTCATTTCATTTTCATTTCATTAAACGCTCTTTCGTTTTGAGTCTTTTTCGAGAATTACCTGACTCAAAGAGAAAAGATTGGGCACAATCAGCTGAACACGACGCTGTGGGACACGCAAACATGTTATACAGCAAGTCAGGTGTTGACAGCTGATCCATTCCCATCAAAGAGACGCTTTACAAAGGTTCCGGAGCGATGGCACAATCACAAACTCCAGTCATATAAGGAGTGCAATCACCGCCAGCTTGGTCCATGGCGTAATGGTTAACACGTCTGCTTTACATGCAGCAGTTCCTTGGTTCGAGCCCCAGTGGAACCATTGCTGCGTTTTGACAAGTTGTGAACAATTGAATTTCCATGTGAACAGAAATACAACCACGAAAGAGGAAATGCTGGGAAATCACAGCAAGTTTGGGAGTATCTGTAGCGACAGTCAAGAGCTAACGTTTCGAGTCCGTTGACTCTTTGTCAAAGCTAACAGACAGAGAAACTGGGAAATATTTAGACGGAGTGAGAAAGAAAGATGAGCCATAGCCACAGAAACCCAGGGAAACCGAGTGCTAATGGCCACAGAAACCCAGGGGACAGAGTGCAGAATGGCTTTGAATTCAGAAAACAAAGTGAAATGCATTTAAATATAAATGTGATGGAATATAACAATGAGGTTTCACTGAACAGCAGCAATGGACAGATCCAAAGAGCATCCTTTATTGGGACTGGATGAAATTCAATTTCTGATCATAGAATCATAGAAGTTTACAGCATGGAAACAGGCCCTTCGGCCCAACCACTCCATGTCGCCCAGTTTTTACCATTAAGCTAGTCCCAGTTGCCCGCACTTGGCCCATAACCCTTTTTACCCATCTTACCCATGTAACTATCTAAATGCTTTTTAAACGACACAATTGTACCCGCCTCTACTACTACGCCTGGCAGCACATTCCAGACACTCACTGCCCTCTGAGTGAAGAAATTGCCCCTCTGGGCCCTTCTGAATCTCTCCCCTCTCACCTTAAACCTATGCCCTCTAGATTTAGACTCCCCTACCTTTGGGAAAAGATGTTGACTATCTACCTTATCTATGCCCCTCATTATTTTATAGACCTCTATAAGTTCACCCCTAAGCCTCCTACGCTCCAGGGAAAAAAGTCCCAGTCTATCCAGCCTCTCCTTATAACTCAAACCATCAAGTCCCGGTAACATCCTAGTAAATCTTTTCTGCATTCTTTCTAGTTTAATAATATCCTTTCTATAATAGGGTGACCAGAACTGCACACAGTATTCCAAGTGTGGCCGTACCAATGTCTTGTACAACTTCAACAAGACGTCCCAACTCCTGTATTCAATGTTCTGACCAATGAAACCAAGCATGCTGAATGCCTTCTTCACCACCCTGTCCACCTGCGACTCCACCTTCAAGGAGCTATGTACCTGTACTCCTAGATCTCTTTGTTCTGTAACTCTCCCCAACGCCATACCATTAACTGAGTAGGTCCTGGCCTGATTCGATCTGCCAAAATGCATCACCGCACATTTATCTAAATTAAACTCCATCTGCCATTCTTCGCCCCACTGGCCTAATTGATCAAGATCCCGTTGCAATCCTAGATATCCTTCTTCACTATCCACTGTGCCACCAATCTTGGTATCATCTGCAAACTTACTAACCAGGCCTCATAAATTCTCATCCAAATCATTAATATAAATCACAAATAACAGTGGACCCAGCACCGATCCCTGAGGCACACCACGGGTCACAGGCCTCCAGTTTGAATAACAACCCTCTACAACCACCCTCTGTCTTCTGTCGTCCAGCCAATTTTGATTCCAATTGGCAACCTCACCCTGGATCCCGTGAGCTTTAACCTTCTGCAACAACCTACCATGCGGTACCTTGTCAAAGGCTTTGCTAAAGTCCATGTAGACAACGTCTACTGCACTGCCCTCATCTTCCTTCTTGTTAAGCCCCACAATAAACTCAATCAAATTTGTGAGACATGGATTTCCACGCACAAAGCCATGCTGACTGCCCCGAATCAGTCCTTGCCTCTCTAAATGATTGTCGATCCTGTCTCCCAGAATACCTTCTAACAACTTACCTACTACAGACGTTAGGCTCACCGGTCTGTAGTTCCCAGGCTTTTCCTGCTGCCCTTCTTAAACAAGGGCACAACATTCGCTACTCTCCAATCTTCAGGCACCTCACCTGTGGCTGCCGATGATTCAAATATCTCTGTTAGGGGACCTGCAATTTCCTCCCTAGCCTCACACAACATCCTGGGATACATTTAATCAAGTCCCGGTGATTTATCTACCTTGATGCACTTTACGGCATCCAGCACCTACTCCTCCGTAATATGCACACTTCTCAAGACATCACTATTTATTTCCCTTAGTTTCCTGACATCCATGCCTTTCTCCACCGTGAATACCGATGAGAAATATTCATTCAGGATCTCACTCAACTCTTGTGGCTCTGCACATTGATGCCCTTGTTGATCCTTAAGAGGCCCTACTTTGTCCCTAGTTACTATTTTTCCCTTTATTTATCTGTAGAAGCTCTTTGGATTCTCCTTTGCATTATTTGCCAAAGCAATTTCATGTCCCTTTTTGCCCTCCTGATTTCCCTCTTAACTCTATTTCGACAATCTCTATACTCTTCAAGGGATCCACTTGATCCCAGTTGTTTATGTACGTCATAAGCCTCCTTCTCCTTTTTGACCAGAGTCTCAATATCTCGAGTCATCCAGGATTCCCAACTTCTACCAGCCTTGCCCTTCACTCTAAAGGGAATGTGCTTACCCTGAACCCTGGTTAACACATTTTTAAAAGCCTCCCATTTACCAGCCGTCCATTTGCCTGCCAACAGTCTCTCCCAATCTACCTCTGAAAGTTCCTGTCTGATACCATCAAAATTGGCCTTGCCCCAATTAAGAATTTGAACTCTTGGGCCAGACATATCATTCTCCATGGCTATCTTAAAACTAATGGAGTTATGGTCACTTGTCCCAAAGCAATCCCTCACTAACACTTCTGTCACTTGCCCTTCCTTATTTCCCAAGACGAGGTCAAGTTTTGCCCCCTCTCTAGTCGGTCCATCCACATACTGAATGAGAAATTCCTCCTGAATACACTCAACAAATTTCCCTCCATCCAAGCCCCTAATGCTATGGTTGTCCCAGTCAATGTTGGGAAAGTTAAAGTCCCCTACTATTACCACCCTATTTTTCTTGCAGCTATCTCCATACATATTTGCTCCTCAATTTCCCGCTGACTATTTGGGATCCTGTAGTACAGTCCTATCAAGGTGATCTCACCCTTCTTATTTTTCAGTTCCACCCATATAGACTCAGTGGGAGAACACTCGGATATATCCCCTCTAAGTACTGCCGTGATGTTCTCCCGAATCAAAAACGCCACTCCCCCTCCTCTCTTACTTCCTATTCTATCCTTTCTATCGCATCTGTACCCCGTAACATTGAGCTGCCAGTCCTGCCCCTCCCTTAGCCATGTTTCAGTCATAGCTATAATACCCCAGACCCATGTGCCCTTCCATGCCCTGAGTTCATCCGCTTTGCCCGTCAGGCCCCTTGCATTGAAATAAATGCAGTTTAATGTAGACTTTCCCTGCTCTCTGTCCTGCTTTCTCTGGTCATGCTTTAAACACTCTCCCTTCCTGCCTTTTGTTTCCGTCCCCACTGACTTCCTACATCGGTTCCCATCCCCCTGCCACATTAGTTTAAACCGTCCCCAACTGCACTAGCAAACTAGTAATCATGTCAGAATTCAGATTCAACGCGCCTAAAAGCTCAAAATCAGCAAAAAAATGATAATAAATCAGCATAACGCAAATATTTCAGGGATGAATCTTAAAGCGATGGGCAGAGATTTCTCCTTGTAATGATGGTATTATTCACACAAAGGAGAATAGATGAAACCTTGAACGCCATGGAACACAAAAGCGACGGTCCTTGGCTGGAAACTGGGATTGGAACAGTTCGCTGTTTGAGGGGTAGCAGAAGCACAATGGGCCGATGGGTTTATTTCCCAGTGGATTCTCTCGATGAGTTCAGGTCAACGTCGATCATTGGGATCTAAAGCGATCGCCCGAACAGGGACTTGAACCCTGGACCCTCAGATTAAAAGTCTGATGCTTTACCGACTGAGCTATCCGGTCTGTGAGTGAAGCTGCCTGTAGTGACCGCATTCCCCCTTCGCTGTTGCTCGTCTCGCTCCGCCGTTGCCCCTCCTTCCTCTTCTTATGCTGTGCCTCTCCTCCAGAACAAACGGCTGCTTCCTTTGCCCTGCTCCACTCTCTGAATCCGGACAGCATATTCGGACTCTGGATTCAGGGCGAGTTCAGAGCTGTACTGCTCTTCGACGCTTCACTCCGATACTCCGCCCACCGAGTCCCTTTCCTGGAGACTGGTTATTCCCAGTTAGGTTTGGGACAGTCACTTCCTGATTCTCAATGACTCAACATTCTGACTCAAGGTTCGCTGCGTCCAGCACGCTTGCTTCAAATTTGTTCTTTACAAAACTCCCCTTTGCCTAACAACTTCCGCGCCGTACCAGCCTCCTCGAACAGGCACCGGAATGTGGTGACTAGGGGCTTTTCACAGTAACTTCATTGACGCCTACTTGTGACAATGAGCGATTTTCGTTTCATTTTCATTTCATTAAACGCTCTTTCATTTTGAGTCTTTTTCGAGAATTGCCTGATTCAAAGAGAAAAAATTGGGCACAATCAGCTGAACGCGACTTTGTGGGACACGCAAACATGTGATACAGCAAGTTAGGTGTTGACAGATGATCCATTACCATCAGATCGACGCTGTACAATGGTTCCGGAGCAATGGAACAATCGCAAACTCCGGTCATATAAGGAGTGTAGCAGCCGCCAGCTGGTTGGTCATAAAGGTGAATAAATGACAAATTTGATGAGGAGAAAGTTTGCAGATTGGGCGAGGCTCCAGGCACAATGTGTTCAACAATGCCGAAGCCAGCGTAAGTGTTGGTGAGAAGTTTGTCAGTTGGAAACGTGCAGAAAGTTCAAGGTGAAAGCAAATCCTTACGGCTTGCTGGCAACCTAAAGGGTGGAATTTACAAAAGGCAAATTCGCCCGATCCAGCTTGTTCGCGATCAGTCAGGAAAGAATACTCAATTCTCCATTCACCACTTGACGAAATTTGGAATCGACATGGTCACACGAGGTGATCATCCGTACAAGGCCGTTAGCTCAATGGTTGGAGCGTGGTCCCAATAAAGCCAAGGTGGGCGGGGCCGATCCTCGTACGGGTCAACAAAACAACTCCGTCACGAAATGACATGCTTGCCTCATGTGTTTGCAGGCAACCAGCCCAGTGCTGCTGTCGCAGCATTATTACTGACCTGAGGCAGCGCAGGCTCCCTTTTATCCGCTTGACTCCTCTTGGATAATATCTGCCACTTTTTCATTCTTTTACATTTCTGCGCCACAAACTAGTCGGTAACATGTTTCCAAAGTTTCCTAGTCTACAGCGATGACAATTCACGTCGTCCTGAACAATGTCTTACCTCCAATTCCTGCAATTTTCAGGCAAATCTGCTCCAGACAACGTTGGAAATAGCCACGCAACATGTCAGACGAGCCCACCATTCAGGACTGGAGTGAATTTGGAAACGGCATGGTCACTCCAGCCCAAAATGCATAAATGGGCGGTTAGCTCAGATGGTTAGAGCGTGGTGCTAATAGCGCCAAGGTCGCGGGTTCGATCCCCGTACTGGCCAACGACGTAACCACATACTGAAATAATCTCCCCTTTTCCGGCAAGCTGGAGCGGCATTTTGACTCCGCTGCGGAGGCGCAGAGTCCCCTCTAACTGTTTCGCGCCTCTTGGACAGTATCTGCCACTTTTTCTGAGAAACTGTCGTTCTTATACATTTCTGTGTCACAAATGTGCCAACGTCTCCTAATCAATAGCGAACTCCTGCAGATGACAATTCACGTCGCTGTGAACTGTGTTTTACGTCTCCTTCATTGCAATAATTCAGGCGAATCTGCTCCAGGCAGCATTGCAAATAGCCACGGTACCATGTCATATCAGTCTACCTTGAAATTGCGGCATTGAATAGATCAGCAGCGCTGTGCAGGAATTACTAACCCTCTTGCCAGTAATTTGACTCAAATGCTGCCACCTTCAACAAACCGATTGCTTAACATGCAGTCGTTTGCTGGCTACGCCAAATACATTTGATGCTTCGAAATGTCTTTTTCAAAAAGCTGCACTACCCATTTATAATGTGGTGCTCATTACACTGATGTGGAGATGCGGGCGTTGGACTGGGGTGAGCACAGTAAGAAGTCTTACAACACCAGGTTAAAGTCGAACAGGTTTGTTCCGATGTCACTAGCTTCCGGAGCGCTGCTCCTTCCTCAGGTAATTACACTGAAACTTCGTCTGGAACGATCAAAATACCTTAAGGCGAGAAGTATACTTGTTTGCTAATCTATTGCGAGACGACGCATGATCTCCCAGTTAATGTCCTTAGCTTCTAAATACCCGAACCATTTACCCCAATTTAAAATTCAGCTGGCTCATCATCATTTCGTGCTGAAGCAGCAGCCGTCCATTCGGACTAATGTGAGGGCCTGTCCTGCAATTGCAAATAATTTGCATGATGTTGAGATGCTGGCGCTGGATATAGAAAGAAGTGTGACAGCAACAAGAAGTGTAACAGCAACAGGTTTATTTGAAATCACAAGCTTTGGCAGCGCCGTCCCTTCATCAGTTGAAGTGATGAAGGACCACTTTACATGATGAAGGCACAGCGCTGCCAAAGCTCACGATTTCAAATCAACCTGTTGGACTTTAATATGGTGTTGTGAGACTTCTTACTGAATAATCCGCACGCACTTTATTGCGGCACGGTTCCATTTCGACTGGATTTTGAAATCACAGGGTCAGCTGATTTTACTCTTTCAATGAAAAAAGCCGCCCAAAGGCTTTTGCGGACAAGTACTGGAAATGTGAGCCGTAGCACATCCCGTGCTAGAATAATAATAATCTTTACTGGCACAAGTAGGCGTACATTAACACTGCCAATAAGTTACTGTGAAATTTCGATCATAAAGATGAATACATGAGAAATTTGTTGAGGAGAATGTTTGCAGATTGGGAGATGCTCCAGGCACAATGTGTTCAACAATGCGGAAGCCAGCGTTAGTGTTGGTGAGAAAGTTCTAGGGGAAAGCAAATCCTTACGGCTTGCTGGCAACCTAAACGGTGGAATTAACAAAAGGCAAATTTGCGCGATCCAGCTTGTTCGCGATCAGTCAGGAAAGAATACTCAATTCTCCATTCAAGACTGGACTAAATTTGGAATCGACATGGTTACACGAGGTGCCCGTATGGCAATGGCCGGTTAGCTCAATGATTACAGCGTGGTGCTAAAAACGCCGAGGTCGCGGGTTCGATCCTCGTACGTGACAACAAAACAATTCTATCACGAAATGATCTACTTGCCTCATATGTTTGCAGGCAACCAGCCCAGTGTTACTGGAGTGTGGTTGTTTTAGAGCAGAGGCACAGCACAAGCAGAGAAAAGAGGAGCAACAGCGGAGCGAGAGGAGCAACAGCGAAGTGTGAATGCGGTCACTACAGATGGGATCACTCCCAGCCCGTATAGCTCAGTCGGTAGAGCATCAGACTTTTAATCTGAGGGTCCAGGGTTCAAGTCACTGTTCGGGCGATCATTTTAAATCCCAATGATCGATGCTGACGTGAACCCATCGAGTGAATCCACTGGGAAAGAAGCCCATCGGCCCATTGTGCCTCTGCTACCCCTCAAACCCCTGTCTGTTTCATTCCCATTTTCCAGCCAAGGACCGTCGCCTTTGCATTCCACGGGGTTCAAGATTTTATCTTCTCTTTTGTGTGAATAATACCATCATTACAAGGAGAAATCTCTGCCCATCGCTTTCAGGTTGATACCTGAAATATTTGCGTTTTGCTGATTTATTATCTTTTTTTTTGCTGATTTTGAGCTTTTTGGCGCGTTTAATCTGAATACCGACATGATCAGCAATTGAATTTGACCCAGTCCCAATAAAGGATGCTCTTTGGATCTGTCCGTTGCTGCTGTTCAGTTCAACCTCATCGTTAAGTTCCAATAAATTCCATCACATTTATATTTAAATACATTTCACTTTGTTTTCTGAATTCAAAGCCATTCTGCACTCTGTCCCCTGGGTTTCTGTGGCCATTAGCACCCGGTCCCTGGGTTTCTGTGGCTATGGCTCATCTTTCTTTCTCCCTCCACAGTATCAATATTTCCCACTTTCTCTGTCTTTTAGGTTTGACAAAGAGTCAACGGATTCGAAACGTTAGCTCTTTACTCTCCCTACAGATGCTGCCAGACTTGCTGAGATTTTCCAGCATTTCCTCTTTCGTGGTTGTGTTTCTGTTCACATGGAAATTCAATTGTTCACAACTTGTCCAAAAGCAGCAATGGTTCCAATGGGGCTTGAACCGAAGACCTGCTCCGTGTAAAGCAGACGTGATAAGCACTACACCATGGAACCAGCTGGCGCCAGCTGCATTCCGTATATGACTGGAGTTTGTGATTGTTCCATCGCTCCGGAACATTTGTAAAGCGTCGATTTGATGGGAATGGATCAGCTGTCAACACCTGACTTGCTGTATAACATGTTTGCGTGTCCCACAAAGTCGCGTTCAGCTGATTGTGCCCAATTTTTTCTCTTTGAGTCAGGCAATTCTCGGAAAAGACTCAAAATGAAAGAGCGTTTCATGAAATGAAAATCGCTGATTGTCGCGAGTAGGCTTCAATTATGTTACTGTGAAAAGCCCATAGTCACCACATTCCGGCGCATGTTCGAGGAGGCCGGTATGGCGCGGAAGTTGTTAGGGAAAGGGGTGGTTTCGCTTTTGCAAAGAACAGTTTTGAATCAAGCGTGCTGGATGCAGCGAACCTTGAGTCAGAATGTTGAGTCGTTCAGAATCAGGAAGTGACTGTCCCAAACCCAACTGGGAATAACCAGTCTCCAGGAAAGGGACTCGGTGGGCGGAGTATCGGAGTGAAGCGTCGAAGAGCAGCACAGCTCTGAACTCGCCCTGAATCCAGAGGCGGAGCTGCTGATATGCTGTCCGGATTCAGAGAGTGGCGCAATGCAAAGGAAGCAGCTGTTTGTTCTGGAGGAGACGCACAGCATAAGAAGAGGAAAGAGGGGCAAGAGCGGGGCGAGATGAGCAACAGCGAAGTGGGAATGCGGTCACTACAGGCGGGGTCACTCACAGCCTGGATTGCTCAGTCGGTACAACATCAGACTTTTAATCTGGGGGTCCAGGGTTCAAGTCCCTGTTCCGGCGATCATTTTAAATCCCAATGATCGATGCTGACGTGAACTCATCGGGTGAATCAACTGAGAAAGAAGCCCATCGGCCCATTGTGCCTCTGCTACCCCTCAAACCCCTGTCTTTTCCAATCCCAGTTTCCAGCCAAGGACCGTCGCCTTTGCATTCCACGGGGTTGAAAGTTTCATCTATTCTCCTTTGTGTGAATAATACCATAATTACAAGGAGAAATCTCTGCTCATCGCTTTAAGATTGATCCCAGAAATATTTGCGTTATGCTGCTTTATTATCATTTTTCTGCTGATTTTGAGCTTATAGGCGAGTTGAATCTGAATTCCGACATGATCAGAAATTGAATTTCATCCAGTCCCAATAAAGGATGCTATTTGGATCTGTCCGTTGCTGCTGTTCAGTTAAACCTCATTGTTATGTTCCAATAAATTCCATCACATTTATATTTAAATACATTTCACTTTGTTTTCTTAATTCAAAGCCATTCTGCACTCTGTCCCCTGGGTTTCTGTGGCCATTGGCACCCGGTTTCCCTGTGTTTCTGTGGCTATGGCTCATCTTTCTTTCTCACTCCACAGTATAAATATTTCTCACTTTCTCTGTCTGTTAGCTTTGTCAAAGAGTCATCGGACTCGAAACGTTAGCTCTTTGCTCTCCCTGCAGATGCTGCCAGACTTGCTGAGATTTTCCAGCATTTTCTCTTTCGTGGTTATATTTCTGTTCACATGGAAATTCAATTGGTCACAACTTGTCCAAAAGCAGCAATGGTTCCACTGGGGCTCGAAACCATGACCTGCTGCGTGTAAAGTAGACGTGATAACCACTACACCATGGAACCAGCAGGCGGCAGCTCCACTCCTTATATCACTGGAGTTTGTGATTGTTCCATCACTCCGCAACCTTTGGAAAGCGTCTATTTGATGGGAATGGATCAGCTGTCAACACCTGACGTGCTGTATAACATGTTTGCGTGTCCCACAAAGTCGCGTTCAGCTGATTGTGCACAATTTTTTCTCTTTGAGTCAGGCAATTCTCGAAAAAGACTCAAAATGAAAGAGCGTTTAATGAAATGAAAATGAAATGGAAATCGCTTTTTGTCATGAGTCGGCTTCAATTAAGTTCCTGTGAAAAGCCCCTATTCGACACATGCCGGCGCCTGTTCGGGGCGGCCGGTACGGCGGGGAAGTCGTTAGGCAAAGGGGAGGTTTCGCTTTTGTAAAGAACAGATTTGAAGTAAGCGTGCTGGACGCAGTGAATCTTGAGTCAGAATGTTGAGTCGTTCAGAATCAGGAAGTGACTGTCCCAAACCCAACTGGGAATAACCAGTCTCCAGGAAAGGGACTCGGTGGGCGGAGTATCGGAGTGAAGCGCCGAAGAGCAGCACAGCTCTGAACTCGCCCTGAATCCAGAGGCGGAGCTGCTGATATGCCGTCCGGATTCAGAGAGTAGCGCAGCGCAAAGGAAGCAGCTGTTTGTTCTGCAGGAGAGGCACAACATCAGCAGAGGAAAGAGGGGCAACAGCGAAACGAGAGGAGCAACAGCGAAGGGGGAATGCGGTCACTACAGGCGGTATCGTTCATAGTCTGGATAGCTCAGTCGGTAGAGCATCAGACTTTTAATCTGAGGGTCCAGGGTTCAAGTCTATGTTCGAGCGATCATTTTAAATCCCAATGATCGACGCTGACCTGAACTCATCGAGTAAATCCACTTCGAAAGAAGCCCATCGGCCCATTGTGCCTCTGCTACCCCTCAAACCCCTGTCTGTTCCAATCCCAGTTTCAAGCCAAGGTCCATCGCCTTTGCACTCCACGGGGTTCAAGGTTTCCTCTATTATCTTCTGTGTGAATAATACCATCATTACAAGGAGAAATCTCTGCCCATCGCTTTCAGGTTGATCCCTGAAATATTTGCGTTATGCTGATTTATTTTCTCCATTTGTTTGCTGATTTTGAGCTTTTAGGCGAGTTGAATCTGAATTCCGACATGATCAGAAATTGAATTTCATCCAGTCCCAATAAAGGGAGCTCTTTGGATCTGTCCGTTGCTGCTGTTCAGTTAAACCTCATTGTTATGTTCCAATAAATTCCATCACATTTATATTTAAATACATTTCACTTTGTTTTCTGAATTCATTGAGAATGCTGGCAGGCAATGCGATGTTCTGCAATGGTAGTTTGTACCGACTTTGTATTGAAGTGTAACTGCAATATTATTTTCATTGACAAAACAAGTATTGTCAGCGCCGATTGCTAACTCCGCCGCTGCCTGCAGATTCCCCTCCAAGGAACACGCGCCATATTCACTTGGAACCATTTCCCATTCACTCACTCTTGTTGGGTACAAATCATGGAACTTCCTTCCTAACCACTTTCTGGGTGCACCTACACCACATGGATTGCAGAGTTCCAGAAATCCACACCACACCCAGTTTCACGGGAATTGGATGAGAGCTGAAATTATGGAGCGCTAGTTTATTGCTTTTTGTATTTTGAAATTGCAGATTGTGGTGGAGTGACCATAATGATGTCCAGGAAATGTTGTGTCAATGTTCTAAGATGAAGGAATTGGATACAGAATGGCTGTTGGTGTGGTGAGTGGCACGTTTTGCCAAGGTGAAATTCGAACAAGGGTCACAGCGCCGAATGGGTATTGAGAAAAGGCGGTGAGTGAGAGAAACGCTCGTTTAACAGATTGGGTCCCCGCAGAACAAAACGTAAAAGGTGAGTGAAAGTTGGGGAAGGGGCAGGAGGCAAAGGGGAATTTGAGACGGCGAAGGGTCACGAGATACAGAGCATTAGTTGGGAAATTTCGAAATATTTCAGTCTGTAAACTCGTTCCTGGTTCGTCTACTGGATGGCTCTATTCTGCGCCGCAATCGATGCGCCCTTCGCCTCATTCCACGGTTGCCAGGTGATCCTCCAGTGTCGCCTCGCCCTCCTGCTGACCCTGCCATGGACTATGCAGAGCTCCCTGTCACTCTACCTCCCCCTGACTTTGACGCAGTCCAGCCCGCTCCTGAACCGGCGGCTCTCGACCCACCCTTGAGGCGGTCAACCAGAATTTGTCGCCTCAGAGACTACATTTATGAACTTGTCGAATTTATGGACTCTCTGAATTATTTTGTTGCTTTGTTTGACCGTTTCCCTGGTTTGTATATAATGTTGATCTCGTTACTCTTGTTGCATATTGCTCTGCACCAGGCACCTTCCCATGTAAATAGCTTAGTTCTCATGTACATAGTCCTGTACATATGTCTTCGCACCCCACACATAGTTCGGATCATTATCACCACACATTATTTATTGCCACACACATACATTTTTTTATAAAAGGGGGGATGTCATAATATACACCAGTATGTCGTGGTGCAGAGACATACACTGATGGACACACAGAAAGACCAAGCAACACACACAACACCGCAGCCAATCACCAGTTAGAGCACACTCACTATAAAGACAGAGGGCATCAGTTTTCCCGCTCATTCGGGATGCAGCCTCTCAGAAGGACAGAGCTTACAGCTTACAGCACAGATCTTCACCATGTGCTGAGTGCATAGACTGGTCAGGATAGGCATAGGTCTTTAGTTTAATCTAACATCGTGTTAACCCACAGTGAAAGCACGTTCAACAGCTTCTAGCTTAATAAAATAGTGTTGTTCTATTTTAAGTGTTGGTAGCCTTTATGTGTTCCACGGATCCAAAACACCCAACACATCACCGTGCAGCAAACATTTCACCAGCTGCTGTGGGAGGCCACGTATCTTAGAGCAATAAAGCCTCAGTTGTATTCAACTCTCGTCTTTGTCCAATTGATCGTGCATCAATTTATTGCTCTAAGATTTTCAGAAGATGGACCTCCGTATCAAGCCTGATCGTCTGCAGCTGGATCCGTATTCAAGCAATGCCAAAAAGGACTTTCAGCACTGGCTAACTTGTTTCGAGGCGTACATCAGGTCTGCACCACACCCTGTTCCGGAGGCTCAGAAAATACAGATACTGTACTCGGGGTTGAGCTCCAATGTCTTTCCGCTGATCCAGGACGCGCCAAACTACGCCGAAGCCATGGCGCTACTTAAAGAAAACTACGCCCAGCGGACGAACACGCTCTTCGCCAGGCATGTACTCGCCACTCACTCTCAACTCCCTGGTGAGTCCATAGAAGACTTCTGGCGGGCCCTAATCCCACTATTCCGGGACTGTGACTGTCAGGCCGTTACGGCCACTGAACATTCTAACCTCCTCATGCGGGACGCTTTTGTTACGGGGATTGGGTCGGACCTCATACGCCGGCGACGTTTAGAAGGGGCCACACTCGATCTCGCAGAGACAAAGAAGCTCACGCTCTCTATGATGATCGCTTCGCGAAATACTCAGGCCAACGCCCCCAGCAGCGCGGCCCACCCCTCCTTCCCTTCGTGAACCCACAGCTGGCCGTCCCAGCGGGGCCCTTACCCAGCCAATACGCCTGCACCACACACCAGCCAGCTAACCTAATAAAAATGTTATTTTTGCGGCCAGCAAGAACACCACCGCCAATGCTGCCCGGCCCGCGCTGCCCTTTATAAGGCTTGCGGTAAGAAGGGGCACTTCGCCGCCGTGTGCCAGGCACGCGCAGTCGCTGCTATCACCCCCCCCCCTCGTTTACGCACAATGGGCACTGCCATCTTCACCCCCGGACCATGTGCTGCCAGTGGGTGCCACCATCTTCTCCCCCTCAGACCACGCGCGGCTAGTGGGCGCTGCCATCTTCTCCCCCTCATACCAAGCTCGGCCAGTGGGTGCCGCCATCTTCCCTTCCGCGCAACACGTGCGGCCCATGGGTGCTGCCATCTTGTTCAACCCCTGCCATGTGCGGCCCATGGGTGCCGCCATCTTGTTCAACCCCTGCCACGTGCGGCCCATGGATGCCGCCATTTTGTCCTCCCCAAGATCTTCAGGCGCCGCCATCTTGTCTCCCCCAACGCACATGGGCACCACCAGCGTCCCAGGACCCGTGCCCCATGGGCACCCCATCATTCGACACCAGCGACGACCAACTTCGACTCGCCTCAGTGACCATCGACCAGTCTCGTCCGCACAACCTGGCGACCGCATCAACCAGCGTTATAATCGACGGACACGTGACCTCTTGCCTGCTGGACTCTGGGAGCACCGAAAGCTTCATCCATCTGGATACGGAAGTCCACATCCGGGATGTCACTCCCGACTCGGCTGGCAGCTCCAGGACCCGTCCTTCTCCGTAGGCACGTCCGACCACACAAGGCGGACCCATTGGTGGAGAGGGTGCAGTTGCTCCATGTGAACCCCCAGTATGCCTACGTGGCGTACTCCGATGGCCGCCAGTATACTGTCCCCCTCAGGGACCTGGCACCAGTAGGTTCCACACACACACACACCGCTGGCCCGGCTCCACCCCCACCCCCCCCCCTCCCCCAGGCGCTCCGAGCAGCAACCCCTCCAGGACCATCCTGCTCATGCCCGAGGATGAAGAGGATTTCAGCATGCTCCCAGAGTCACCGAAGACCAGACCAGCATCGGCATCGCCGCCACCACTGCTTCGCTCCCAGCGGCACATCAAGGCCCCGGACCAGTTAAACCTCTAACTGGTTCACTGGACTTCAAAATTTGCAAATATTGTATGTCTAAATTCAATTTCTGGATATAGTTCTCCACCACCCCCGCCGTACTCAATTGTAACAGGGGGTGAATGTGGTACACCACTGTTGCACCTATATTAAGTGATGTACGGTAGGACCTGTACTACAGGTATGGCGGTAGTCCCTGCCTGCTGGCTCCGCCCAGTAGGCGGAGTATAAGTATGTGTGTCCTCAGTGAAGCAGCCATTTCACCAGCTGCTGTGGCGGCCACACATCTTCGAGCAATAAAGCCTCAGTTGTATTCAACTCTCGTCATTGTCCAATTGATCGTGCATCACAGACCGTCACCACCCTCTGGGTAAAAATGTTTTTCCTCAAATCCCCCTGAACATCCTGCCCCTCATCTTTAACTTGTGTCCCCTTGTAACTGACCCTTCAACGAAGGTGAACAGCTGCTCCCTGTCCCCTATGCACCCTGTCCATGGCCCTCATAATCTTGCACACCTCGATCAAGTTGCCCCTCAGTCTTCTCTGCTCCAGTGACACCAACCCAAGCCTACCCAACCTATCTTCATAATTTAGTGTCTCCAGTGCTCGGACTGTCGGAACGTTGAGCAACAGAATTAGCGACAAAGAGAAGAACGGGGTGAGAACTGCGACAAAATTATCAAATCCCTCTCACCTCGGCTCAATAAAATAGCTTAGACATCAGATACAGAAGCAGAATTAAGCCATTCCACCCATCAAATGTGCTCTGCCATTCGATCATGGTTGATATGTT
This sequence comes from Scyliorhinus torazame, assembly GCF_047496885.1. NCBI lineage: Eukaryota > Metazoa > Chordata > Chondrichthyes > Carcharhiniformes > Scyliorhinidae > Scyliorhinus > Scyliorhinus torazame. The sequence continues at coordinate 37,351,608 of NC_092710.1, forward strand.
TCTCACCCCCATTCTCCTGCCTTCTCCCCGTAATCGCTAATGCCCTTATTAATCAAGAATCTATCTATCTCTGTCTTAAAGACACAGTGACTTGGCCTCCAGAGCCTTCTGCTGCAATAAATGCCACAGATCCACCACCCTCTGGCTGGAGAAATTCCTCCTCATCTCAGTTTTAAAGGATCATCCCTTCAGTCTGAGGCTGTGCCCTCGGGTTCTAGTTTCTCCTACTGGTGGAAACATCCTCACAACGTCCACTCTATTTAGGCCCCTCAGTGTTCTGCAAGATCCCCCTCAGCCTTATAAACTCTATCGAGTACAGGCCCAGAGTCTTCAACAGCTCCTCATATGACAAGCCCTTAATTCCTGGGATAATTCTCCTCTGGCCAGTACACCCTTACTTAGATACAGGGCCCAAAATTGCTCATAACATTCCAAATGGGGTCTGATCAGAGCCTTATACAGCCTCAGCAGTACATCCCAGGTCTTGTATTCTAGCCCTCTCGGTGGCCTAACTCAGGTTCTGTACAGCTGCAACATGATTCGCCATTTTTTATACTCAATGCCCGGACCACTTAGGGCAAGCATGCCGTGTGCCTTCTTGACTACCTTCTCCACCCACGCTGCCACTTTTAGTGATCTGTGAACCTGTACATCAAGATCTCTCTGCCGATCAATGCTCTTCAGGGTTCTGTCATTTACTGTTTATTTCCCACCTGTATTAGACCTTCCAAAATGCATTACCTCACATTTGTCTGGAGTAAACTCCATCTGCCATCTCTCCGCCCAAGTCTCTAACCGATCTATAGCCTGCCGTATCCACTGACAGCCCCATTGCTATCCCCAATTCCATCAACCTTTGTGTCATCCGAAAATTTACTATTCAGTCCAGTTACATTTTCCTCCAAATCATTTATATATATTGAAAACAGCAGCCCTCCATTCAGAAAAGCACCCTTCCACTGCCGCCCTCAGTCTTCTATGACCGAGCCAGTTCTGTATCCAACATGCCAGCTCACCTCTGATCCCGTTTGATTTCACCTTCTGCACCAGTCTGCCAAGGGGTACCTTGTCAAAGGCTTTACTAAAGTCCATGTGGATAATATCCACTGCCCAATTAAAGGCTTGCGAATCTTCTGCATTCTAGACTCAGGGAGCTCTTTGGATTCTCGCTGATTATATTGATGGGACATTCCCAGGGGTTCTGTGAGCACAAAGGGATATAAGGACAGTTCAGGAAGGTACAATTAACATAGATGAACCATGAACATATTGAATGTTGGAGCAGTCATTCCATCCGGTAGATATTCCTGCTGCTCCTATTTGTGATATCCCTGCAGACCCTCAGGAGAGCAACACACAGGATTATACTGAGCTGGGAGTGGAAAGAGCAGCTTCCCCAGCAGCATTCTGCATTTTAATGGCTTCATTAGAAGTACAGTTTACAGAATGTTTGTTTCTATTTGCCTTGAGCACAGGCGAACAGTGAGTGGATTTATCAAGGTCTCTAGTGTTTTTAAATAAAGGTTAAATATGTCGAATCTCTTTGGTTCCCCAGCCTGAATGGGTGACACAGTAGTCAGCACTGCTGCCTCACAGCTCCAAGGGTCCCCCGTTTCATTCCGGCCTCGGGTGACTGTGCGGAGTCTGCAAGTTCTCCCCGTGTCTGCGTGGGTTTCCTCCGCTTTGCTCCCACAGCCCAAAGGTGTGCAGGTTAGGTGGATTACGAAAGGTCGGCGACCTGAACAGCGGAGAAGAGCAGGCAACGACACAGGGGGATGGGGAGTAACGTTTTGAAAAAGGAACTGACCGCTATGAAGGAAGCGATCAAGGCGGAGTACCAGGTGGTGATGAAGGGGATGGTGACCGAAGCGATAGCCACTCTTCAGTACACGATAGAGGGCCTGGGACGGAAAGTGGAGGCCCAGGAGAAGACGCTCCTGGACCAGGAGAAGGCATCAACGGCCCACAGCGACAGGATAGTGGCTTTGGAGGCCGAGATGAAGAGGTTGGTGGCGGCTCAGGGTAACCTGAAAAGGAAGGTCAAGGATGAGGAGAATAGGTCCAGGTGGCAAAACGACCGCATTGTGGATCTGCCAGAGGAGATTGAGGGGAGGGACCCAACTGCGCAATCTAGTTGGGAGGGAAGGCTTTCCAGACCCCCAGTGATGGACAGGGCACACAAGTGGCTCCGACCTAAGCCCAATACTGGGGAGCAATCAAGGGCGATAAATGCAAAGCTGCATCGATTCCAGGAATGGGGCAAAAATCCTGAGGTGGGCCCGACAGGCGAAATCATGATCGTGGGGAGGGCACAGAGTCAGGGTCTACCAGGACATTGGGGCGGACTTGGCAAAAAGGAGGGCCGAATTCAACAGAGCGAAATCGGCGCTCTACAAAAAAGGGGTGCAATTCGGCATGTTAATCCCGGGCAAACTCTGGGTGACATACAAGGGGAAGGAACATTACTTCGGCACTCCGGCGGAGGCGGATGAGTTTGTTAAAATGAACAACCCGGGGGAGAGCAGACGTGGCAGCGGTGAAAGCGGCAGGGACAGGGGAAGAAAGGGAATGAGAGTGGAGGACGGAGCGAAAACAAAGACTGTAACATGGACTATGTTTTTGCGCGGGACTGTGCTGCCTCGTTTTCGTGTTTGTCTCCTTTCTCAGTTTGAAGATGGGAAACAGGAAAGGGGAGCGAGAATAGGGGAAGCAGCCAAGTGGGAGGGATAGGGGGTGGAGAGGGGGAGGTAAAACAGGGCCCGGTCTAGACCAGCACTGGGAGGGGAGCCACCTGACTAGTGAGGAGGGCTCGCACGGGAAGACAGGCAGTGAGGGAGACCGCGGCGCACCTCTCAGGGGAGAGGGAGCGTCTGGCCAGAAGGGGGGAGAAAGGGCAGAAGGGGGAGAGAACACTCGGGGGGGGGGGGGGGGGAGGGGGAACCAGAGGGATGGATGGGGGGGGGGGGGGTTGGGGAAGGGGGAACAAAGACGGGGGATGCACAGAACGTAAAGGGAACAAAGAGAACAAATGGGACAGACACAGGTCTTGACGGGCATGGAGCAGAGTGGGGAACCAAGATGGCGCCGTACACTGCCATTCTGGTGGGCCCCTGGGCAATGGGAGACCTCAGAGGGCAAGGGCACACCCACGTGGCATACACATAGTTAGAGGCCGGTCATATCTGTGTTCTCAGAACAGGCACCAACGCTATGGATTGGCTTTGCCCTATTCTTACTTAGGATGCCTGTCTGTTGGTTTCTCTGCTGCTTCTGGTGTGCATTGCACTCTCGTGCATCGTGTCCTAATTGTCAAGAATTATAACACTCCTGGGATTTGGGTTGCTGAGTGCTGTTCCTGCCCTCATTTACCCATGCGGGTTTCTGGTGCTTCCTAACTGGATGCATGTCTGCCTGTTCTTCCCCTGTTTTAACAAATGCGGTTTTGCCTTGGATGGACTGTTCCCAAGAGCGGGACAATCTTTTCAAAACCCATTTTTCATTGTGGGCCTCGTCTGAGGGGTCGTAATTTGCGCAAGCTCTCTGTCCTGACTCTGTCACATGAGAGACTAGGATGCAAGTCCATTTGGCTACATTATCTGGCGACAAATGGGCGCGGGCTAATTCTCCCAACACTGCAGTAAAATGTATCCACAAGCGTCCAGCAAACGCCGTGGGGTGCTCTGTTTTCTTTTGCCTACACTTGTTTAGGCCTTCTACGGGGTCTCCTTTGTTATAGCCGATCGCATCTAGGATCGCTGTGTGCATTTCATGTAGGGTGCCTCCTCCTACATTCTGTGGGTCGGGAAGGGCTGCCACGACTGAAGGGTCGAGGCTCCCACCAAGTATACCCTATACTCCCGGGACCTGTTTCATCATTGGCGCAGAATTCACTCCAATCCTTTCCCTTTGAGATATTTTCTGATCTCTGCTTCCCATACGGGATACGGTCCGACTCTACTGGTCACTGCGACCTCGAATTCCTGGGGGTTCAAAAGGCGTTCCATTGCCTTGATTGCCATTTTTCTCTTTCTCTGTGCTCTACTGAATTTGGAACAGGGGGTGATAAAGTGGTGATGTAAACACGGGTACGGCTTACGCTAATTTCCGGCCTACAAAACTCCCGACAGTTTTATGCAACAAAATATCTCAGGTTTACCTTATATCCCTGTTAGTACACATGCATTCACACACTTCCGAATCTTGGGGGATTGATCAGTGTCGTTCTTACACTTGTGGCTTTTCTGTTTCCAATTGGGTTACAATTCAAATTTGGGTTCTCTCGGAGTGACTAGGCCACTTCTAGGTCGAGTCCCGTCAGAGGCCGCCAATAAATGTTGCTCTCTCTGGTTGTTTGTAAATATGGCGGTCAATATGGTTGCCTTCCTTAATTCTAATTACGTTTGCTTTAGAGTCGCCAGGTATCTTTTGATACCGCCACAAGGTTCAAACCCGAATACTGATCAAAGAGCCAATACACCAGTTAGTTAGTTCAAAGTCAGTACTATTTATTTACATACACAGCAATATCTACTCATGCACGAAATACTACAGACTAAACTATCACTACTGCTAAAGCCTATACTTTGCTTCGGGCACCCACTCAGTCAGAGGAACAATGGCCGTTGTTCGGTTCTGAGGCTGCTGGGGTTGAAGTGGCAGAGGGGAACAGCTAAGGTCGTCCATCTGGAAGCGAGCATTCACCTTGGACTCACTTGCTTCTGGTGGCGGTGGTGGACGGGTCTCTCCACTGAGAGAGACGATTCCAAGAGAGTGATTCTCTCTTGGAGCCTTTTTCTTTTCCCCGAAGTGGGCTTCGCGTGTTCTTGGGCGGGCCTTGAACTTGGCGACAATCAATTGGGTAATTTCTTGATTATTTGCATTGATCTTGACCAATAAAGCGGTGGGTGCCCTGATGGCTGGGCGTGTCCTAGGTGGCCGTTGGCCTGCTTTGCTTTCGGCTTTCAGTTGGGGAACTGGCGCCACGAAGTCTGGGGCCAGATCGGTTACTTCGGTATTTTTCTTTGTTCTCGGAGATGGGCCATCCATATGTTAATGGACCTACAGTTTCAGTCTCGTCTGGGAGCTGTTTCTCCAATATGCAGACAGCCTGCCTGCTTTCATAACATATTCCATTTTTCCCTGCAATCTTTGCAAATGTCCATTTTGTATTCTGGAAGTGGCCATCCCAGGTGGCTAAAGGATGACCAGCTCCTGAATGTCCCGAATCTGCAGGAAGGACTGAAGGAAATCTCGCAGATCCTGAAAGAGTTCAGAACCTTCTCAGGTTACAAACTCAACCTGGGCAAAAGTGAGGCATTCCCAGTGAACCCAAATGGGGGACGGGCAGAGGTGGAGGGGCTCCTGTTCAAAAGAGCCCAAAACAGATTCCGATACCTTGGAATCCAAATAGCCAGAGACTGGACACAGATCCACAAGTGGAACTGAACAGCCTGGTGGAAGATGTCAAAATGACCTACAGAGGTGGGGCTCACTCCTTCTCTCCCTGACGGGGAGAGTGCTGATGATCAGGATGAACGTGCTGTCACGGTTCCTCTTCCTGTTTTGATCCATACCGATTTTAATCCACAAGGCGTTTTTCCAAAACGTAGACAGTTTAATCATGGCTTGTGTGTGTGTGTGTGTGTGTGTGTGCGGGGGGGGGGGGGGGGCGGGGATGAGGGGAGGCGTGCGGGGGTGGGCAGGGAGTCGGGGGGCGGGGGGGGGGGTGTAAGAACCTGAGAGTTCCCAAACAGACACTGCAATGGAGGGAAATAAAAGATGGCTTGGCATTACCAAACCTGCAGTACACCCACTGGGCATCAACGGCGGAACGACTGAGGGAATGGGCAAACAAACCTAACGCACAGTGGGTGCGGATGGAGGAGGCCTCCTGTAGGGGAACAATCCTCTGGGCCTTGGCTACAGAAGCACTCGCATTACCCTCGCGAAAAGCCCAGTGGTAGCGACCATACTGAAAATGTGGGCCCAATTAAGGCAGCACTTCGAGCTGACAAGGATGTCCACATGGCTCCCATCTGCGGTAATCACAAATTCCGCCGCCCCCCCCCCCCCCCCCCCCCCCGCCCCAGCCATGCTAGACGCCACCTTCAGGAAATGGAGATGGGACGGAGGAACACTGACTGTGAGGGACTTTTGCGTACGGCACAGACTAGCGATACTGGACGAACTGATGGAGGAGTGGGAACTGCCGACAGGACCGGAAATGAGACACCTGCAAATAAAGCACTTCCTCCACAAAGGGACAGTAGATACCCCAGAGTCCCAGAGACGACACTATTAGGGGACCTGATGAACACGGACAGTAAGGAAGGGAGTCTCGGTGGGAAAATATATGGAGAGCTACCGGACAGAGCCCGAACACCACTGGACGAGACCAGACTGAAATGGACACACGGCGAGCCAGAGAGCGACATAGTATAAATAGGGGAATTGTTTTTTTATATAAATTTAGATTACCCAATTCATTGTTTCCAATTAAGGGGCAATCTGGCCTACCCTGCACATCTTTGAGTTATGGGGGCAAAACCCACGCAAACATGGGGAGAATGTGCAAACTCCACACGGACAGTGACCCACAGCCGGGATCGAACGCGGGACCTAGGCACCGTGAGGCTGCAGGGCTAACCCACTGTGCCACCGTTCTGCCCTGTAAATAGGGAAAATAAGGGAAGGAAAAGACAAACCTTTCTGTATTGTATAGTGAATAAACACGGCCAACAATGTACATAGCTGCTGATAAATTTTGAAAATGCCAATAAAAAGATTTTTTTTTTAAATAACAAGAAATTTGAAATAAGGATAACAATTTTTCCAATCAAGGTGTTGCTGGAGAATGGGGATGAGAAAAATATCAGCCATGATTGAATCGCGGAGCAGACTCGATGGGCCGAGTTGACTAATTCTGCTCCGATGTCTTTTGGTCTTATGGTCTGAAAATAAGTAGAGGTCAGTGAGGTGAGGTAATGATTGGTGAATTTGACTCAATATGAGGTAAGTCATAGATATTGCTGCTGGCGAGTTTATTGAGGGGAGAAAGTGGGAGGGTGCACAGAATTTCACTGCAATCCTCATGTCTGGAGAAAACAATGGAATGGATGAGGGTTTGTGAAGCTGCTGGGCTGACACAAGAAGAGTACGACATGACGTTAGGGAGGTGAATAAAAGCTCAATGTCCACTTGCCAACCAATCAGCGGTCTCCTCTCTTAAAACAATGTGGCATTCCTCTTCACCTGGTAATCTTGTGAAATCTCCTGACCACAGGAAACGGGAAACTTCAACATTTCTCTTTTTCCACCAATATTCAAGTTCAGCATTACTAAATGAGTAAAATATGTCATGCTATTCCATCCCATTGTAAGATGGTTGACTATAACGGAAACGTTATCCCGGCCATGGGATCCTACCAGCTCCAGGTGACGCACAATGTGTATCAGGCCACACTGTCCTTCAAGATTGTTGGTTCATCAAAGGACTCCCTGCTAGGCGCACAGGCATGCAAGATTCTCCACCTCGTTCAGCGGCTACATGCTCTGTCCCCAGAAGGCACGTCAGACCTCCCGGATGCTAAATTTAGAGCACAGCTCCACTCGCTCCTTGCCCACAACCAGGAGGCATTCGAACGCATGGGCACACTGCCCAATACATACAGAATACGGCTCAAATCGGATGCCACCCCGGTCATTCACGCACCTCGTAGAGTCCCAGCACCACTCAAAGACCGCTTCAAGCAGCAGCTGCAGGATCTCCAGGACCAAAGGGTGCTATCCCGGGTCACGGAGCCCACACCATGGGTCAGCTCCATGGTGCGCGTTAAAAAGCCCTCTGGCGAACTCCGGGTCTGCATCGACCCGAAAGACCTGAACAACAACATCAGGAGGGAACACTACCCCATACCCAAACGGGAGGAGATCACGAGCGAAATGGCCCGGGCTAAAATTTTCACAAAGCTTCATGCCTTGAAGGGTTTTTGGCAGATCCAACTGGATCAGTCCAGCTGAAAGCTGTGCACCTTCAACACTCCTTTCGGCATGTTCTGCTATAAAAGAATGCCGTTTGGCATCATCTCGGCATCCGAGGTATTCCACAGAATCATGGAACAGATGATGGAGGGCATCGAAGGGGTGCGCGTCTATGTTGACGACATCATCATCTGGTCCACCACACCACAGGAGCACATCAGTCGTCTCCAGTGTGTCTTCGCGCGGATACGGGAACACGGCCTGCGGCTCAACCGAGCCAAGTGTTCCTTTGGCCAAACTGAGCTAAAGTTTCTGGGGGACCATATATCCCGGTCAGGAGTGCGTCCGGATGCAGACAAAGTGAGCGCCATTACAGCCATGCTGCAGCCGGCAGACAAGAAAGCATTGCTACGCTTTCTAGGCATGGTCAATTTCCCGGGGAAGTTCATTCCCAACCTTGCCTCCCACACAACGGCTCTTCGCCGCCTAGTTAAGAAGTCACGGAGTTCCAGTGACTGCCGCACACCAGAAGGACAATTAAGCTCACCACAGCCCCGGTATTGGCGTTCTTCGACACCTCTCGGGATACGAAGATCTCGCCAGTCCGGCATTGGGGCGGTACTCCTGCAACGGGACGAAACTGCATCATGGGTCCCGGTCACCTATGTATCGCGGGCCATGACCCCCACAGAACAGCGCTATGCGCAGATCGAGAAGGAGTGCCTGGGTTTGTTGACCGGAATAGACAAGTTCCACGATTACGTGTATGGTTTCCCCCAGTTTACCGTGGAAACCGACCATCGTCCCCTGGTCAGCATCACACATAAAAGCCTGAACGAGATGACCCCTCGCCTCCAGCGCATCCTGTTCAAGCTCCGGAGGTACGACTTCCAACTGGTCTAATGGGTAAGGACCTCCTCATTGCGGATGCCCTATCCAGAGCAGTGAGCACACTGCCCGATTCGGAGAGGTTCGTCAGTCAAGTCGAAGCGCATGTGGCCTTCACATCGGCCAATTTGCCAGCCGATGATTCAAGTCTGGCTCGTATTCGCCGGGTGACTGCGGCTGACCCTCTTTTACAACGTGTGATGCACCACATGACGGGAGGATGGCTCAAAGGACAGTGCCCACAATTCTACAATGTCCGGGACGACTTGGCCGTCATGTACGGTGTCCTCCTAAAGCTGGACCGGATTATTATTCCACACAGCATGCACAAGCTGGTCCTCGACCAACTACACGAAAGCCATCTCGGGGTTGAGAAGTGCAGGCGGAAGGCCTGAGAAGCTGTATACTGGCCGAGGATCAGCGATGACATTGCCAACATGGTGATCAACTGCCCCACCTGCCAAAGATTTCAGCTGGCGCAACCCCCGAGACGCTTTAGCCCCATGAGTTGGCGACGTCCCCCTGGGCGAAGGTGGCTGTGGACCTTGTTCAGGCGCTTGGCATTGACTACGTAATCATCATAGATTACTTTTCAAAATATCCAGAGGGCATAGGCCTGCACGATTTGACATCGTCCGCTGTCATCAGGGCCTGCAAAGACACCTTCGCTCACCATGGCATTCCGATTACTGTCATGTCGGACAATGGGCCCTGCTTTGCAAGCCAAGAATGGTCTTCTTTTGCTGCTTCGTATGGCTTGACACACATGACGTCCAGCCCTCTGCATCCCCAGTCAAATGGCAAGGCGGAAGAAGGCATTCACATCGTCAAGCGGCTCCTCTGCAAGGCTGCTGATGCCGGATCGGATTTCTGCTTAGCCCTGCTGGCCTATCGCTCGGCCCCCCCTAGCCACTGGCCTCTCACCAGCCCAGCTGTTGATGGGTCGCGCCCTCAGGACCACTGTGCCATCTATTCATGTCCCTACACTCGACCACATTCCAGTACTGCAAAGGATGCGACAGCAGCGTGCTCAGCAGAAGGTGGCACACGACACTCGGGCAACTGATCTTCCTGCCTTGGCGCCTGGAGACAACATCCGCATCCACCTACCAGAGGGTGGCTGGTCGGTAACTGCCAAAGTTCTCCGACGCGTGGCTCCCCGCTCATTCCTGGTTCGCATGCCTGATGGCTCCATTCGCCAGCGCAATCGCCGGGCTCTTCACCTGCTTCCGCGCTCGCCACGTGATTATACACCAGTGCCACGCCCTCCTGTTGTTCCTGATGTCGAATTCGTGGAGCTTCCTGCCATTATGCCCATTCCTCTCCTGCCTGTGGCCAGGCCCATTCCTCAGCCGGTGGATCCTGACCCACCCTTGAGGCGGTAAACCCGAATTCGTCGCCCCCTACTAGGCTGGACTTATGAGCCTGTTTGAACATTGGACTCACTAAAAGTTTTCTGCCATTATGTCAATAAGTTTCTCTTTTGTCGTTACAGGAGTTCGTTTTGATGCTTGATGTTTACGCTTGTTTTGTTGATGATACAAATTCGTTGCTATGTTGCACCTGACACCTTCCTATGTATCTAGTTTAGCCTCATGTACATGTTGTAGATATTGCACACACACACACATTCAGCTGCACTCAGTACACATCTATATTTATTACCACATGGGCACATATTCTTGTAAAAGAAAGGGGGGATGTCATGATATTCAGATAAACACCATGGTGCAAACACACATACACACTGATGAACAGATCAATGGACCAATACACACGCAACATCACAGCCAATTACAAGCAAGAGCAGACACACTATAAAACGGGGAACACGACACTTCCGGATCATTCCAGCAGGAGGCAGCTCAGGGCACAGAGCTCACAGCAAGCCACTCAGACATTCACCATATGCTGAGTGCCTCTCCAAGATAGTGTTAGGGTTGGGTCCACAGATTAAAGGGTAGTGAACGAATCACAGTAACCAGTTTACAAATGTTAATATTGTTAGTAATAAAACTGAGTTGCACCTTCCGCAATTGTGTTGGTTCGTCTGTGTAGCAGAGCACCCAACACGACAAAATGTATAAATAGAGCAATGGGCGATCGACCTGCCAGTGTTATTGTCTGTTTGTGGTTTTTGAATCCTCCAGGCCCTTTCTTTTCCTTCCTCCGGTGGTCCCCCCCCCCCCCCCTTTATAGTTTGAATCATTGAGCTGCTTTCAATGTTATTGTTTATTAATCAAATTAATAATTGATGTAATTGGATATTTCACCGCGCTCTTCAACTGGTCTCTGAATTGGGACTGAGTCACCACATAAATAAATGTGTTTGTGCAGCAACTTAAATTCCGCAGCATATTTCCAATTTTTCCAAAGGTATAATAAGAATCACTATCTAGCCCATCTGCAGCACCAAAAAAGTATAAAAGGTACACCAACCACAGGAGTATGAAGCTGCCGGATATGCTGAAGAGTAAAACAATAGACTTCCTTCTGCTCTCCATCTCTGGGTCACTCTGATTCTCTCCCTTGCTCTGGCCCCTCAGTCCCTTACGGAATCGACTGGTCACTAAAATGTGTCTGACTGTCAGAGCGTTCAGCAACAGAATGAACCCGAATGGTATCAATGGGGTTAAAGCCTTTTCAAACTTTCTGTATCCAATCCATCTCGGGTCCGTAAAATAGCTTTGTCTATCAGAACAGTACATTGGTACATTGTCAATGATCTTCCCAGGTTCAAATCGAAAGTACTTTGGAATGTTTTTTAAAAAGAGCAAAATGCCGGTTGTTGCTAGAACCACGGCCGCAGTTTTCTTGGTGCAATATTTATATTTCAGCTTCTGCCAACAAATAGCAACAAATCGATCAAAAGTGAAAGCGACGGTGAACCAGACAGAACAGTCTAGGGCTACACGGTTCAGGACATATTGAACTTCGCACAGAGGGGTGATCCGCAGGAATGTTAACTGGAAATAACTACGATTGATTCGCCTGGTGATAACCTCAGTAATTATGACCAGCAGATCCGCTGTTGACATTGCCATCAGGTATTGAGTGGTGCAGATAGAGAGACCACAGTTTCCACGGGAGAGGATTACGATTGCCACTCCGTTAACTGAAGGACGAAGAAGGCAAAATGGATGGAAATTACTGACAGTCATTCTCTGTTTCTGAGTATAGGCAGCATGGAATTTAACAGCAGTAAATTGTGGTTAGGATTGGATAAGAACATAAGAACTAGGAGCAGGAGTAGGCCATCTGGCCTCTCGAGCCTGCTCCACCATGCAATGAGATCATGGCTGATCTTTTGTGGACTCAGCGCCACTTTCCGGCCTGAACACCATAACTCTTAACCCCTTTATTCTTCAAAAAACTATCTATATTTATCTTAAAAACATTTAATGAAGGAGCCTCTGCTGCTTCACTGGGCAGGGAATTCCATAGATTCACAACCCTTTGGGTGAAGAAGTTCCTCCTAAACTGAGTCCTAAATCTACTTCCCCTTATTTTGAGGCTATGCCCCCTAGTTCTGCTTTCACACGCCAGTGGAAACAACCTACCCGCATCTATCCTATCTATTCCCTTCATAATGTTATATGTTTCTATAAGATCCCCCCTCATCCTTCTAAATTCCAACGAGTACAGTCCCAGTCTACTCAACCAATCCTCGTAATCCAACTCCTTCAGCTCAATGTTTAACCTAGTGAATCTCCTCCGCACACCCTCCAGCGCCAGTACGTCCTTTCTCAGGTAAGGAGACCAACACTGAACACAATACTCCAGGTGTGGCCTCACTAACCTAACTCCTTACACAATTGCAGCATAACCTCCCGAGTCTTAAACTCCATCCCTCTAGCAATGAAGGACAAAACTTCATTCGCCTTCTTAATCACCTGTTGCACCTGTAAAGCAACTTTTTGCGACTCATGCACTAGCACACCCAGGTCTCTCATTTACCTTATTCCGAATACCACGAGCATTCAGGTAAAGGACACGTATGTTGGCAAGATAAGAGGTTACTCAATCTCAACCATTACCTAAGCTACCCTCCAAAATGCAGATTTCCAGTTAACCCCGCCAACCAAACATTCAGAACCAAATCATTCTCAGGAACATCCTTGGGAAACGAGATTAATCACTACCACAAAGTTCTGTCATTAACTCTACTTGAAGTAATAGTTAGATGATTGCCCACACTGAAAACAGTGACAGAATGTCCAGGAAACGCATATATCTGTCGTCGAGTGTTGACTCCAGTTAACAATCCACATTTGGGGCAATTTTAAATTGACAAATACCAGTACATGCTAACACATGGTCACTCATGTCAGGTCTTCCGCTCCAGTTAATCACACACATTCTGTGCAACGTATGTCAATGGATAACCTTGGTAAGGTCAAGTTTTCTGCTTTGAAGTTTGATTCAACAGAATACATATTGTGCTGAATGCAATAACTTTATCACACAGAGAGCCTTCGAGCGAGAAAATGGATGCAGTATATAATTGCAGAAATTATTCTGGAAAACTAATAAATATACCGTACTGTAAGGGCGAGTGTATGACAATAATAATTTGATCAAATTGAACATGATCATTCACAAATAATACCACAAACAAGCTCATGCATAGATTTATTGTGCATAATGGGCTTTAGACACTTACCAGGAACAGCAACGATGGCAAGAATCATATAGAATATTTTCATGATCCATCCAATTGTTTGATGCATTTTCTGTTTGAAGTGAATCTGTTCCTTGACCCATCAGACAATGTCTCTGAAGTAAGATGTGAGGCGATAGATTCCAAAAACACTAACTTTATACATTTGAGTCTCTCCAAGTAGATAGTGACGTTTCAATATTGTTCAAGTTTTTTTTTCTCCAACTTTAGACTAATTACAACACCTGTGTTAATTCCCAGCTGTGAATAGGCGAAGCTCTGAGACTTAATTAGACAACAACTTACCTCATAAACTGCTCAAGTATGATTATATTAAACAATAAATTATAATTGGAAGCTGTGTTAAATCGCGGTAGAAATGTTCCTTGATCTCACCTTGTTTCAGAGATGACATTCACTGTGACTGACCGTTCAGAAATTAAATCATTAATGTCAGAGTGCTCTTTCAGATACTCTGTACTCTGGAATGTGACTGTTCTATTTAGCAATGGCAATTCGATTCAATAATGCCCCTTACATTGCAGCAAAATATCCCGATTCCAATAATCAAATCCCCTCGCTATCAAGGCCAACATACCATTTGCCTTCTTTACTGCCTGTTGATCCTACGTGCTTACTTTCAGTGACTGATGCACGAGGACACCACCGTTTTGCTGCGTATCCACCTCTCTGAATTTACACCCATTTAAACAATAATCGGCCTTCTTATTTTTGCTACCGAATCGGATAACCACACATTCATCCACATTATACTGCATCTGCCACACATCTGCCCACTCACTCAGCCTGCCCAAATCCAGCTGCAGCTCCTCTGCATCCACCTCACTACTCATCCATCCACTCAACTTTGTATCATCTGCAAATTTGGAGATAATTCATTTCATTCCAGTGTCCAACTCATTAATATATAATGTGAACAGCTGGTGTCCTAGCACAGGTCACTGCGGTACACCACTCGTGACCACCTGCCAATCAGAAAAAGACCCAATCATCCCACGTTTTTGTTTCTTGTCTGCTCACTAGTGAGATGGCTCAAGATGCCATGTGCTTTAACTTGACATAGTAACCTGCAAGGTGAGACCTTGTTGAAAGTCTTTTGAAGGTCTAAATTAACCACATTCACCGGTTGTCTCTGGTCAACTCTACTGGTTACACTTTCAGAGAACTCCACCACATTTGTCAAGCATGATTTTCCTTTCATAAATCCATACTGACTGTCTGATTATACCACTGCTTTCCAAATCTATCATCATACTGGTGTCAGAGAAGAATCAGACACCGTGCCTCAAATACTACAATCAGATAGCCTTGACACCTATCAGTATGAAGTGCTTCGAGAGGTTTTCTCGAGACATGTCAACTCCATACGCCCAGAATTCCTTTAGTCCAATGCAATTCGCAAACACTAGGACTGGTCCACAGCAGAAGCGATCATCCTAGCCCTACATATATCCTTGCAGCATCTTCTCAACAAGGACTCCTACGTCAGACTCCTATACATTGACGACAGCCCCGCCTTCACCACAATAATTCTAGCCAAGTTCATATCAAATCTCCAAAACCTAGGACTTGGCTCCTCGCTCTGCAACTGGATCCTCAACCTCGTGACCCATAGATCACAATCAGCAAGAATGAATAACACCTCCTCTGGGGTAGTTCCCAATACTAGGGCCTCGCAAAGCTGCGCATTTATCCGGTTACTATACTCACCATGCACACAGGACTGTGTGGCAAAATTTGGCTCCAACTCCATCTACACGTTTGCTGATGGCACGACCAAAGTGGGTCAGATCTGAAACAACAATGTGTCAGAGTATAGGAGAGAGATGGAGAACTTAATGACATTGTGTAACAACAACAATCTCGCCCTCAAAGTCAGAAAGACGAAGGAGCTGGTCATCGATTTCAGGAAACGAAGTGGGGTCCACAGCCCTGTTTGCGCCAATGGTGCCGAGGTGGAGATGGTTGACGGCTTCAAATTCCTAGCTATAAACAACACCAATAATTAGTCCTGCTCCACGAATGCCGATGCTACGACCAAGAAAGCACAACAGCGCCAATACTTCCTCAGCAAACTAAGGAAATTCGACATGTCCACTTTGGCTCTTATCAATTGTCACAGATGCACCATAGAAAGCAACCTATATGGCTGCATCACAGCCTGGTGTGGCAACTGCTCGATCCAAGATTTTAAGAAACTATAGTGTTGCGAACGCAGCCCAGTCCATCACGCAAAATATCCTCCCATCATTGACTCTGTTTACACATCACGCTGCCTTGGGAAAGCAGGCAGCATAATCAAATTTCCCTCCCACCGGATATTCTCTCTTCTAACTTCTTCCATCAGAGAGGAGATACAAAATCCTGGGAACACGCACTAACAGCTTCAAAATCAGCTTCTTCCCCGCTGTTACCAGACTCCTGAATTACCCTCTTGTGAGCTGAACTGATATCTTCATACATCCCTATTGAGTAGTACTGCACTCTGTCTGCTAACCTGATGCCTCTGCCTATGTATTTAGATTGTGTATTGATGTATGTCCTAGCATTTTTCATGTATGAAACAATCTATCTGGACTATAAACAGAACATTCGTTTTCACTGTAACGGTACATGTAACAATAAATCGAATTGAACCCAAACGAATCCAAATGCTCTGCTCTGATATCCTTGATAATGAACTCTCGCAATTTACCTACTATCGATGTTCGGCTCACTGGTCTATAGTTCCCTGTTTTCCCTCTCCCTCCCTTTTTGAATAGTGGGGTTATATTAGCTACCCTCAAATCTGTAGGACCCATTCCAGAGTCAAAGGAATTTTGGAAAATTACCACTAATGGATCTACTATTTCTAGGCCCATTACCATCAGTATGCATGGATAAAGATTATCAGGCCCTGGAGATTTTTCCACCTTGAATCCCTTTAATTTCCCCAGAAAAAGTTATTTACTAATTCTA
Source organism: Scyliorhinus torazame (assembly GCF_047496885.1). Taxonomy (NCBI): domain Eukaryota; kingdom Metazoa; phylum Chordata; class Chondrichthyes; order Carcharhiniformes; family Scyliorhinidae; genus Scyliorhinus; species Scyliorhinus torazame. Next base: position 37,368,115 of record NC_092710.1, read on the forward strand.
ATTTCCATAAACGCCTCACTGGTGTTTCTCAGATTTCCCGGTACCCACTATTCATGCCTTCCTTTGTGGAGACAGAAGCAATGTAGGAATTTAGTTCCTCAGCCATATCTTTGTTACCCGTTCTGACTTTCCACAGTTCTGTCTGTAAGGGGCTTACATTCGTTTTTATCCATCTTTTTCTCTTTATGTATTTAGGGAAAATTTTACACTCATTTTTTACTTTCCCCTCTGACTTACTTTCAAATTGTATTTTCCCCTTCTAATCAACAATCCCTTGGTCTACCTTTGCTGAATTTTGAACTGTTCCCAATCGTCAGGTTTATTGCTTTTCCTTGCTAATTTGTATACCTCTTCTTTGAATCAAATGCTATCTCTAATTTCCCTTGAAAACCATGGTTTGCCCATAGTTCCCTTTCTACTCTTGTGCCAAAACGGAATAAACAACTTTTGGAGTTCACTTATTTGTTCCTTGAATGGCTACCATTACCTGTCCACTGTCCTTCATTTCAGTAATGTTTTCCAGTCCATCATGGCCAGCTTATGTCTCGTACCATCATAGTTACCTTTATTGAGGTTCAAGACCTTGGTGTCAGACTCAAATGCTTTACTATTTACCTTGATAAAGAATTCAACCATATTATGGTCACTCATTCCCATGGGTGTGGAACAACACATTATTTCTTATTTCACAACACGGATCCCAAGATGGCCTGATCTCTTGTTGGTTCCTCAGCATATTGGTCCAGAAATCATCCCATATAGAATCATAGAATTTACAGTGCAGAAGGAGGCCATTCGGCCCATCGAGTCTGCACTGGCTCTTGGAAAGAACACCCTACCCAAGCCCACAACTCCACCCTATCCCCACAACCCAGCAACCCTACCCAACACTAATGGCAATTTTGGACGCTAAGAGCAATTTAGCATGGCCAATCCACCTGACCTGCACATCTTTGGACTGTGGGAGGAAACCGGAGTACCCGAAGGAAACCCACGCAGGCACAGGGAGAATGTGCAGACTCCGCACAGACAGTGACCCAGCAGGAAATCGAACTTGGGACCCTGGAGCTGTGAAGCAATTGTGCTATCCACAATATTACCGTGCTGCCCAAATTCACTCCTCTACTGCTTTGTGACTAATTTGAGTCACCCATGATTATAGATGTTCCTTTATCACATGTATCTCTAATATGCTGTCGAATGCTATTCCCAACGTTACCAATTTGGTGATTCGTGTACTATCGCTACCAATGTTTTTGCCCCTTGGTGTTTCTTAACTCGACCCAGGCAGATTCTACATCATCTGTGCTCATACCTTTCCTCAACAGTGTATCAATATCTTCTTTAATCAACAACCCGCCACCTTTTCCTTTCTGTTCGTCCTTCCTAAAAACTGAATAGCCCTCAATGTTTAATTCCCTGCCTTGGTCATATAGGAACCATGTCTCCGTAATCCCAACTGTATCATATCCCTTTATATCTATCTGCACAACTAATTCATCCATGTTATTTCCAATGTGCCATGCGTTCAGGAATAAAACCTGAAGGCTAGGCCTTTTAATGCTCCTCGCCCTGTCCCTACTATGTTTACAGTGTCAATATCTGATACATGGTCTTGACTTCTCTGCCTATCACCTTTCTTATTCTCCTTGCTATCTTTTTCTCTTCTTCTTGCTTTTGAGACCAAGTGGTCTGGTGGGACTAGGAACATGGAGTGTTGCACTCCTCGCCGCCGAGGCTTGCGGGAATACGCGCCACATCATATCACCTCAACTTGAAGGGTGACATATGGTTAACACTGCCGCCTCACAACGCCAGAGACCCGGGATCAATTCTGGCCTTGAGTCACTGTCTGTGTGGAGTTTTGTACGTTCTCCCCTTGTCTGCTTGGGTTTCCTCCTGATGCTCCGGTTTCCTCCCATAGTCCAAATATGGGCATGTTAGGTGGATTGGCCAGGATAAATTGTCCCTTACTGTCCAGGGATATGCAGGTTAGGTTATGGGTCTACGGGGATCAGGGGGAGTGGGAAAGGCCAGAGTGCTTATTCGCAGGATGGGTGCACTCAATGGGACGAATAGCCTCCTTTAGCACTGTAGGGATTCTATGATTGTATCACTACTTTTGAGCTCTGACTTCTGTTGTGGGCCAGAGATTAGAAACTCCAAAATGTATTATGAAGCTCACCAGACCTATAACTTTTATGTTGAATTTGGCTAGGATACGCACAAGAACCTTCACTTCAGGTGTGATTCAACAGACTTCCGAGGGGCTTTTATCAAAACAAAGTTTATTAGAAGAATGTAGTTAACAGAAATGAAACACTTATCAAGAATTTGTTCTCAATTCCAAACGTTTAAAAATACACAACAGCTACAGTAATCTCTGTATATAACTCTTAATGAATCCCCCCTTAGTAGCTGTTCCAATTCAATACAAAATCCAAGAAACCAAAACCCCTCTCAAGGGCGTGGCCCAACACACTTTAATCTCACTTGAATGGGACTGGTCCTTTCCCTCAGATCCAGCCTCCAACCAGCAGATTCAAAAGTCCTTGCGGAACGCAACTGTATATTTAAAATTTCCCAGGCTCTTTGCCACACCCAATGTGCTTTCCGTTCTCTGAAACAACCTTCAAATGAAAACAGAGAAACGCTGCTTTTTTTCTTCTGCAGTCCAAAGGAACAAACCGAAACTGAAACCCAAACACTAAACCGGATCTCACCTGACAGCCACAGCCCAGCTCCGCCCACAAATGATATCACTGAAGCCGTGCTACAAGTCATGTGGTAAGACCAAACGTTTCTGCTGACGATTAATTCTCTGCAAAGAAGTCGACGAACGGTTGCCACCTCCAGGCGACCCCTAACAGTGATCCTCTCAAGGCGAACTTAATCTTCTCCAGACAGAGAAAGCTAGCCATGTCCGATAGCCAGGTCTCCGACTTCTGGGGCTTTAGATCCCTCCATGCTGGTAATATCCGCCTCCGGGCTACCAGGGAAGCAAACGCCAGAACGTCTGCCTTTCTCCTCCTGGATTCCTGGATCCTGCGACACCTCGAAAATCGCTACCTCTGGACTCAATGCCACCCTTGTTTTTAATACCTTGGACATGCCGTCGGCAAACCCCAGCCAAAATCCCCTCAGCTTGGACATGCCCAGAACATGTGGACGTGGTTCGCTGGTCCTCCCGCACATTTTGCGCACCTATCCTCCACCCCAAAGAACCTCATATGACACTTCACAACTCCCTTCTTAACTCCCTGTATTTTGCTTTTAGAACCTCATCTCTTTTTGTAACCATCGTTGATGTGTACCACAACCACTGGCTATTCGCCCTCCCCTCCAGAATGCCTGTAACTGCTCCGAGACATTGTTGATCCTAGCACCAGGGAGGCAACATACCATCTTTGAGTCTTGATTGCAGCCACAGAAACGCCGATCAATTCCGTTTACAATTTAATCCCCTATAACTGTTGCATTCCCACAATTCTTACTCCTCCCCTCTGCAGCAGAACCAATCGTGGTGAAATGAATGTGGCTGTTGCTGCTTTCCCATGAGACGTCACTCCCCTCAATAGTATCGAAAGCAGCACATGTGTTTTGCACTGGAATGGCAACAGGGGATGCCTACACTGCCTGTCCAGCTCTCTTGCTCTGCCTGATGGTCATCCATTCCTTGCCTACCTGTAGTGTGGAAGCCTGCGATGTGACCACCTCGCCATACATACTAATCACAACACTCCTCACGTCGCTGGCACTTCGTCGTGTCCCCAGCCTCTGCTCTAGCTATGAAAGCCGGGCTTCGAGAAGCTGTAGCTGGAGGCACTTCCTGTAGACATGCTGGCCCCGGGCACGGGAACTGTTCCAGGCCTCTCACATGGAGAATGGGGAGCAAACCACGGCTTTGAGATTTCCTGCCATTACTTACCCCTTTAACGCTTTGGAAGACACTTGACATTTGGTTAGATGCAATTCTCTCTGGCCCTTCTTTCCTTGTCCTCGTTAATACCCTTACAGCCCTTACAGATTATACACCACACAGCGTCTTTTCAAACTATGGGTGATAAAGGTCGTAAAGGCTTACAGACCTTCCCCAGTATTTATCAACCAGCCCACACCTTGTTATCTCAGCTGTAGTGTCATGTGAGAGTACCTTTAAGAAATGGGTATTTATAAATATCTGTAGTGAGAGTACCTGTAAGAAATGGGTGTTTATAAATGGGTGTGTATATAAATATCTGGAGCGAGAGTAGCTGTAAGAAATGGGTATTTATAAATGGGTGTGTATATAAATATCTGTAGTGAGAGTACCTTTAAGAAATGGGTGTTTATAAATGGGTGTGTATATAAGTATCTGTAATGAGAGTACCTTTAAAAAATGGGTGTTTATTACTGCAGTGATGTTAGAGAGTGGGTGGAGTTGGGCTATCTGTCAGCTTTTTACTTTCATTTTAGGCTGTTTGCTGCAGGGTGTGTTTTACTTTAGTTTTCAGAGCTGGATAGCTGCAGTCACAGTCGGAAGGTGTATTAGAGTCTGTCTCTGTAACCTGAAGACTGTAAATCGATCCTGGTGATTTAAAACTAATAATAGTAATATTGACGTGCTTCTGGTAAAAGGTGTTTTAAGTCTTACTGATGTTAAAAGGAAAGCTTAAAGGATTACTTAGTGTTGTATTCTTTGGGGGTTGTTTGAAATAATGGTTGCTAAGATATTCACTGTATGTTTTGAAAAGGTTAACTTGAGTTCATAGAATAAACATTGTTTTGCTTTTAAAAATACTTTTCCATTTCTGCTGTACAACGCCTGTAGAGTGGGCCGTGTGCTCCCCATACCACAATCTATTAAAAGTTGTGGGTTAGGTGAACTCCATGATACACTTTGGGGTTCTCTGAACCCTGGCCCACAACAGTAGCAGGACAAGACCTTATCTGAAGATTTAAAAGTGCCAAAAGAAGGAGAAAAAGTAAAAGGAATCTCTTCCCGTTCTGCACATAATTCCCATTCTGTTTGAAATTCCCGAGTTTCAAATTCACTCTGGCTTTGCCTCACTCCAAATTTGGTCTCCCCCACTGCTCGTGGATAGGGCTTGAACTTTCTGCTCGTTTATCATATTCCAACATACAATTATAGCATGGTTCATCTTGTCGCGGCCTTAACATCACTTTCCTCCCTGCCCCGATATCTGTTGACTCCCTTGTAAATCAGCAAATTTGTCTCATCCGAACTGGACTACAATCAGTCACCAAGCCGCCACTGCTCTGTATCCAAGTGAATTTGAAATGCTCAGGACACGTCGGCAGAAGACATTAGCCCCGATCTCTGTCTGAAATTGGAGGCACATATATTTCTAACTTTGTCTCTGAATTGTGCGTTCTGCCAAGAGAGTACACATCTTCTCAGCACCTGACTCTCAGAATCTTATATATTTCAATGCGGGGACTTCCATTTTCCAGGCTTCAGAGAATTCAAAACGACTGTATCTTAACACACATCCAATCATCGCAGGGCTCTTTCTGGCAAACTGTATTTGAACGACTGTCATTGGAAGTAACTATCTTCTTAATTTAAGTGTCGTAAAAGCTACAAGATATACTAGATGTAGTTACCCCGTTGCCTCAGGCAGGGGCGTAGTGGCTTTGGGGAGACGGTGGCCTCGTGGTATTATCACTGGGCTTGTAAAGGAATGCTCTAGAGACCTGGATTCGAATCCCACCACTGCAGGTAGTGAGATTTGAATTCAATAATAACAATCTGGAATTAAAAGTCTCATGATGACCGCAAAACGATTGTCGTAAATACCCACCTGGATCAGCAATGTATTTTCGGGAAGAAAATCTGCCATTCTTATCTGGTGACTCCAGACCCATAGCAATGTGGTTGAGTCTTAACTGCCCTCACAGGGGCAACAACGGATGGCCAATAAATGCTTGCCCAGCGTGCGACGCCCACGTCACATGAACACATTTTTAAAAAAGGTCTGTTTGACATGGCGCAGCCTTGAATATCAATTCCCTCCACTTCCTTCCACTTCTTTCTTCCAAATAAAAACTTAAAGATCAACGTTCTCTTCTCGGCCTTAAATATGAGTCAACACTACGTTCTCCAGACACCTTGATTTACCAGGGTAGTCACATGGTACCAAGTGTGGCCACCAAGGTAGTCTTGTTAGATTTAGAGAGGGTCAAATCCCGAGGGAAAAAATCTTGCGAACATCAAACAAAAAAATCGAAGTGGAGCCAATGCCGGCAGGTGGGTGAGTGGTTTAAGTCTTCATGTGTGGGGTGAAAATGCGGGAGAGTCATTGGGCTCCCATTTTCATTCGGACTTAACTTTTCTCCTTTTTTCTGAGAAGTGCTTCTGAACGTAATGAAGGAATGTTTGTAGGGTTAACCCTACAGGTCCTCACATGAATTGAGGAATGACCCATCGAATTAGTCTTATCGCAAATTGTTTTTTTTTTCATTTTGGGAATAACGAATTGTGAATTGGCTCGGGAAATTGTATTGGATCTGGTCTCTGATCCAAGAAAAATACGGTCTATTGCAACCTATGGTGCATCTGGGTCGACTGGAAATGGGGGAAGAGTGTTTGGCTGCACACCCGTATGTGGCACCAAAATCCTTCCCTCTATTCTGTCTGCTGATTGAGCAATGTCAGGAGTTACATTAACATTTTGGCTTTGGCTAATTTCATAGAATTTTCATCGAATTTACACTGCAGAAGGAGGCCATTCGGCCCATCGAGTCTGCACCTGCTCTTGGAAAGAGCGCCCTACCCAAGGTCAACACCTACGCCCTATCCCCAGAACCCCACCCAACACTAAGCTCATTTTGGACACTAAGGGCAATCTATCATGGCCAATCCACCTAACCTGCACATCTTTGGACTGTGGGAGGAAACCGGAGCACCCGGAGAAAACCCACGCACACACGGGGAGGATGTGCGGACTCTGCCGGAATCGAACCTGGGACCCTGGAGCTGTGAAGCAATTGCGCTATCCACAATGCTACCGTACCGTTAATTTCTTTAAAGGTGGAGACTTCAATTAACACATTAATCCCGAGATTGCCGAACGTCCAGTAACCAACCCCTCCCCACAACCCAACCCAACAGATAGGGACGCAAGCGTTGGTAATGAGGATGTGGGGTACTCAGATGTGGAGTAACGACATCCTCAGGATAAAGAATTCACATTTTTGTCAGCTCCCCATGAATGACATACTACAATCGACTATTTATTCATGTCATGTTAAATCCTGTACTCGATGGACACCTGCTCCATTTGCAGAATGGGGATTTCCAATCAAGCTTGTTTTGTCAACTTTTACTTGAGCCCCCCCCCACCCCCACAATCTAGGTCGTGAAGAGTGGGCGCTTCTCTGCTCAGGAATGCATTTTTCTCAACTTATTTTAAGATTAAATTTGACATCTTCTGCTCAGTCAATTCTGTCTCTGATGTGAGTCCCTCGATCCTGTGGGATGCTTTTGCTCGGGGGCGAGTCACTTCTAATGCAGCCAAAAAAAGGGTACAATACTGGAGCAGCTGTGCCAATTGATAGTAAAATTGGTCGCAGGAGAGAGGAAGAATGGCAGGATGTCCTAACCGCTTGTTGTTAAAGGAAATAACTCGAGCTGTGCTGGACTCCTTGCTGGCTGTGAGCAGTTGAAAGTTTGGAAACAAAAGTTACATGAATTTGGAATCAAACCGAGTAGATTCCTGGCCCTTTTGACTTGGAAGAAGACTCACTCTCGGGCTATTCCCTTGTGCTAGATTCCAAGGGGAATAGACTGATCAATACTGAGGATATCAACAATATTTTAACCCAGTTTATCGAAATCAGGCCAGTTTGGGAATGCACTGACAGTAATGGAAAGCTTATTCTCGTCTCAAGCTCCTAAGGATCTGGGAGAACCAAGAGCTGGTCCGAAATGCTCCTATTTCTAAAGGGGGAGCGGCTCTGTCATTGAAGGAGCTTCAATCTGGTCAGGCCCAAGGGCCTGATGGCTCTTGAAGTGAGTTTTACAGGAACTTAATGACTTGCTAATGGCTCCACTAATCTTCGTGTACAGTCTCTGATTCGAAGCAGCTCTGCAGACCTCCGGGAAGCGAATATTTCCTTATTCCTGAAGACAGGCAGAATCCTGAATCGTGCGCCCCATGTCGGCCAATTTCACTCTTGAATGTAGACTTGAAGTTGCTGCAGAAAGTATTAACGCGGAGCCTGGAGGGAGTTCTCCCGCGCGTCATCAAGGGCGAGCAGACTGGCTTCATAAAGGGTGGTAATTTGTGTAACAATATAAAGAGACTGATGAATGTTATTCAGGTCTTTTCTAGACGGGTGTTGGACGGGTTAGTGATCTCCTACGATGCAGAAAAAGCTTTTGATCGGGGAGAGTGGAATTATTAATTTCATACGTTGCGAAACTTTGGGCTGGGAGAGAAGCATGGGAAGTGGATACGGGGACTTTATGAAGGGCCTCTGATGGTTATAGATTTGAGATTTTTTTTTGCCTCCAGCTAAGAACTAGACAGGGGTTCTCATGTTCCCCGTTATTGTCTGCAATAGTCATAGAGCCTCTGGCAGACACAATTAGGCAGAACACTTTGGTTTCTGGGTTACATGGTGAAGGGAAGCAGTGTAAGACCGTGCAAAACGCAGACAACATGTTGCTGTTTGTGTCTAAGTCGGACGATTCTGCCCCCGCTATTAAAGTGGTGGATAGATTTAGCCTTTTCTCTGGCAGCAGAATTAATTTAACAAAGTTTGAGACTATACCATTGGGCGGACTCAGAGAGAGACCTCACCCCTTTGCTAATGCTCCACTCAAGTGCAGAACGGTAGCACAGTGGTTCGCACTATTGCTTCACAGCGTCAGGCTCCCAGGTTAGATTCCCGCGTGTGTCAAACAAATCCCGAAAGACATGTTAGGTGATTTGGACATTCTGAATTCTCCCTGTGTGCACCCGAACAGGCGCCGGAGTGTGGCGACTGGGGCCTTTTCACAGTAACCTCATTGCAATGTTAATATAAGCCTACTTGTGACAATAAACATTATTATTATTATTATTAAGTTGTCCCTTTCGGCATTTGCCTATCTGAGTATAGTGGTTACCCCCTTTAAATGTTTACAAGGGGAAATCCCCCTCCCTCCCTACCCCCCACACGTTAATTGTATTAAGGTTGTACCTCTCCGTTGGTCATTCTTGCCGATTTAGTGGTTGGGCAGAATAACGTTGGTTAAGGGGGATGTGCTGCGCAGTTATTGTATCCTTCACAGACGCTGCCAATCTTGCTTTCTGCTAAGGTCCTAAAGGGAGTTAACGGGATTCTTAGATCCTTTATATGGAACAACAAACATATCCTCCTTTCAAACTAGCCAAACGCTGCTTCCCAGTTCGAAAGAGGGTGTTGAATATTAACATCAATTGGTTTCACAGCTGAGGTTTCTCAGAGATTGGGACATGTTCTATACATATGGATGATAAGGGAATAGTGTAGATGGGCTTTAGAGTGGTTTCACAGGTCGGCGCAACATCGAGGGCCGAAGGGCCTGTACTGCGCTGCAACGTTCTATGTTCTAGAAGGGACCCCCTCCTCCATTTGGCTCGACATTGAAGCAGGCCAGTCTGTGTACTCCTTACAGGCCCTGTTGTGTTACAGGGATTTGAAGGATTGGTCTGTGTGTGAATCCTGTCATTATCAACACTTGGAGCGTGGAGGATAGTCCGTCAGCTGGAATGGAGGTCAAATTAACGTCTACTCTCTCTCTCCTATTCAGGGCAACCCAGATTTCCAAACTGGTTTCTGGACCATGGATTCAATATCAAGAGAGATGGAGGTATTTGTATGCTGGGAGATATGTTCCGCGGTGCTTCCTCGTCATTTTTGCTATGGCAACAATTTGATATTCAAGGATACTGATTGTTTAACTATCTCCAACTTAGAGACTATATCCTTAAGAAGACATCTTGATGCTTCAATGTCCCTGATGGGAACACATCCTGCTTTCTGTACATTTAGTACATTTTATGACACTCTGTGCTCCAGGTACTGTGTGAGGTTATTGGAAACACTGCAGTCTTTGGGAAAATACTTTTCAGTCAGAATTGATGCGGAGACTTGGGGTATTATACAAGAAAATGCTTGCAAAATTTCAATATGTGACAAAATAAAAGTTCCAGGTATTACACCGTCTGCAGAATACACCAAGCTAGAGATCCAGGTTTGATCTGCTATATCCGCGTTGTGACAACAGTTAAAGGTGGTCGAGGGTGACTTCATTCACTGTGCGTGGTCATGTGTCAAAACCCAACCCTTCTGGGCTGGAATACTTAAAGAACCTGAGACGATATGAGGTATGGCCTTTGAATTCGTCTATTGTGTGGTGCTGGGGGATGGGTTTTTTTTCTTTGTGGAGTTGTCACTTTGTAAGGGGTGATCACAATGCATCCATGAGCGCTGAGGGCCCTCAGCAGCAGCAGAGTTGTATTCAACCGCAATCTGCAACCTCATAGTGCGGCACAACCCCACTCTACCATTACCACCAAGTCAGAGGATCAGCCCTGGTTTAATGAAGAGTTCAGGAAGGCATGCCAGGAGCAATATCTGGCAGCCCGAAAAATAAGCTGTCAATCTGGTGAAACTACAACACAGGGCGACTTGTGTGCAAAACAGCATAAGCAGCAAGTAATAGGCACAGCTCAACATTTCCACAACCAACGCATCAGATCTAACGTCTGCAGTCCTGCCACACCCAGCCGTGAATGGCAGTGGACAATTGAACAACTCACTGGATGAGGAAGCTCCACACATATCCCCAACCTCAATGATGGAGGATTCCAGCACTTATGTTCAAAAGATAAGGCTGAGGCATTCGCAACAACCTTCAGCCAGAGGTGCCGAGTGGCTGATACATCTCGGTCTCCTCCAGAAGTCCCCAGCATTACAGTTGTCATTCCTCAGCCAATACGGTTCACTCCCCGTGATATCAAGAAACCGCTGAAGGCACTAGACACTACAAAGGCAATGGGTTGAAGATTTGTGCGCCAGAACGTGCCCCATCCTGAGCCAAGCTGCTCCAGTACAGCTACAACACTGGCATCTACCCGGCAATGTGGAACATTGCCCAGATGTGTTCTGTACATAAGAAACGGGACAAATCCAACCAGGCCAATTACCGTCCGATCAGTCTACTCTGCATCATCAACAAAGTGATGGAAGGAGTCATCAACAGTGCGGCACTTACTCAGCAATAACCTGCTCAGGGACGCCCAGTTTGTGTTACGCGAGGGTCATTCAGCTCCTGGCCTCATTACAGTCTTGGTTCAAACATGGACAAAAGAGCTGAGTGCCAGGGGTGAGGTGAGAGTGACTGCCCTTGATATCAAGGCAGCATTTGACCGAGTGTGGCATCAAGGAGCCCGAGCAAAACTGGAGTCAATGGGAATCAGGGGGGAAACTCTCTGCTGGTTGGAGTCATACCTGGCACAAAGGAAGATGGTTGTCTCGGTTGGAGGTCAATCATCTCAGCTCCAGGACATCACTGCAGAAGTTCCTCAGCGTAGTGTCCTCGGCCCAACCATCTTGCTGCTTCATCAATGACCTGCCTTCCATCATAAGGTCAGAAGTGGGGGTGTTTGAGGATGACTGTACAATGTTCAGCACAATTCGCGACTCCTCAGATAATGAAGCAGTCCGTGTCCAAATGCAGCAAGACCTGGACAATATCCAGGCTTGGGGCTGGCAAGTGGCACAATACATTGGCGCCACACATGTGCCAGGCAGCGACCATCTCCTACAAGAGAGGATCTAACCATCGTCCCTTGACATTCAATGGCATTACTTTCGCTGAATCCCCCATAATCAACATCCTGGGGGCTACGATCTATCAGAAACTAAACTGGACCCAGCCACATTAATACTGTGGCTACCAGGTCAGGTCAATGACTAGGAATCTTCCGGCGAGTAACTCACCTCCTGACGCCGCCCCCCCCCCCAAAGCCTGTCGACCATCAAGAAGGTGCAATGCAGGAGTGTCATGGAATGGTCTCGACTTGCCTGGATGAGTGCAGCTCCAACAACACCCAAAAAGCTCGACACCATTCAGGACAATGCACTCCCGCTTTATTGTTCCACCTTCCACAAGCATTCAAACCCTCCACCATCGCCGAACAGTGGTAGCCATGTGTACTATCTACAAGATGCACTGCAGTAAATTCACCAATGATCTTTCAACAGCACCTTCCAAACCCACCATCCCTATCTTCTAGAAGGATAAGGGCAGCACATACCTCAGAACCTCACCTCCTGGAGGTTCCCCTCCAAGTCACTCACCACCATGATTTGGAAATATTTCTCCGTTCCTTCACTGTCGCTGGGACAAAATGCTGGAACTCCCTCCCTCACAGCACAGTGGTTTGCCTGCACCTGACGCACTGCAGCGGTTCAAGAAGACAACTCGCCACCATCTTCCGAATGGCAACTAGGGATGGGCAATAAATGCCGGCCGAACCAGCGACGCACACATCCGGTCAATAAATAGAATTATATCTCACTCGCACCCATCCCAAAGGCTGCCACACACACACACACACATACCCTCACACACACACACACATTCGCGCACACACTCACCACCCCTCACGTTCACACATTCACTTACACACACAAACACTCCCACACACATTCTCCCACTCGTTCACATTCACATATACTGTCACACACACACACATCCTCACTGGCACATTCACACACACTCACACTCTCATACAGAGACCTCACACGTGCACCCTCACTCGCACAGATTCACTCACACTAACTAACACACCTACACACAATCCTACTCATAGCCTCACTGAAATACACTTACTGGCGCACAGTCACACACACACACTTCCACCTGCTGAAAACCTCACTTGCGCACAACCGAAACAATCCCACGCACTGTCTGTGCGCAGTCTGCATGTTCTTCCCGTGTCTGCGTGGGTTTCCTCCGGTGCTCCAGTTTCCTCTCAAAGATGTGTCGGTTAGGTGGATTGGCCATGCTAAATTGCCTTTAGTGTCCAAAAATGTTGGGTCGGGCTACTGGGTTACGGAGATAGTGTGGAGGTGTGGGCTCAAGTGGGGTGCTTTTTCCAAGGGCCGTGAAGACCCGTTGGGCCGAATGGCCACCTTCTGCACTGTAAATTCTATGAAAGACCCTCACTCGCACAAATTCGCACACACTCTTACTCGCACACATTTTATACACACTCCCCCACACGTATATTCTCACTAACATTCATACACGCACATAATCTCACACTCACTCACACAACCACATACTCACTCACTGTCACATATTCGCTCAAACACACCCACACGCACAAATCATCAGTCAACTACATCCCAAACACTCCCACAGAAACATACCCTCACTCGCACATGTTCACTCGCACACATACACACACATACACACACTCCTGCCCACATCGCCTCACTTGTACACATTCACAAACATTCTCAGAACGCAGAGGTTTTGAGAATAGCGACGGGTTTTAACGGTGCAGAGATATTCACCAAGGCAGACATGTCGAGAACCACAGGACGCAGGGTTCATGTGATTGGCGATAGAATCAGTGGCTGAATGGGAGAAACACGGTTTTCCAGGGCGCTTGGTCAGGATCTGAAATGTGCAGACGGAGAGTGTGGAGAAGCCAGATTCGAATCAGAAACAAACTGAATAAGTAACCGGAGAGGCGATCTGCAGCCCAATGACGAGGAGACGGGGAATTGAGATTAGCTGAGCTGATCTTGCAGGGAGCCGCCGCTGTACAGACACCCCCAACTGGTCAACTGCAGCTTTATAAACATTCTGTGACGTTTTCATTCAATTAATTATTGAATCGAATTGTTACAGCAAAATAGAACAGCCACATTCCAGAGAACAGAGTATCTGAAAGAACACTCTGACATTAATGATGTAATTTCTGCATGCTCAGTCAGAGTGAATGTCATCTCTGAAACAAAATGAGATAAAGGAACATTTCTACCCCTGTTTAACACAGCTTCCAATTATAATTTATTCTTTAATGTAATCACACTTGAGCAGTTCATGAGATAGGTTGTTGTTCAAATAGGTCTCAGCACGTCTCATATTCACAAGTGGGAATTCGCACAGGCATCGTAATTTGGTTGTCTGAAGTTTAAGAAAAGCAACAATTTGAACAATTCTGGAACGTCACTATCTCCTTGGAGATACTCGAATGTATAAAATTAGTTCTTAGGGAATGTACCACCTCACATCTTACGTCAGAGACATTGTCTGCTGGGTCAAGGAACAGATTCCCTTCATCTGAAAATGCATCGACCAATTCAATGGGTCAGGAAAATATTTTATATGATTCTTGGCGTAGTTGGGATTCCTGGTAAGTGTGTAAAGTCCATTATTCTGAGCACATCTACGCATGAGGTTGTTTGTGGCACTATTCTGTGAATGATAATGTTAAATTTGAGCGAATTATTGTCGAACACTCTCCCCGACAGTAAAATAAATTGGCTACATTTCCTGAATTATCTCTGCAATTATATGCTGCATACAGATTTTCTAGCTCGAAGGATCTCTGTGTGATAAGTTTATTGCATTCAGCACACGGTGTTATCTCGTTGAATCAAATCAGGAAACTTGACCGTACCAACGCTATCCGGTAATATAAGTTATCCAGAAAGTGTGCGACTAACTGGAGTGGAAGACCTGACCCCAGTGACCAGGTTTGATATTTGTCAACATAGAATTGCCCCGAGTATGGGTTATTAACTGGAGTCAAACTCGACTGCAGTGACATGCGTTTCCTGGACATTCTGACATTGTACAATTGTATTCAGTGTGGGGAATCATTTTACTTAGACTCCAAGCAGAATTAATGACATAAATTTGTGGACTGATTAATTTCCTTCCCCAAGCATGGTCCTGAGAATGACTTGGTTATGAATGTTTGGCAGCGGGAGTAACTGGAAGCTGCGTTTTGGAGAGTAGTTGCGTTTATTGTTGAGATTCAGTAACCTACCAGCCGATCGTAACCCACAAATATTGCTGTCAAATTCCACGCTGCCTATCCTCAGAAATGGAGACTTGCACTCAGTAATGTATAGTCTATTTTGCCTATTGCATCCTTCAGTTAACGTGACCCTGTGCCGTGGAAACTGTGGTCTCGCCACCTGCACCACTCGATACCTGGTGGCAATGTCAACGGCGGATCTCCTTGTCATTCTTACTGACGTTCTCAGCAGGCGACTCAATGATTATTATTTCCAATTAACTTTTCTGCAGATGACCCCTGTGTGCAGTGTTCTATATGCTCTTATCCGTGCAGCCGCAGACTGTTCTGTTTGGTTCACCGTCGCTTTCACTTTTGATCAATTTGTTGCCATTTGTTGGCAGAAGCTGAAATATAAATATTGCACCAAAAAAACTGCGGCAGTGGTTCTAGCAACAGCCGGGATTTTGCTCTGTTTAAAAAGCATTCCCTTGTATTTTAGATATAAACCTGGGAAGATCATCGACAATGTACCAATGTACTGTTCTAATAGACGAAGCTATTTTACTGACCCGAGATGGATTGGATTCAGAATGTTTGAAGAGGCTTTAACCCCATTGATACCATTCGGGTTAATTCTGTTGCTGAACGCTCTAACCGTCAGACACATTTTAATGACCAGTCGAGTCCGTAAGAGACTGAGGGGCCAGAGCAAGGGAGAGAATCAGAGTGACCCAGAGATGGAGAGCAGAAGGAAGTCTATTGTTTTACTCTTCAGCATATCCGGCAGCTTCATGCTCCTGTGGTTGGTGTACCTTTTAGGTTTTTTTCATGCTGTAGATGGGTTAGACGATTATTCATTATATATCTTTGGAAAAATTGCATATATGCTGCGGAATCTAAGTTGCTGCACAAACACATTTATTTATGTTGTGGCTCAGTCCCAATTCAGAGACCAGTTGAAGAGCGCGGTGAAATATCCATTTACATCAATTATTAATTTGGTCAATAAACGATAACATTGAAAGCAGCTCAATTATTCAATCTACAGAGCAGGAGGGGACCGCCAGAGGAAAGAAAAGAAAGAGGCTGGAAGATTAGAAACCCTCAAAGATAAACACCCATTTCTTTACGTTACATTTCTTAAACACCCATTTCTTAAAGGTATCCTCACATGACATTATGAACATCAGGGACGAGGCCTGGGGCAAGGTGGACCACTTTCCATACTTTAAGAGCCTGCTTTCCAGAATTCAGGCACTGAAGATGATGCTGAAAGCACCAATATCAGTGTTCCAGCGCAGCCTTCGGTCGCCATAAGAAGGGAGTTTTTGAATACAAGAACCTCAGGCCAGCGATCAATTTCATGGTCTACAGGATAGCAGTGATACCCTCCCTCCTATCTGACGCAGCGACCTGGCCTACATACACCAGGCACCTGGAAAATCTGGGCATGACCAGTTCTACCTACGCTAGATCCTGGAAATCCATTGGGAGGATTGGCGTCACAGCATGAGTGTTCCCGCTTGGGCCAATATCCGTGCATTGACCTCCTCAATCAGCTCCACTGAGCAGGCCCCATCGTCCAGAGGCTGCACACGTTACTGGGAAGCAGGCGCTCCAGCAGGAGATTCCACACAGCAGACCAGCCCATGGGAGGTAGAGGGAAGGTTTCCAGAACACCCTCAAAGCCTCTTCACCCCCATCGACATCTGGGTTTCCCTGACCCAGGATGCACAAAATGGAGGAAAAAACATCCGGAGAGGAGATGTCCACTCTCAGCTTCAATGCCGAGAGCCAACTGAAACGAAGCTTCGACATCCAGAGGAATGTTTTGCCACGGAGGCACGCTGTTCGACCTCCCCCACGCAAACACGGGTAGAATGTTCAAACTCCACACGGACAGTGCCAAAGCCGGGATCGATCCTGGGACTTCGGTGCCGTGAAGTAACAGGGCTAACCCACTGCTCCACCGTGCTGGCATGAGAATCCCTTTCTAATATGGAAGCAAGTCACGGTATAAATCATTCCCTTTGACCACCCCCCCCTCCCTGTAATAATGTCAGGGCGGGTACAGTATTTGCTTTGATAGACAACAGCACTCCATTTTGACTGGTTTCATCCAATCGTCGTCCATTCTGATATGTGTGAGGAATTGCATTACTTTACCTACTTGGGTGTTTGTTGGGCCTCTACCCGACTATTTCAAGATTGCAACAGGACAGTACCATTGATTAGAAAGGAAAGCTTCCTGGGAATGGGAGGGGGCGATTAATCGTTTCATAACTCGGGAGCATCGGGGCTGAATGTCTAATTCGCCCCTTCCCCTTGATGTTGGTGAGTTTCCTTTATTGTGTCAATTTTCATTCTGGATTATGTGGCGGGTTGTATTTTCTGGAGGGGGACAGCTTTGTACTTTGTCAGGGGCACCTTTTTTCTTTTAATGTGGGGAGAGCTACATGGATCCTTGAGGCGGGTGGTTCGGGTGGGGGTGGGGTGGAGTGGAGGGGGGGAATTAAAATACAGTGGAAATTTTCATGGTAGCTTCACATTTCCATTTTCACATGATGACAAAATGATGTTGGGTGGGGTTGAATCAATAATTTACCAAAGAAACTTGGCTCTGTAACAGGGCCATTGTATCCAGTGGAGACTTTGTTTGAGGAGCTCAATAGCTGCCTCGGAAAGCTCACTCACCCCGAGTGCAAGGGCGCATCCACTTGATATTCACACAGCTGGCGGCCATGTTGGGTGCCCCCCTGGACAAAGGGAAACCCCGGAGCGCTGGGGCCTGACCTCATGGTGAGAACGGCGACCGTGGCCATTTCGGACGGCCCCCCAACAAAGGAAAAGTTCGGAATGCAGAGGCGCGTCCACCAGAGAAGTATGGGTGATCCCGCAGGACCGGGGGAGAAGCCCCCTCCTCTCCCCCTCCCCCCAGGATTGTTACCTGGAACGCAAGGGAACTCAACGGCCCAGTGAAAAGATCCAGAGTCTTCGCCCACCTAAGAAGCCTAAAAGCAGACATTATTTCTTCGGAGAGATGCACCTGAGGGAGAAGGACCGACTGCTGGTAAGTGAATGCTGGGTGGGACAAATGGACCATTCATGTTCTGGGAAGAGGGATAGGGGGCAGCAATATCAATTATGAAGAGGACGAGGTTTACTGAAACCAAAACAGTTGCGGTCATGGTCAGCAGTGTCCTGGAAGGGGCATCGGTCGTACTGGTAAATGTGTACGCTCCCAACTGGGATGACACAGAATTCATAAAGAAGACCACGGGGGAAACCCCTCACATTGACAGACACCAACTGATTATGGGAAGCTGCTGGCGGAGAGGAAAATTCTGCAAATGGACTTTACCTAATAACCACTAGGAAAGCAGTGTATCAGCTCTAGCAGACATGGGGGACATTCTACGACCACCAAGACAAAGCTGGCGGCCTATTGGCTCAGCAGCTGACAAAGCAGGTAGCCATGAGGGAAATAGCGCAGGTAAAGGACAGCAGAGTCAGACTGAGAACCGAACCAATGGAGTTTCATCGGGAATTTGAGACCTTCTACCGGGCCATGCAAACCTCTGATCCACCCAACGGGGATGCAGAGATGAAACAGCTCCAAGGCGGACTGGAGCTACCAGTTAAGGGGGAAGACAGACGGAGGCAGCTGGAAGCACCGATAGATTTGGGAGAAATCATGGAGAGCATGAGCTCCATGGAGGCGGGGATGTACTGGTATCCAACGGGTTCCTGGCAGACTTCTACAAACAATTTGCACCAGTTCTGGCACCATACCTAAGGGACATGTCCGCTGACTGACTGGCAAGGGACACTCTGCTCCCCACGCTAGCGCAGGCCACAATCTCACTGATACCCAAAAAAGATTAAGACCCGACGTAATGTCGATTATGCAGACCCATTTCAATGCTGAATGTGGCCGTGAAAATACTCGAAAAGCTCCGGGCCAGAAGGCTGGAATGCTGCATAACGGAGGGGCTCGCCTCGGGCCAAACGGGCTTTGTCAAGGGTAGGCAGCTCACAGCGAATATCAGGCGGCTGCTGAACGTAATAATGACCCCCCCCCCTCCCCGGGTAGAGAACACCGGAGGTGATCGTCTCCGTGGATGCAGAAAAGGCCTTCGACAGAGTCGAATGGAATTAACTCCTCGAGGTACTGGAACGGTTTGGGCTAGGAGCGGGGTTCACCGCCTGGGTGAGACTCCTGTACAATGCCACCAAAGTGAGCATTCGAACTAACACCACCAGCTCTGAATACTTCCAGCTACAGAGAGGAACAAGACAGGCTGCTCCATGTCCCTACTCTTGTTCGCGCCAGTGATCGAACCTGCGCGAGGTGAAAAGTGGGAAGGGAATCCAGAGAGGAGACAGAGAGCACAGAGTTTCACTCTCTGCAAATGACCTGCTCCTCTATGTCTCGAAGCCACAGGAGGGACTGAAGGCAATACTGCAAATCCCCAAAGAGTCTGGAACCTTTTCGGGCTACAAACCTAACCTGTGCAAAAGTGAGGCATTCCCAGTGAACCCAAATGGGGGAGAGGCAGAGCTGGAGGGGCTCTCGTTTAAAATGCCCCAGAACAGATTCCGTTACCTGGGGATTCAGATAGCCAGTGACTGGACACAGATCTACAAGTGAAACCTGACCAGCCTGGTGGTGGAAGTGAAACAGGACCTTCAAAGGTGGGGCTCACTCCCACTCTCCCTGGCGGCGGGAGTGCAGACGACCAAGATGGACGTACGGCCGAGGTTCCTCTTCCTGTTTAGATCCATACCGATTTCATTCCCAAGGCCTTCTTCCAAAATGTAGACCGTCCAATCGTGGTGTGTGTGTGTGTGTGTGTGCGCGCGCGCGCGCGCGTGTGCGGGGGGGGGGGGCGCGCATGAAGGGGGGGGGGAAGAACTCGAAGATTTCCCAAACCACCACTACAAAGAAGGAAAATCAAAGGGGGCTTGGCTTTGCCAAACTTACAATACTACCACTTGGCTGCAACGGGGATGGGTACAAGAACCCGGCACAGAATGGGTGCAGGTGGACGGGCCTTCCTGTACCGGAGCTACCCTCTGCGCCCTGGCTCCAGCATCACTCCCATCCCCGTCATCGAGATACACAACGAGCCCAGTGATATTGGCCACGCCGAGAACGTGGACCCAAGTGAGACAACATTTCGGCCTAACTAACAGCCATGCTAGATACCACATTCAAAAGATTGAGGCTGGTTGGCGGCACACTGACGGTCGGGGACTTTTACGTAGGGTACAGACTAGTTACACTGGACGAACGAACGAGGAAGTGGAAACTAGCAAAAGGACAGGAAATGAGACATCTCCAAATAAAATAATTGCTCCACAAAGGGACAGTAGGGTTCACCGGGTCCCCAGAAACCACACAACTAGAGGATCTGACATGCACCAGCAGCAAGAAGGCAGGGATGGGGGGGGGGGGGGGTGGCTATGTGGGAAAATATACGTTCAGTTACTATACAGACCTCGAACACCATTGGACGCGACCAGATTTAGAATACCCAATTCATTTTTTTCCAATTAAGGGGAAATATAGAGTGGCCAACCCACCTACCCTGCACATCTTTTGTGTTATCCGGGGAGAAACCCACGCAAACACGGGGAGAATGCGCCAACTCCACATGGAGAATGACCCAGAACCGGGATCGAACCTGGGACTGTGGCGCCGTAGTGCTAGCCCTCTGTACCACCCTCCTGCCAGGGTAATGCAAACCTGATAACCACTACACCATGGAACCAGCTGGCAGCGCTCAGACCTGTTTATATTACTGGACTTTGTGATTGTATCCCTTTGCTCCAGAAAATTTGCAAAGCGCCCGTTTGGTGGGATTTGCTCAGATGTTGACACCTTATTTTTTGTTCACGTGTTAGCGATTCCCGTAAAGTGGCGTTTAGCTGACTGTTCTGACCTTTTTTTCTTTAGCTAGGCAATTTACCGAAATAGAGGCAAAATGAAAGAGCGTTTAAATGTTACGGCGCGGAGGGTGCGAGCAAAGGGCAGGTTTGGCTTTTGGAAAAAAACATTTTTGAAGCAAGCGTATTGGACGCAGCGACGCTTGAGTCAGAATGTTGAGTAATTGTGAGTCAGGAGTAAGTTTCTCCAGCCCAACTGGGAATGATTGTCTGACTGACCAGGGAAATGCAACATTTGAACGATGAAATGTTCGCGACCAGACAGTAATGGTGGCTATAGGCGGCCTTGCCCAGGGCCCGCATTGTTCAGTCGGTAGAGCATCAGGCTTTTAATCTCAGGGTCCAGGGTTCAAGTCCCTGTTTAAGCGATCATTTTATACCCCAATGATTGATGCTGACGTGAACCCAGCAAGTTAATCAACACGGCAAGAAGCCCATCGGCCCATTGTGCCTCTGCTGCCCATCAAACCCCTGTCTGTTCCAATCCCAGATTCCAACCCAAGGTCGGTCGCCTTTCCATTCCACTGGAATCAAAGTTTCGTCTAAATGCTTTTGTGTAAATAATACCATCATACAAGGAGAAATCCCTGCTCATCGCTTTGTGATTGATGCCTGAAATATTTGTGTTATGCTGATTTGGTTTAAATATTTTGCTGATTTTGAGCTTTTATAGAATCATAGAATCATAGAAGTTTACAGCTTGGAAACAGGCCCTTCGGCCCAACCAGTCCATGCCGCCCAGTTTTTACCATTAAGCTAGTCCCAGTTCCCCGCACTTGGCCCATAACCCTCTATACCCATCTTACCCATGTAACTATCTAAATGCGTTTTAAAAGACACAATTGTAACCGCGCTTACTACTACCTCTGGCAGCACATTCCAGACACTCACTACCCTCTGAGTGAAGAAATTGCCCCTCTGGGCCCTTCTGAATCTCCCCCCTCTCACCTTTCCCTGTGCCCTCTAGTTTTAGACTCCCCTACATTTGGGAAAAGATGTTGACCTTATCTATGCCCCTCATTATTTTATAGGCCTCTATAAGATCACCCCTAAGCCTCCTACGCTCCAGGGGAAAAAGTACCAGTCCATCCAGCCTCTCCTTATGACTCAAACCATCAAGTTCCGGTAACATCCTAGTAAATCTTTTCTGCACTCTTTCTAGTTTAATAATATCCTTCCTATAATAGGGTGACTAGAACTGCACACAGTATTCCAAGTGTGGCCGTACCAATGTCTTGTACAACTTCAACAAGACGTCCCAACCCCTGTATTCAATGTTCTGACCAATGAAACCAAGCATGCCTACTGCCTTCTTCACCACCCTGTCCACCTGCGACTCCATCTTCAAGGAGCTATGAACCTGTACTCCTAGGTCTCTTTGTTCTATAACTCTCCCCAACGCCATACCATTAACTGAGTAGGTGCTGGCCTGATTCGATCTGCCTAAATGCATCACCTCACATTTATCTAAATTAAACTCCATCTACCATTCGTCGGCCCACTGGCCTAATTGATCAAGATCCCGTTGCAATCCTAGATAACCTTCTTCACTATCCACTGTGCCACCGATCTTGGTGTCAACTGCAAACTTACTAACCATGCCTCGTAAATTCTCATCCAAATCATTAATATAAATCACAAATAACAGTGGACCCAGCACCGATCCCTGAGGCACACCACTGGTCACAGGCCTCCAGTTTGAAAAACAATCCTCTACAACCACCCTATGACTTCTGTCGTCCAGCCAATTTTGAATCCAATTGGCAACCTCACCCTGGATCCCGTGAGCTTTAACCTTCTGCAACAACCTACCATGCGGTAACTTGTCAAAGGCTTTGCTAAAGTCCATGGAGACAACGTCTACTGCACTGCCCTCATCTACCTTCTTGGTCACCCCCTCAATAAACTCAATCAAATTTGTGAGACATGATTTTCCACGCACAAAGCCATGCTGACTGCCCCGAATCAGTCCTTGCCTCTCTAAATGCTTGTAGATCCTGTCTCTCAGAATACCTTCTAGCAACTAACCTACTACAGACGTTAGGCTCACCTGTCTGTAGTTCCCAGGCTTTTCCCTGCTGCCCTTTTTAAACAAGGGCACAACATTCGCCACTCTCCAATCTTCAGGCACCTCACCTGTGGCTGCTGATGATTCAAATATCTCTGTTAGGGGACCCGCAATTTCCTCCCTAGCCTCCCTCAACATCCTGGTATACATTTCATCAGGTCCCGGGGATTTATCTACCTTGATGCGTTTTAAGACTTCCAGCACCTCCTCCTCTGTAATATGCACACTTTTCAAGACATCACTATTTATTTCCCTTAGTTTCCTAACACCCATGCCTTTCTCCACCGTGAATACCGATGAGAAATAGTCATTCAGGATCTCACCCAACTCTTGTGGCTCTGCACATAGATGTCCTTGTTGATCCTTAAGAGGCCCTACTCTGTCCCTAGTTCTCTTTTTCCCTTTATGTATCTGTAGAAGCTCTTTGAATTCTCCTTTGCATTATTTGCCAAAGCAATTTCATGTCCCCTTTTTGCCCTCCTGATTTCCCTCTTAACTCTATTTCGACAATCTCTATATTCTTCAAGGGATCCACTTGATCCAAGTTGTTTATGTACGTCATATGACTCCTTCTTTTTTTTGACCAGAGTCTCAATATCTCGAGTCATCCAGGGTTCCCTACTTCTACCAGCCTTGCCCGTCACTCTAAAGGGAATGTGCTTTCCCTGAACCCTCGTTAACACATCTTTAAAAGCCTCCCATTTACCATCCGTCCCTTTGCCTGCCAAAAGTTTCCCCCAATCTTCCTCTGAAAGTTCCTGTCTGATACCATCAACATTTGCCTTTCCCAAATTAAGAATTTTAACTCTTGGGCCAGACCTATCATTCTCCATAGCTATCTTAAAACTAATGGAGTTATGGTCACTTGTCCCAAAGTGATCCCTCACTAACACTTCTGTCACTTGCCCTTCCTTATTTCCCAAGACGAGGTCAAGTTTTGCCCCCTCTCTAGTCGGTCCATCCACATACTGAATGAGAAATTCCTCCTGAATACACTCAACAAATTTCCCTCCAGCCAAGCCCCTAATGCTATGGCTGCCCCAGTCAATGTTGGGAAAGTTAAAGTCCCCTACTATTACCACCCTATTATTCTTGCAGTATCTGTAATCTCCTTACATATTTGCTCCTCAATTTCCCGCTGACTATTTGGGGGTCTGTAGTACAATCCTATCAAGGTGATCGCTCCCTTCTTATTTTTCAGTTCCACCCACATAGACTCAGTTGGCGAACACTCGGATATATCCCCTTTAAGTACTGCCGTGATGTTTTCCCAAGTCAAAAACGCCACTCCCCCTCCTCTCTTACCTCCTGTTCTATCCTTGCTATAGCATCTGTACCCCGGAACATTGAGCTGCCAGTCCTGCCCCTCCTTTACCCATGTTTCAGTCATAATATCCCAGTCCCATGTGCTCATCCATGCCCTGAGTTCATCCGCTTTGCCCGTCAGGCCCCTTGCATTGAAATAAATGCAGTTTAATGTAGACTTTCCTTGCTCTCCGCCATGCTTTCCCTGGTCATGCTTTACACACTCTCCCTTCCTGCCTTTTGTTTCCATCCCCACTGACTTCCTACGTCGGTTCCCATCCCCCTGCCACATTAGTTTAAACCCTCCCCAACTGCACTAGCAAACACACCCCCGAGAACATTGGTTCCGGTCCCACCCAGATGCAGACCGTCCGATTTGTACAGGTCCCACCTCCCCCAGAACCGGTCCCAATGTCCCAGGAATTTGAAACCCTCCCTCTTGCACCATCTCTCAAGCCACATATTCATCGTACCTATCCTGCCATTCCTACTCTGAATATCACGTGGCACTGGTAGCAATCCTGAGATTACTACCTTTGAGGTTCTACTTTTTAGTTTAACTCCTAACTCCCTAAATTCAGCTTGTCGGACCTCATCCCGTTTTTTTACCTATATCGTTGGTGCCTATATGCACCACGACAGCTGGCTGTTAGGCAAGTTGAATCTGAATTCCGACATGATCAGAATTCGAATTTCATCCAGTCCCAATAAACGAGGCGACTTTGATCTGTCCGTTGCTGCTGTTCAGTTAAACCTCATTGTTATGTTCCAATAAATTCCATCACATTTATATTTCAATACATTTCACTTTGTTTTCTGAATTCATTGAGAAACCTGGCAGGCAATGAGACGTTCTGTAATGGTAGTAGGTACCGACTTTGTATTGAAGTGTAACTGCAGTATTCTGTTAATTGACAAAACAAGTATTGTCAGCGCCGATTGATAACTCTGCCGCCGTCTGCAGATTCCCCTCCAAGGAACACGCGCCATATTCACTTGGAACCATATCCCCATTCACTCACTCTTGTTGGGTGCTAATCATGGAGCTTCCTTCTGTCATAATATACATCAGTATATCATGGTGCAGATACACACACACTGATGGACACACAGCGGGACCAATCAACACACACAACACCGCAGCCAATCACCAGTTAGAGCACACGCACTATAAAGATAAGGGGCATCAGAGTTCCGGCACTTTCGAGCTGCAGCCTCCCAGTTGGACAGTGCTCACAGCCTGCAGCACAGACCTTCACCGTGTGCTGAGTGCATAGACTGGTTAGGACAAGGCATAGGACTTTAGTTCAATCTAATATCGTGTTCACCCACAGTGAAAGTATGTTAAACAGTTTCTTACTTCATAAAATAGTGTTGCACTATTTTAAGTGTTGGCGGCCTGTATGTGTTCCACGGATCCAGAGCGTCCAACACACCACCTTCCTAACAGCTTTATGGGTGCACCTACACCACATGGACTGCAGAGTTTCAGAAACCATCACCACAACCAGTTTCACGGGAATTGAATGAGAGCTTAGATTATGGAGCGCTTGTTTATTGGTTATTGTCGTTTGACATTGTGGATTATGGAGGTTTGATGGATTTAAAGAACTCACTACTATAATGCCAAGAATATCTTTTGTCAATGTTCTAATATAAAGTAATTGGTTACAGAATGGCTGACGGTGCGGCGAGTGGCACCTTTTGCCAACGTTGTTTTTCAAATGCAGGCTCTTGTGCCTTTAAGAAAGGCGGTGTGTGAGAGAACTGCGATTGTGCCCGCACAGAACCAACCATAGAACGTGAGTGAGACATTGGCTCCTGTTGGCGACTGGAAAACGGTCGGGGGGGAAAGTTGGGGCAGGGGCAGGATGCAAACGGGGAATTTGAGATGGGAAAGGATCACGAGATAAAGGGCAATAGTTGGAACATTTCGAAAAATACTAGTTGGTTATCAAGTAGCGAACTTCTAATGGTTAAGGAAGTTAATATTTAGTAACTGACAGGTAATAATCATGATGCAGGCTTATTAAATAGTGTTTGTGAGGAGAACGATTTCCATCAGCACGTTGGCTTTGGGAACGCACGGACACGGGAAGCTAGGTTGTATTCTGTCAGTGCACATTCAGGACCCTGATCTTCCTGTTGCTTGCCATTTTAACACAAGACTCAGCTCCCATGCCCACCTGTCTGTTCTTGGCCTGCTGCAATGTTCCAGTGAAGCTGAACGCAAACTGGAGGAACAACATCTCATCTTCCGGTGAGGCACGCCACAGCCTTGCGGTCAGAACATCGAATTCAACAACTTATGGTGATCAGCCCCACCTCAACCCATTTGTTTCCATTTCATTGTAACTGCCTTTTACCATTTTTTCTTTTTAATATACTTGTAATCCCCCCCCCCCAATCTAATCCACCGTTCCTTCACCTTGTCCTCTTTGCTTCCCCTTCCCCTCCCCCCACATCTACAGTTCAACCTCTGATGTTAGTTTCTCTGCTGCTTGACCTTTCACATTCTTTGTCCTCTCTGGGGACTGCCATTAGCACTCTGTCCCCTTGGTTTCTGTGGCCATTAGAACCCGGCTTCCCTGGGTTTCTGAGGCTATGACTCATCTTTCATTCTCACTCCACAGTATAAGTATTTCCCACTTTCTCTGTCTGTTAGCTTTGACAAAGAGTCATCGGACTCAAAACGTTAGCTCTTTGCTCTGCCTATAGATGCTGCCAGACTTGCTGAGATTTTCCAGCATTTCCGCTTTCGTGGTTGTATTTCTGTTCACATGGAAATTCAATTGGTCACAACTTGTCCAAAAGCAGCAATGGTTCCACTGGGGCTCGAAGCCAAGACCTGCTGCGTGTAAAGCAGAGGTGATAACCACTACACCATGGAACCAGCTGGCGGCAGTTGCGCTCCTTATATGACTGGAGTTTGTGATTGTTCCATCGCGCCAGAACCTTTGTAAAGCGTCTATTTGATGGGAATTGGATCAGCAGTCAACACCTGACTTGCTGTATAACATGTTTGCCAATCTCACAAAATCTCGTTCAGCTGATTGTGCACAATCTTTTCTCTTTGAGTCAGGCAATTCGCGATAAAGACTCAAAATGAAAGAGTGTTTAAATGGCCCGGCGCGGAGGTTGTTCGGCAAAGGGGAGGTTTCGCTTTTGTGAAGAACAGTTTTGAAGCAAGCGTGCTTGAGGCAGCGAACATTGAGTCAGAATGTTGAGTCATTGAGAGTCAGGAAGTGACTGTCCCAAACCCAACTGGGAATAACCAGTCTACAGGAAAAGGGCTCGGTGGGTGGAGTATCGGAGTGAAGCATCGAAGAGCAGCACAGCTCTGAACTCGGCCTTAATCCAGAGGCGGAGCTGCTGATATGCTGTCCGGATTCAGAGAGTGGCGCAGGGCAAAGGAAGCAGCGGTTTGTTCTGGAGGAGAGGCACAGCATAAGAAGAGGAAAGAGGGGCAACAGCGGAGCGAGAGGAGCAACAGCGAAGGGGGAATGCGGTCACTACAGGCGGCGTCATTCACAGCCTGGGTAGCTCAGTCGGTAGCGCGTTTGACCTTTGGTCTGAGCGTCCAGGGTTCAAGCCCCTGTTCGGGCGGTCATTTTAGATCCTAAAGATCGATGCTGACGTGAACCCATCGAGTGAATCGACTTCAAATGAAGCCCATCGGCCCATTGTGCCTCTGCTACCCATCAAACCCCTGTCTGTTCCAATCCCAGTTTCCAGCCAAGGTCCGTCGACTTTGCATTCCACGGGTTTCAATGTTTCATCTGTTCTCTTTTGTGTGAATAATACCATCATTACAAGGAGAAATCTCTGCCCATCGCTTTCAGATTGATCCCTGCAATATTTGCGTTATGCTGATTTATTATCATTTTTTTGCTGATTTTGAGCTTTTAGGCGAGTTGAATCTGAATTCCGAGATGATCAGCAATTGAATTTCATCCAGTCCCAATAAAGGATGCCCTTTGGATCTGTCCGTTGCTGCAGTTCAGTTAAACCTCATTGTTATGTTCCAATAAGTTCCATCACATTTATATTTAAATACATTTCACTTTGTTTTCTTAATTCAAAGCCATTCTGCATTCTGTCCCCTGGGTTTCTGTGGCCATTAGCACCCGGTTTCCCTGGGTTTCTGTGGATATAGCTCATCTTTCTTTCTCACTCCACAGTATAAATATTTCCCACTTTCTCTGTCTGTTAGCTTTGACAAAGAGTCAATGGACTCGAAACGTTAGCCCTTTGCTCTCCCTCTCGATGCTGTCAGACTTGCTGAGATTTTCCAGCATTTCCTCTTTCGTGGTTATATTTCTGTTCACAGGGAAATTCAATTGGTGACAACTTGTCCAAAAGCAGCAATGGTTCCATTGGGCTGGAACCCAGGAACTGCGGCGTATAAGGCAGACGTGATAACCTCTACACCATGGAACCAGCTGGCGGCTACTCGTCTCCTTATATGACTGGAGTTTGTGATTGTTCCATCGCTCCGGAACCTTTGTAAAGCATCGATTTGATGGGAATGGATCATCTGTCAACACCTAACTTGCTGTATAACATGTTTGCGTGTCCCACAAAGTCGCGTTCAGCTGATTGTGCCCAATTTTTTCTCTTTGAGTCAGGCAATTCTCCAAAAAGACTCAAAATGAAAGAGCGTTCAATGAAATGAAAATGAAATGAAAATCGCTCATTGTCACAAGTAGGCTTAAATTAAGTTACTGTGAAAAGCCCCTAGTCACCACATTCCGGCCCCTGTCCGAGGAGGCCGGGACGGCGCGGAAGTTTTAGGCAAATGGGAGGTTTCGCTTTTGTAAAGAACAGATTTGAAGCATGCGTGCTGGATACAGCGAACCTTGAGTCAGAATGTTGAGTCATTGAGAGTCAGGAGGTGACTGTCCCCAACCCAACTGGGAATAACCAGTCTCCAGGAAAGGGACTCGGTGGGCGGTGTATCGGAGTGAAGCGCCGAAGGGCAGCACAGCTCAGAACTCGCCGTGAATCCAGAGGCGGAGCTGCTGATATGCTGTCCGGATTCAGAGAGTGGCGCAGGGCAAAGGAGGCAGCTGTTTGTTCTGGAGGAGAGGCACAGCATAAGAAGAGGAAAGAGGGGCAACAGCGGAGCGAGAGGAACAACAGCGAAGGGGGAATCCGGTCACTGCAAACAGCGTTAGTCGCAGCCCGGATAGCTCAGTTGATAGAACGTCAGACTTTTAATCTGAGGGTCCAGGGTTCAAACCCCTGTACAAGCGATCATTTTAGATCCCAATGATCGATGCTGACGTGAAACCATAGTGTGAATCCACTTAAAAAGAAGCCCATCGGCCCATTGTGCCTCTTTCCCCCTCAAACCCCTGTCTGTTCCAATCCCAGTTTCCAGCCAAGGTCCGTCGCCTTTGCATTCCACGGGGTTCGAGGTTTCATCTATTCTCTTTTGTGTGAATAATACCATCATTACAAGGAGAAATCTCTGCCCATCACTTTCAGATTGATCCCTGAAATATTTGCGTTATGCTGATTTATTATCATTTTTTTTTGCTGATTTTGAGCTTTTAGGCGAGTTGAATCTGAATTCCGAGATGATCAGCAATTGAATTTCATCCAGTCCCAATAAAGGATGCCCTTTGGATCTGTCCGTTGCTGCTGTTCAGTTAAACCTCATTGTTATGTTCCAATAAGTTCCATCACATTTATATTTAAATACATTTCACTTTGTTTTCTTAATTCAAAGCCATTCTGCATTCTGTCCCCTGGGTTTCTGTGGCCATTAGCACCCGGTTTCCCTGGGTTTCTGTGGATATAGCTCATCTTTCTTTCTCACTCCACAGTATAAATATTTCCCACTTTCTCTGTCTGTTAGCTTTGACAAAGAGTCAATGGACTCGAAACGTTAGCCCTTTGCTCTCCCTCTCGATGCTGTCAGACTTGCTGAGATTTTCCAGCATTTCCTCTTTCGTGGTTGTATTTCTGTTCACAGGGAAATTCAATTGGTGACAACTTGTCCAAAAGCAGCAATGGTTCCATTGGGCTGGAACCCAGGAACTGCGGCGTATAAGGCAGACGTGATAACCTCTACACCATGGAACCAGCTGGCGGCTACTCGTCTCCTTATATGACTGGAGTTTGTGATTGTTCCATCGCTCCGGAACCTTTGTAAAGCATCGATTTGATGGGAATGGATCATCTGTCAACACCTAACTTGCTGTATAACATGTTTGCGTGTCCCACAAAGTCGCGTTCAGCTGATTGTGCCCAATTTTTTCTCTTTGAGTCAGGCAATTCTCCAAAAAGACTCAAAATGAAAGAGCGTTCAATGAAATGAAAATGAAATGAAAATCGCTCATTGTCACAAGTAGGCTTAAATTAAGTTACTGTGAAAAGCCCCTAGTCACCACATTCCGGCCCCTGTCCGAGGAGGCCGGGACGGCGCGGAAGTTGTTAGGCAAATGGGAGGTTTCGCTTTTGTAAAGAACAGATTTGAAGCATGCGTGCTGGATACAGCGAACCTTGAGTCAGAATGTTGAGTCATTGAGAGTCAGGAGGTGACTGTCCCCAACCCAACTGGGAATAACCAGTCTCCAGGAAAGGGACTCGGTGGGCGGTGTATCGGAGTGAAGCGCCGAAGGGCAGCACAGCTCAGAACTCGCCGTGAATCCAGAGGCGGAGCTGCTGATATGCTGTCCGGATTCAGAGAGTGGCGCAGGGCAAAGGAGGCAGCTGTTTGTTCTGGAGGAGAGGCACAGCATAAGAAGAGGAAAGAGGGGCAACAGCGGAGCGAGAGGAACAACAGCGAAGGGGGAATCCGGTCACTGCAAACAGCGTTAGTCGCAGCCCGGATAGCTCAGTTGATAGAACGTCAGACTTTTAATCTGAGGGTCCAGGGTTCAAACCCCTGTACAAGCGATCATTTTAGATCCCAATGATCGATGCTGACGTGAAACCATAGTGTGAATCCACTTAAAAAGAAGCCCATCGGCCCATTGTGCCTCTTTCCCCCTCAAACCCCTGTCTGTTCCAATCCCAGTTTCCAGCCAAGGTCCGTCGCCTTTGCATTCCACGGGGTTCGAGGTTTCATCTATTCTCTTTTGTGTGAATAATACCATCATTACAAGGAGAAATCTCTGCCCATCGCTTTCAGATTGATCCCTGAAATATTTGCGTTATGCTGATTTATTATCATTTTTTTTTGCTGATTTTGAGATTTTAGGCGAGTTGAATCTGAATTCCGACACGATCAGAAATTGAATTTCATCCAGTCCCAATAAAGGATGCTCTTTGGATCTGCCCGTTGCTGCTGTTCAGTTAAACCTCATTGTTATGTTCCAATAAGTTCCATCACATTTATATTTAAATACATTTCACTTTGTTTTCTGAATTCAAAGCCATTCTGCACTCTGTCCCCTGGGTTTCTGTGGCCATTTAAACCCGGTTTCCCTGGGTTTCTGTAGCTCTGGCTCATCTTGCTTTCTCACTCCACAGTATAAATATTTCCCACTTTCTCTGTCTGTTAGCTTTGACAAAGAGTCAACGGACTCGAAACGTGAGCCCTTTGTTCTCCCTCTCGATGCTGCCAGACTTGCTGAGATTTTCCAGCATTTCCTCTCTCGTGGTTGTATTTCTGTTCACATGGAAATTCAATTGGTGACAACTTGTCCAAAAGCAGCAATGGTTCCACTGGGGCTCGAATCCAGGACATGCTGCGTGTAAAGCAGACGTGATCACCACTACACCATGGAACCAGCTGGCGATTGCTGCACTTCTTATATGACCGGAGTTTGTGATTGTTCCATCGCTCCGGTACCTTTGTAAAGCGTCGACTTGATGGGAATGGATCATCTGTTAACACCTGATTTGCTGTATCACATGTTTGCGTGTCCCACAAAGTCGCGTTCAGCTGATTGTGCCCAAATTTTCTCTTTGAATCAGGCAATTGTCGAAAAAGTCTCAAAATGAAAGAGCGTTTAATGAAATTAAAATGAAATGAAAATCGCTTATTGTCACGAGTCGGCTTCAATGAATTTACTGTGAATAGCCCCTAGTCACCACATTCCGGCGCCTGTGCGGGGAGGCCGGTCCGGCGCGGAAGTTGTTAGGCAAAGGGGAGGTTTCGCTTTTGTAAAGAACAGTTTGAAGCAAGCGTGCTGGACGCAGCGAACCTTGAGTCAGAATGTTGAGTCATTGAGAGTCAGGAAGTGACAGTCCCAAACCCAACTGGGAATAACCAGTCACCAGGAAAGGCACTCGGTGGGCGGAGTATCGGAGTGAAGTGCCAAAGAGCAGCACAGCTCTGAACTCGCCCATAATCCAGAGGCGGAGCTGTTGATATGCTGTCCGGATTCAGATAGTGGCGCAGAGCAAAGGAAGCAGCTGTTTGTTCTGGAGGAGAGGCACAGCATAAGCAGAGGAAAGAGGGGCAACAATGGAGCGAGAGGAGCAACAGCGAAGCTGGAATGTGGTCACTACTGGCGGCAACACACCCAGACCGGATAGCTCAGTCGGTAGAGCATCAGACTTTTAATCTGCGGGTCCCGGGTTCAAGTCCCTCGGGCGATCATTTTAAATCCCAATGATCGACGCTGACCTGAACTCATCGAGAGAATCCACTGGGAAAGAAGCCCATCGGCCCATTGTGCCTCTGCTACCCCTCACACCCCTATCTGTTCCAATCCCAGTTTCCAGGCAAGGACCGTCGCCTTTGCATTCCACGGGGTTCAAGGTTTCATCTATTCTTCTTTGTGTGAATAATACCATCATTACAAGGAGAAATCTCTGCCCATCGCTTTAAGATTGATCCCTGAAATATTTGCGTTATGCTGATTTATTATAATTTTTTTGCTGATTTTGAGCTTTTAGGCGAGTTGAATCTGAATTCTGACATGATTGCTAATTTGCTAGTGCAGTTGGGGAGGGTTTAAACTAAGGTGGCAGGGGGATGGGAACCGATGTAGGAAGTCAGTGGGGACGGAAACAAAAGGCAGGAAGGGAGAGTGTGGAAAGCATGACCAGAGAAAGCAGGGCAGAGAGCAGGGAAAGTCTACATTAAACTGCATTTTTTCAATGCAAGGGGCCTGACGGGCAAAGCGGATGAGCTCAGGGCATGGATGGGCACATGGGACTGCGATATTATAGCTATGACTGAAACATGGCTAAGGGAGGGGCAGGACTGGCTGCTCAATGTTCCGTGGTACAGATGCTAGAGAAAGGATAGAACAGGAGGTAAGAGAGGAGGGGAAGTGGCGTTTTTGATTTGGGAGAACATCACGGCAGTACTTAGAGGGGATATATCCGAGGGTTCGCCAACTGAGTCTATATGTGTGGAACTGAAAAATAAGAAGGGAGAGATCACCTTGATAGGACTGTACTACAGGCTCCCAAATAGTCAGCGGGAAATTGAGGAGCAAATATGTAAGTAGATTACAGATAGCTGCAAGAAAAATAGGGTGGTAATAGTAGGGGACTTAAACTCTCCCAACTTTGACTGGGACAGCCATAGCATTAGGGGCTTGGATGGAGGGAAATTTCTTGAGTGCATTCAGGAGGAATTTCTCATTCAGTATGTGGATGGACCGACTAGAGAGGGGGCAAAACTTGACCTCGTCTTGGGAAATAAGGAAGGGCAAGTGACAGAAGTGTTAGTGAGGGATCACTTTGGGACAAGTGACCATAACTCCATTAGTTTTAAGATAGCTATGGAGAATGATAGGTCTGGCCCAAGAGTTAAAATTCTTAATTGGGGCAAGGCCAATTTTGATGGTATCAGACAGGAAACTTCAGAGGTAGATTGGGAGAGGCTGTTGGCAGGCAAAGGGACGGCTGGTAAATGGGAGGCTTTTAAAAATGTGTTAACCAGGGTTCAGGGTAAGCACATTCCCTTTAGAGTGAAGGGCAAGGCTGGTAGAAGTAGGGAATCCTGGATGACTCGAGATATTGAGACTCTGGTCAAAAAAAAGACGGAGGCATTTGACGTACATAAACAACTGGGATCAAGTGGATCCCTTGAAGAGTATAGAGATTGTCGAAATAGAGTTAAGGGAGAAATCAGGAGGGCAAAAAGGGGACATGAAATTGCTTTGGCAAATATTGCAAAGGAGAATCCAAAGAGCTTCTACAGATACATAAAGGGAAAATGAGTAACTAGGGACAGAGTTGGGCCTCTTAAGGATCAACAAGGGCATCTATATGCAGAGCCTCAAGAGTTGGGTGAGATCCTGAATGAATATTTCTCATTGGTATTCACGGTTAGAGAAAGGCATGGATGTTAGGAAACGAAGGGAAATAAATCGTGATGTCTTGAGAAGTGTGCATATTACAGAGGAGGAGGTGCTGGAAGTCTGAAAGCGCACCAAGGTAGATAAATCCCCGGGACCTGATGAAATGTATCCCAGGATGTTGTGGGAGGCTAGGGAGGAAATGGCAGGTCCCCTAACAGAGATATTTGAATCATCGGCAGCCACAGGTAAGGTGCCTGAAGATTGGAGAGTAGCGAATGTTGTGCCCTTGTTTAAGAAGGGCAGCAGGGAAAAGCCTGGGAACTACAGACCGGTGAGCCTAACGTCTGTAGTAGGTAAGTTGATCGAAGGTATTCTGAGATAAAGGATCTGCAAGCATTTAGAGAGGCAAGGACTGATTCGGGGCAGTCAGCATGGCTTTGTGCGTGGAAAATCATGTCTCACAAATTTGATTGAGTTTATTGAGGGGGTGACCAAGAAGGTAGATGAGGGCAGTGCAGTAGACGTTGTCTACATGGACTTTGGCAAAGCCTTTGACAAGGTACCGCATGGTAGATTGTTGCAGAAGGTTAAAGCTCACGGGATCCAGGGTGAGGTTGCCAATTGGATTCAAAATTGGCTGGACGACAGAAGACAGAGGGTGGTTGTAGAGGGTTGTTTTTCAAACTGGAGGCCTGTGACCAGTGGTGTGCCTCAGGGATCGGTGCTGGGTCCACTGTTATTTGTGATTTATATTAATGATTTGGATGAGAATTTAGGAGGCATGGTTAGTAAGTTTGCAGATGATACCAAGATTGGTGGCACAGTGGATAGTGAAGAAGGTTATCTAGGATTGCAACGGGATCTTGATCAATTAGGCCAGTGGGCCGACGAATGGCAGATGGAGTTTAATTTACACAAATGTGAGGTGATGCATTTTGGCAGATCGAATCAGGCCAGGACTTGCTCAGTTAATGGTATGGCGTTGGGGAGAGTTACAGAACAAAGATATCTAGGAGAACAGGTTCATAGCTCCTTGAAGGTGGAGTCGCAGGTGGACAGGGTGGTGAAGAAGGCATTCGGCATGCTTGGTTTCATTGGTCAGAACATTGAATACAGGAGTTGGGACGTCTTGTTGAAGTTGTACAAGACATTGGTACGGACACACTTGGGATACTGTATGCAGCTCAATGGTTAAAGCGTGGTGCGAATAACGCCAAGGTCGCGGGTTCGATCCTCGTACGGGTCAACAATACAACGTCATCACGAAGTGATCTGCTTGCCTCATATGTTTGCAGGCAACCAGCCCAATGTTACTGGGGCGGCGTTATTACTGACCTGAAGCAGCGCAGAGTCCCTTTTATCTGCTTGACTCCTCTTGGATAATATCTGCCACTTTTTCATTCTTTTACATTTCTACGCCACAAACGTGTCGGTAACATGTTTCCAAAGTTTCTTCGTCTACAGCGATGACAATTCACGTCGTTCTGAACAATGTCTTACCTCCAATTCCTGCAATTTTCAGGCAGATCTGCTCCAGGCAACTTTGGAAATAGCCACGCAACATGTCAGACGTGCCCACCATTCAGGACTGGAGTGAATTTGGAAACGGCATGGTCACTCCAGCCAAAAACGCATACTTGGCCGGTTAGCTCAGGTGGTTAGACGTGGTGCTAATAACGCCAAGGTCGCGGATTCTATCTTGTACGAAGTAACCACAGCGTGAAATAATCTCCGCTTTTCCGGCAAGCTGTAGCGGCATTTTGACTCCGCTGCGACGGCGCAGAGTTCCCTTTAACTGCTTGGCGCCTCTTGGACATTATCTGCCACTTTTTCTGAGAAACTGTCGTTCTTTTACATTTCTGTGTCACAAATGTGTCCAACGTCTCCTAATCAACAGCGAACTCCTGCAGATGACAATTCACGTCGCTCTGAACTGTGCTTTACGTCTCCTTCATTGCAATATTTCAGGCTAGTCTGCTCCAGGCAGCGTTGCAAACAGCCACGGTACGATGTCATATCAGCCTACCTTGAAATTGCGGCATGGAATAGATCAGCAGCGCTGTGCAGGAATTACTAACCCTCTTGCCAGTAATTTGGCTCAAATGCTGCCACCTTCAACAAACCGATTGCTTAACATGCAGCCGTTTGCTGGCTACGCCAAATACATTTGATGCTTCGAAATGTCTTTTTCAAAAATCTGCACTACCCATTTATAATGTGGTGCTAATTATACTGATGTGGAGATGCGGGCGTTGGTCTGGGGTGAGCACAGTAAGAAGTCTTACAACACCAGGTTAAAGTCCAACAGGTTTGTTCCGATGTCACTAGCTTCCGGAGCGCTGCTCCTTCCTCAGGTAATTGCACTGAAACACGTCTGGAACGATCAAAATACCTTAAGGCGAGAAGTAAACTTGTTTGCTAATCTATTGAGAGGCGACGCATGATCTCCCGGTTAATTTCCTTAGCTTGTAAATCCCCGAACCATTTACCCCAATTTAAAATTAAGCTGGCTCATCATCATTTCGTGCTGAAGCAGCAGCCGTCCATTCGGACTAATGTGAGCGCCTGTCCTGCAATTGCAAATAATCTGTATGATGTTGAGATGCTGGCGCTGGATACAGAAAGAAGTGTGACAGCAACAAGAAGTGTGACAGCAACAGGTTTATTTGAAATCACAAGCTTTGGCAGCGCCGTCCCTTCATCAGTTGAAGTGATGAAGGACCACTTTACCTGATGAAGGGACAGCGTTGCCAAAGCTTACGATTTCAAATCAACCTGTTGGACTTTAATATGGTGCTGTGAGACTTCTTACTGAATAATCTGCACGCACTTTATTGCGGCACGGTTACATTTCGACTGAATTTTGAATTCACAGTGTCAGCTGCTTTTACTCTTTCAATGAAAAAAGCCGTCCAAAGGCTTTTGCGGCCAAGTACTGGAAATGTGAACCTTAACACATCCCGTGCTAGAATAATAATAATCTTTACTGGCACAAGTAGGCGTACATTAACACTGCCTATAAGTTACTGTGAAATTTCTATCATAAAGATGAATATATGAGAAATCTGATGAGGAGAAAGTTTGCAGATTGGGCGATGCTCCAGGCACAATGTGTTCAACAATGCCGAAGCCAGCGTAAGTGTTGGTGAGAAGTTTGTCAGTTGGAAACGTGCAGAAAGTTCAAGGGGAAAGAAAATCCTTCCGGCTTGCTGGCAACCTTAAGGGTGGAATTTACAAAAGGCAAATTCGCCCGATCCAGCTTGTTCGCGATCAGTCAGGAAAGAATACTCAATTCTCCATTCACGACTTGACTAAATTTGGAATCGACATGGTCACACGAGGTGCACGTATGGAAATGGCTGGTTAACTCAATGGTTACAGCGAGATGCTAAAAACGCCAAGATCGCTAATAATGCCGCCCCAGTAACACTGGACCGGTTGCCTGCAAACCAATGAGGCAAGCAGATCACTTCGTGTCGGAGTTGTTTTGTTAACCCATACGAGAATCGAACCCGCGACCTTGGCGTTAATAGCACCACGCTCTTACCATTGAGTTAACCAGCCATTTCCGTACGAGCACCTCGTGTGACCATGTGAATTCCAAATTTAGTCAAGTCGTGAATGGAGAATTAAGTATTCTTTCCTGACTGATCGCGAACAAGCTGGATCGGGCGAATTTGCCTTTTGTAAATTCCACCCTTTAGGTTGCCAGCAAGCCGTAAGGATTTGCTTTCCCCTTGAACTTTCTGCACGTTTCCAACTGACAATCTTCTCACCAACACTTATGCTGGCTTCGGCATTGTTGAACACATTGTGCCTGGAGCATCGCCCAATCTGCAAACTTTCTACTCATCAAATTTCTCATGTATTCATCTTAATGACCAACCAGCTGGCGGCTGCTACACTCCTTATATGACCGGAGTTTGTGATTGTTCCATCGCTCCGGAACCTTTGTAAAGCGTCGATTTGATGGGAATGGATCATCTGTCAACACCTGACTTGCTGTATAACATGTTTGCGTGTCCCACAAAGTCGCGTTCAGCTGACTGTGCCCAATTTTTCCTCTTTGAGTCATGCAATTCTCGAAAAAGACTCAAAATGAAAGAGCGTTTAATGAAATGAAAATGAAACGAAAATCGCTCATTGTCACAAGTAGGCTTCAATGAAGTTACTGCGAAATGCCCCTAGTCACCACATTCCGGCGCCTGTTCGGGGAGGCCGGTACGGCACGGAAGTTGTTAGGCAAAGTTGAGGTTTCGCTTTTGTAAAGAACAGTTTTGAAGCAAGTGTGCTGGACGCAGCGAACCTTGAGTCGGAATGTTGAGTCATTGAGAGTCAGGAAGTGACTGTCCCAAACCGAACTGGGAATAACCAGTCACCAGGAAAGGGGCTCGGTAGGCGGAGTATCGGAGTGAAGCGCCAAAGAGCAGCACAGCTCTGAACTCGCCCCGAATCCAGAGGCGGAGCTGCTGATATGCTGTCCGGATTCAGAGAGAGGCGCACGGCAATGGAAGCAGCGATATGTTCTGGAGGAGAGGCGCAGCATAAGAAGAGGAAAGAAGGTCAACGGCGGAGCGAGAGGAAGAACAGCGAAGGGGGAATGCGGTCACTACAGGCGACTTCACTCACAGCCCGGATAGCTCAGTCGGTAGAGCATCAGACTTTTAATCTGAGGGTCCAGGGTTCAAGTCCATGTTCGAGCGATCGTTTTAGATCCCAATAATCGATGCTCACGTGAATCCATCGAGTGAATCCACAGGGAAAGAAGCCCATCGGCCCATTGTCCCTCTGCTACCCCTCACATCCCTGTCTGTTCCAATCCCAGTTTCCAGCCAAGGTCCGTCGCCTTTGCATTCCACGGGGTTCAAGGATTCATCTATTCTCTTTTGTGTGAATAATACCATCATTACAAGGAGAAATCTCTGCCCATCGCTTTAAGATTGATCCCTGAAATATTTGCGTTATGCTGAATATTATCATTTTTTTGTTGATTTTGAGCTTTTAGGCGAGTTGAATCTGAATCCCGACATGATCAGAAAATGAATTTCATCCAGTCCCAATAAAGGATGATCTTTGGATCTGTCCGTTGCTGCTGTTCAGTTAAACCTCATTGTTATGTCCCAATGAATTCCATCACATTTATATTTAAATACATTTCACTTTGTTTTCTTAATTCAAAGCCATTCTGCACTCTGTGCCCTGGGTTTCTGTGGCCATTAGCACCCGGTTTCCCTGAGTTTCTGTGGCTATGGCTCATCTTTCTTCCTCACTCCACAGTATAAATATTTCCCACTTTCTCTGTCTGTGAGCTTTGTCAAAGAGTCATCGGACTCGAAACGTTAGCTCTTTGCTCTCCCGACAGATGCTGCCAGACGTGCTGAGATTTTCCAGCATTTTATCTTTCGTGGTAGTATTTCTGTTTACATGGAAATGCTATTTGTCGCAACTTGTCCAAAATGAGCAATGTGTCAACTGGACCTGCTGCGTGTAAAGCAGGCGTGATAACCACTACACCATGGATCCAGCAGGCGGCAGCTACACTCCTTATATGACTGGAGATTGTGATTGTTCCATCGCTCCGGAACCTTTGTAAAGCGTCAATTTGATGGGAATGAATAAGCTGTCAACACCTGATTTGCTGTATAACATTTTTGCGTGTCCCACAAAGTCGCGTTCAGCTGATTGTGCCCACATTTCCTTTTTGAATCAGGCAATTGTCGAAAAAGACTCAAAATGAAAGAGCATTTAATGAAATAAAAATGAAATGAAAATCGCTTATTGTCACGAGTCGGCTTCAATGAAGTTACTGTGAATAGCCCCTAGTCACCATATTCCGGCGCCTGTTCGGGGAGGCCGGTACGGCGCGGAAGTTGTTAGGCAAAGGGGAGGTTTCGCTTTTGTAAAGAACAGTTTTGAAGCAAGCGTGCTGGTAGCAGCGAACCTTGAGACAGAATGTTGAGTCATTGAGAGTCAGGAAGTGACTGTCCCAAACCCAACTGGGAATACCCAGTCACCAGGAAAGGGACTCGGTGGGCGGAGTATCGGAGTGAAGCGCCAAAGAGCAGCACAGCTCTGAACTCGCCCTGAATCCAGATGCGGAGCTGTTGATATGCTGTCCGGATTCAGATAGTGGCGCAGGGCAAAGGAAGCAGCTGTTTGTTCTGGAGGAGAGGCACAGCACAAGCAGAGGAAAGAGGGGCAACAATGGAGCGAGAGGAGCAACAGCGAAGAAGGAATGCGGTTACTACAGGCGTTATGACACCCAGCCCGGATAGCTCAATCGGTAGAGCATCTGGCTTTTAATCTAAGGGTCCCGGGTTCAAGTCCCTGTTCGGGCGATCATTTTAAATCCCAATGATCGACGCTGACCTGAACTTATCGAGAGAATCCACTGGGAAAGAAGCCCATCGACCCATTTTGCCTCTGCTACCCAACAAAGAACAAAGAACAAAGAAATGTACAGCACAGGAACAGGCCCTCCAAGCCCGTACCGACCATGCTGCCCGGCTAAACTACAATCTTCTACACTTCCTGGGTCCGTATCCTTCTATTCCCATCGTATTCATATATTTGTCAAGATGCCCCTTAAATGTCCCTATCGTCCCTGCTTCCACTACCTCCTCCGGTAGCGAGTTCCAGGCACCCACTACACTCTGCGTAAAAAACCTGCCTCGTATATCTACTCTAAACCTTGCCCCTCTCACCTTAAACCTATGCCCCCTAGTAATTGACCCCTCTACCCTGGGGAAAAGCCTCTCTGACTATCCACTCTCTCTGTGCCCCTCATAATTTTAAATACCTCTATCAGGTCTCCCCTCAACCTCCTTCGATTCAGTGAGAACAAACCGAGTTTATTCAATCGCTCCTCATAGCTAATGCCCTCCATACCAGGCAACATTCTGGTAAATCTCTTCTGCACCCTCTCTAAAGCCTCCACATCCTTCTGGTAGTGTGGCGACCAGAATTGAACACTTTACTCCAAGTGTGGCCTAACTAAGGTTCTATACAGCTGCCACATGACTTGCCAATTCTTATACTCAATGCCCCGGCCAATGAAGGTAAGCATACCGTATGCCTTCTTGACTACCTTCTCCACCTGTGTTGCCCCTTTCAATGACCTGTGGACCTGTACTCCTAGATCTCTTTGACTTTCAATACTCTTGAGGGTTCTACCATTCACTGTATATTCCCTACCTGCATTAGACCTTCCAAAATGCATTACCTCACATTTGTCCGGATTAAACTCCATCTGTCATCTCTCCGCCCAAGTCTCCAGACAATCTAAATCCTGCTGTATCCTCCGACAGTCCTCATCGCTATCCGCAATTCCACCAACCTTTGTGTCGTCTGCAAACTTACTAATCAGACCAGTTACATTTTCCTCCAAATCATTTATATACACTACAAAGAGCAAAGGTCCCAGCACTGATCCCTGTGGAACACCACTGGTCACAGCCCTCCAATTAGAAAAGCATCCCTCCATTGCTACTCTCTGCCTTCTATGGCCTAGCCAGTTCTGTATCCACCTTGCCAGCTCACCCCTGATCCCGTGTGACTTCACCTTTTGTACTAGTACACCATGAGGGACCTTGTCAAAGGCCTTACTGAAGTCCATATAGATAACATCTACTGCCCTACCTGCATCAATCATCTTAGTGACCTCCTCGAAAAACTCTATCAAGTTAGTGAGACACGACCTCCCCTTCACAAAACCGTGCTGCCTCTCACTAATACGTCCATTTGCTTCCAAATGGGAGTAGATCCTGCCTCAAAGAATTCTCTCCAGTAATTTCCCTACCACTGAAGTAAGGCTCACCGGCCTGTAGTTACCGGGATTATCCTTGCTACCCTTCTTAAACAGAGGAACAACATTGGCTATTCTCCAGTCCTCCGGGACATCCCCTGAAGACAGCAAGGATCCAAAGATTTCTGTCAAGGCCTCAGCAATTTCCACCCCAGCCTCCTTCAGTATTCTGGGGTAGATCCCATCAGGCCCTGGGGACTTATCGACCTTAATATTTTTTAAGACACCAACACCTCGTCTTTTTGGATCACAATGTGACCCAGGCTATCCACACCCCCTTCTCCAGACTCAACATCTACCAATTCCTTCTCTTTGGTGAATACTGATGCAAAGTATTCATTTCGTACCTCACCCATTTCCTCTGGCTCCACACATAGATTCCCTTGCCTATCCTTCAGTGGGCCAACCCTTTCCTTGGCTACCCTCTTGCTTTTTATGCACGTGTAAAATGCCTTGGGATTTTCCTTAACCCTATTTGCCAAAGACTTTTCGTGACCCCTTCTAGCCATCCTGACTCCATGCTTAAGTTCCTTCCTACTTTCCTTATATTCCACGCAGGCTTCGTCTGTTCCCAGCCTTTTAGCCCTGACAAATGCCTCCTTTTTCTTTTTGACGAGGCCTATCATATCACTCGTCATCCAAGGTTCCCGAAAATTGCCGTATTTATCTTTCTTCCTCACAGGAACATGCCGGTCCTGTATTCCTTTCAACTGCCACTTGAAAGCCTCCCACATGTCAGATGTTGATTTGCCCTAAAACATCCGCCCCCAATCTATGTTCTTCAGTTCCCGCCTAATATTGTTATAATTTGCCTTCCCCCAATTTAGCACATTCATCCTCGGACCACTCTTATCCTTGTCCACCAGTACTTTAAAACTTACTGAATTGTGGTCACTGTTACCGAAATGCTACCCTACTGAAACATCTACCACCTGGCCGGGCTCATTCCCCAATACCAGGTCCAGTACCGCCCCTTCCCTAGTTGGACTGTCTACATATTGTTTTAAGAAGCCCTCCTGGATGCTCCTTACAAACTCCGCCCCGTCTAAGCCCCTGGCACTAAGTGAGTCCCAGTCAATATTGGGGAAGTTGAAGTCTCCCATCACCACAACCCTGTTGTTTTTACTCTTTTCCAAAATCTGTCTACCTATGTGCTCCTCTATCTCCCGCTGGCTGTTGGGAGGCCTGTAGTATACCCCCAACATTGTGACTGCACCCTTCTTATTCCTGATCTCTACCCATATAGCCTCACTGCCCTCTGAGGTGTCCTCTCGCAGTACAGCTGTGATATTCTCCCGAACAAGTAGCGCAACTCCACCTCCCCTTTTACATCCCCGTCTATCCCGCCTGAAACATCTAAATCCTGGAACTTTTAGCTGCCAAACCTGCCCCTCCCTCAACCAGGTCTCTGTAATGGCAACAACATCATAGTTCCAAGTACTAATCCAAGCTCTAAGTTCATCTGCCTTACCCGTAATGCTCCTTGCATTAAAACATATGCACTTCAGGCCACCAGGCCCGCTGTGTTCAGCAACTTCTCCCCGTCTTCTCTGCCTCAGAGCCACACTGTCCCGATTCCCTAGTTCTCCCTCAATGCTCTCACCTTCTGACCTATTGCTCCCGTGCCCACCCCCTGCCATACTAGTTAAACCCTCCCGTGTGACACTAGCAAACCTCGCGGCCAGGATATTTATGCCTCTCCGGTTTAGATGCAACCCGTCCTTGTTATACAGGTCACATCTGCCCCGGAAGAGCTCCCAGTGGTCTAGATAATGGAAACCCTCCCTCCTACACCATCTGTTTAGCCACGTGTTTATCTGCTCTATCTTCCTATTTCTAGCCTCACTGGCACGTGGCACAGGGAGTAATCCCGAGATTACAACCCTCGAGGTCCTGTCTTTTAATTTTCTGCCTAGCTCCCTGAACTCCTGCTGCAGGACCTCATGCCCCTTCCTGCCTATGTCGTTAGTACCAATATGTACAACGACCTCTGCCTGTTTGCCCTCCCCCTTCAGGATGCCCTCTACCCGTTCGGAGACATCCTGGACCCTGGCACCAGGGAGGCAACATACCATCCTGGAGTCTCTTTCACGTCCACAGAAGCGCCTATCTGTGCCCCTGACTATAGAGTCCCCTATTACTATTCTGCGCTTTGACCCTCCCTTCTGAACATCAGAGCCAGCCGTGGTGCCACTGCTCTGCCTGCTGCTGTTTTCCCCTGATAGGCTATCCCCCCGACAGTATCCAAAGGGGTATATCTGTTCGAGAGGGGGACAACCACAGGGGATTCCTGCACTGACTGCCTGCCCTTTCTGG
Source organism: Scyliorhinus torazame (assembly GCF_047496885.1). NCBI lineage: Eukaryota > Metazoa > Chordata > Chondrichthyes > Carcharhiniformes > Scyliorhinidae > Scyliorhinus > Scyliorhinus torazame. Next base: position 37,412,791 of record NC_092710.1, read on the forward strand.
TGGTCACCCATTTCTCTGCCTGCACCTTGGGTGTGACCACATTTACATAACTGCGATCTATGACGCTTTCCGCCACCTGCATGCTCCGAAGTGCATCCAATTGCTTCCCCAACCGAACCATGCGGTCTGTGAGGAGCTCCAGTTGGGTGCACTTTCTGCAGATGAAGACACCCGGGACGCTGGAAGCCTCCCGGACCTGCACATCTCAGTCAGAGCACAGCACCCCTCTAACTGACATTGCGTCAATTAATTAAAATTAAAATTTGTCTTTTTTTAAAAAAATATTTTTTTTTAAATTTCAAAGTTACTGTCAACGATCTGTTTCCTAGCACTAGATTTCTAATAGAAATGCGATAGCTAACTATAGTACTCTCCGATCTCTGTCTTAGATATCCCTCTAAATTATAATTAAGTTATTATGTTTAATTAGTTACCAAATACTCAAATTTTTTTTAAAATTTAGGGTAGAATCCCAACCAGCCACTCTGGCCACAGCATCTCTGTGATGTCACTTCAGTTTCCTTCCCCGACACACACAATTTGAAAAAAGGTATAAAAGTAAAAATAAGTAAAAATCACTTACTTACCTTCTTACCTTCTGAGTGTCTTAGATGTTCTCAGGTTCTCTCGCTGACAGAGACTGCTCCTCCACCTCCGAACCTTGACCTGCACAATGCTAATAATATAGTAATAATATAATATGGCACTTACTTTACACCAATGGGTCTTATTATTAGCTTAGAGGAGGAGGGCGGGTGGGAGAAACTACACGTGCAGTGCCTCGGGTTTCCTCTCCACCAGAATTAATTGGTTGGGGGGGGGGGGGGGACTTCCTAGAGGTCCGCCGGTCGAACTTCCGGTTCCCGCCTTATATAAAAACAAATAAAACAGAAAAGAACAGACAGGGAACCAGGTAAGGCTTTTTAAAGTCGCTACTCACCTCCCACAGGGCCCCTGCGCACCGCTGCCGCCGAAATCCAAAGGGCTGCTCCTGTAAAGGTAAGTGGTTTTAAACCCCTCAAACCCCTGTCTGTTCCAATCCCAGTTTCCAGCCAAGGACCGGCGCCTTTGCATTCCACGGGGTTCAAGGTTTCAACAATTCTCCTTTGTGTGAATAATACCATCATTACAAGGAGAAATCTCTGCCCATCGCTTTCAGATTGATCCCTGAAATATTTGCGTTATGCTGATTTATTATCATTTTTTTTGCTGATTTTGAGCTTTTAGGCGCGTTGAATCTGAATTCTGACAGGATTGCTAGTTTGCTAGTGCAGTTGGGGAGGGTTAAAACTAATGTGGCAGGGGGGTGGGAACCGATGTAGGAAGTCAGTGGGGACGGAAACAAAAGGCAGGAAGGGAGAGTGTGTAAAGCATGACCAGAGAAAGCAGGGCAGAGAGCAGGTAAAGTCTACATTAAACTGCATTTATTTCAATGCAAGGGGCCTGACGGGCAAAGCGGATGAACTCAAGGCATGGATGGGCACATGGGACTGGGATATTATAGCTATGACTGAAACATGGCTAAGGGAGGGGCAGGACTGGCAGCTCAATGTTCCGGGGTACAGATGCTGTAGAAAGGATAGAACAGGAGGTAAGAGAGGAGGGGGAGTGGCGTTTTTGATTTGGGAGAACATCACGGCAGTACTTAGAGGGGATATATCCGAGTGTTCGCCCACTGAGTCTAGATGGGTGGAACTGAAAAATAAGAAGGGAGAGATCACCTTGATAGGACTGTACTATAGGCTCCCAAATAATCAGCGGGAAATTGAGGACCAAATATGTAAGGAGATAGCTGCAAGAAAAATAGGGCAGTAATAGTAGGGGACTTTAACTTTCCCAACATTGACTGGGACAGCCAAAGCATTAGGGGCTTGGATGGAGGGAATTTTGTTGAGTGTATTCAGGAGGAATTTCTCATTCAGTATGTGGATGGACCGACTAGAGAGGGGGCAAAACTTGACCTCGTCTGGGAAATATGGAAGGGCAAGTGACAGAAGTGTTAGTGAGGGGTCACTTTGGGACAAGTGACCATAACTCCATTAGTTTTAAGATAGCCATGGAGAATGATAGGTCTGGCCCAAGAGTTAAAATTCTTAATTGGGGCAAGGCCAATTTTGATGTTATCAGACAGGAACTTTCAGAGGTAGATTGGGAGAGACTGTTGGCAGGCAAAGGGACGGCTGGTAAATGGGAGGCTTTTAAAAATGTGTTCACCAGGGTTCAGGGTAAGCACATTCCCTTTCGAGTGAAGGGCAAGGCTGGTAGAAGTAGGGAACCCTGGATTACTCGAGATATTGAGACTCTCAAAAGGAGAAGGAGGCATATGACGTACATAAACAACTGGGATGAAGTGGATCCCTTGAAGAGTATAGAGATTGTCGAAATAGAGTTAAGAGGGAAATCAGGAGGGCAAAAAGGGGACATGAAATTGCTTTGGCAAATAATGCAAAGGAGAATCCAAAGAGCGTCTACAGATACATAAAGGGAAATAGAGTAACTAGGGACAGAGTAGGGCCTCTTAAGGATCAACAAGGGCATCTATGTGCAGAGCAACAAGAGTTGGGTGAGACCCTGAATGAATATTTCTCATCAGTATTCACGGTGGAGAAAGGCATGGATGTTAGGAAACTAAGGGAAATAAATAGTGATGTCTTGAGAAGTGTGCATATTACAGAGGAGGAGGTGCTGGATGCCTTAAAGCGCATCAAGGTAGATAAATCCCCGGGACCTGATGAAATGTATCCCAGGATGTTGTGGGAGGCTAGGGAGGAAATTGCGGGTCCCCTAACAGAGATATTTGATTCATCGGCAGCCACAGGTGAGGTGCCTGAAGATTGGAGAGTCGCGAATGTTGTGCCCTTGTTTAAGAAGGGCAGCAGGAAAAGCCTGGGAACTACAGACCGGTGAGCCTAACGTCTGTAGTAGGTAAGTTGCTAGAAGGTATTCTTGGAGACAGGATCTACAAGCATTTAGAGAGGCAAGGACGGATTTGGGGCAGTCAGCATGGCTTTGTGCGTGGAAAATCATGTCTCACAAATTTGATTGAGTTTATTGTGGGGGTGAACAAGAAGGTAGATGAGTGCAGTGCAGTAGACGTTGTCTACATGGACTTGAGCAAAGCCTTTGACAAGGTACCGCATGGTAGGTTGTTGCAGAAGGTTAAAGCTCACGGGATCCAGGGTGAGGTTGCCAATTGGATTCAAAATTGGCTGGACGACAGAAGACAGAGGGTGGTTGTAGAGGGTTGTTTTTCAAACTGGAGGCCTGTGACCAGTGGTGTGCCTCAGGGATCGGTGCTGGGTCCACTGTTATTTGTGATTTATATTAATGATTTGGATGAGAATTTAGGAGGCCTGGTTAGTAAGTTTGCAGATGACACCAAGATTGGTGGCACAGTGGATAGTGAAGAAGGGTATCTAGGATTGCAACCGGATCTTGATCAATTAGGCCAGTGGGCCGATGAATGGCAGATGGAGTTTAATTTAGATAAATGTGAGGTGATGCATTTTGGCAGATCGAATCAGGCCAGGACCTACTCAGTTAATGGTATGGCGTTGGGGAGAGTTACAGAACAAAGAGATCTAGGAGTACAGGTTCATAGCTCCTTGAAGGTGGAGTCGCAGGTGGACAGGGTGGTGAAGAAGGCATTGGGCATGCTTGGTTTCATTGGTCAGTACATTGAATACAGGAGTTGGGACGTCTTGTTGAAGTTGTACAAGACATTGGTACGACCACACTTGGAATACTGTGTGCAGTTCTGGTCACCCTATTATAGAAAGGATATTATTAAACTAGAAAGAGTGCAGAAAAGATTTACTAGGATGTTACCGGGACTTGATGGTTTGAGTTATAAGGAGAGGCTGGATAGACTGGGACTTTTTTCCCTGGAGCGTAGGAGGCTTAGGGGTGAACTTATAGAGGTCTATAAAATAATGAGGGGCATAGATAAGGTAGATAGTCAACATATTTTCCCAAAGGTAGGGGAGTCTAAAACTAGAGGGCATAGGTTTAAGGTGAGAGGGGAGAGATTCAGAAGGGCCCAGAGGGGCAATTTCTTCACTCAGAGGGCAGTGAGTGTCTGGAATGTGCTGCCAGAGGTAGTAGTAGAGGCGGGTACAATTGTGTCTTTTAAAAAGCATTTAGATAGTTACATGGGCAAGATGGGTATAGAGGGTTATGCGCCAAGTGCGGGCAACTGGGACTAGCTTAATGGTAAAAACTGGGTGGCATGGACTGGTTGGGCTGAAGGGCCTGTTTCCATGCTGTAAACTTCTATGATTCTATGATTCTATAATCAGAAATTGAATTTCATCCAGCCCCAATGAAGGATGCTCTTTGGATCTGTCCATCGCTGCTGTTCAGTTAAGCCTCATTGTTATATTCCATCACATTTATATTTAAATACATTTCAATTTGTTTTCTTCATTCAAAGCCATTCTGCACACTGTCCTCTGGGTTTCTGTGGCCATTAGCACCCGGTTTCCTTGGATTTCTGTGGCTATGGCTCACCTTTCTTTCTCCCTCCACAGTATAAATATTTCCCACTTTCTCTGTCTGTTAGCTTTGACAAAGACTCATCGGACTCGAAACGTGCGCTCTTAGCTCTCCCTGTAGATGCTGCCAGACTTGCTGAGATTTTCCAGCATTTCCTCTTTCGTGGTTGTCTTTCTGTTCACATGGAAATTCAATTGGTCACAACTGGTCCAAAAGCAGCAATGGTTCCATTGGGGCTCGAAAGCAGGACCAGCTGCGTGTAAAGCAGACGTGATAACCACTATACTATTGAACCAGCTGGCGGCAGCTACGCTCCTTATATGACTGGAGTTTGTGATTGTTCCATCGATCCGGAACCTTTGTAAAGCGTCGATTTGATGGGAATGGATCAGCTGTCAACACCTGACTTGCTGTATAACATGTTTGCGTGTCCACAAAGTCACGTTCAGCTGATTGTGCCCAATTTTTTCTCTTTGAGTCAGGCAATTCTCGAAAAAGACTCAAAATGAAAGAGCGTTTAATTAAATGAAAATGAAATGAAAATCGCTTATTGTCACAAGTAGGCTTCAATGAAGTTACTGTGAAAAGCCCCTAGTCACCACATTCCGGTGCCTTTTCGGGGAGGCCGGTCCGGGGCGGAAGTTGTTAGGCAAAGGGGAGGTTTTGCTTTTGTAAAGAACCGTTTTGAAGCAAGCGTGCTGGACGCAGCGAACCTTGAGGCAGAATGTTAAGTCATTGAGAGTCAGGAAGTGACTGTCCCAAACCCATCTGGGAATAACCAGTCACCAGCAAAGGGACTCGGTGGGCGGAGTATCGGAGTGAAGCGCCGAAGAGCAGCACAGCTCTAAACTCGCCCTGAATTCAGAGTCGGAGCTGCTGATATGCTGTCCGGATTCAGAGAGTGGCGCAGGGCAGAGGAAGCACCTGTTTGTTCTGGAAGAGAGGCACAGCATAAGCAGAGGAAAGAGGGGCAACAGCGGAGCGAGAGGAGCAAAAGCGAAGAGGGAATGCGGTCACTATAGACGCCGCCACTCACAGCCCGGACAGCTCAGTCTGTAGAGCATCAAACTTTTAATCTGAGGGTCCAGGTACAAGGGCTTGTTCGGGCGATCTTCTTAAATCCCAATGATCGACGCTGACCTGAACTCGTCGAGTGAATCCACAGGGAAAGAAGCCCATCGGCGCATTGTGCGTCTGCTACCCCTCAAACCCCTGTATGTTCCAATCCCAGTTTCCAGCCAAGGACCTTCGCCTTTGCATTCCACGGGATTCAGGATTTCATCTATTCTCTTTTGTGTGAATAATACCATCATTACAAGGAGAAATCTCTGCCCATCGCTTTCAGATTGGTCCCTGAAATATTTGCGTTATGCTGATTTATTATCATTTTTTTGCTGATTTTGAGCTTTTAGGCGAGTTGAATCTGAATTCCGACATGATCAGCAATTGAATTTCATCCAGTCTTAATAAAGGATGTTCTTTGGATCTGTCCGTTGCTGCTGTTCAGTTAAACCTCATTGTTATGTTCCAATAAATTCCATCACATTTATATTTAAATACATTTCACTTTGTTTTCTGAATTCAAAGCCATTCTGCACTCTGTCCCCTGGGTTTCTGTGGCCATTCGCACCCGGTTTCCATGGGTTTCTGTGGCTTTGGCTCGTCTTTCTTTCTCACTCCACAGTATAAATATTTCCCACTTTCTCTATCTGTTAGCTTTGTCAAAGAGTCATTGGACTCGGAACGTTAGCTCTTTGCTCTCCCTGCAGATGCTGCCAGACTTGCTCAGATTTTCCAGCAATTTCTTTTTCGTGGTTGTATTTCTGTTCAGATGGAAATTCAATTGGTCACAACATGTCCAAAAGCAGCAATGGTCCCCGTGAGGCTCGAACCCAGGACCTGCTGCGTGTAAAGCAAACGTGATAACCACTACACCACGGAACCAGCTAGCGGCAGCTACTCTCCTTACATGACTAGGGTTTGTGATTGTTGCATCGCTCCGGAACCTTTGTTGAGCGTCTCTTTGAATGGAATGGATCAGCTGTCAAAACCTGACTTTCTGTATAACCTCTTTGAGTGTCCCACAAAGTCGCGTTCAGCTGATTGTGCCCAATTCTTTCATTTTGAGTCAGGCAATTCTCGACAAAGACTCAAAATGAAAGAGTGTTTAATGAAATGAAAATGAAATGAAAATCGCTTATTGTCACAAGTAGGCTTCAATGAAGTTACTGTGAATAGCCCCTAGTCACCACATTCCGGCGCCTGTTCGTGGAGGCCGGTATGGCGCGGAGGTTGTTAGGCCAAGGGGAGGTTTCGCTTTTGTAAAGAACAGTTTTGAAGCAAGCGTGCTGGACGCAGCGAACCTTGAGTCAGAATGTTGAGTCATTGAGAGTCAGGAAGTGACTGTCCCAAACCCAACTGCGAATAACCAGTCTCCAGGAAAGGGACTCGGTGGGTGGAGTATCAGATTGAAGCGCCAAAGAGCAGCACAGCTCTGACCTCGCCCTGAATCCAGAGGCGGAGCTGCTGATATGCTGTCCGGATTCAGAGAGTGGCGCTGGGCAAAGGAACCAGCTGTTTGTTCTGGAGGAGAGGCACAGCATAAGCAGAGGAAAGAGGGGCATCAGCGGAGCGAGAGGAGCAACAGCGAAGGGGGAATGCGGTCACTATAGGCGGCATCACTCACAGCCCGGATAGCTCAGTTGGTAGAGCATCAGACTTTTAATCCCAATTTCAGATCCCAATGATAAATGCTGACGTGAACCCATCGAGTGAATCCACTGGGAAAGAAGCCCATCGGCCCATTGTGCCACTGCTACCCCTCATACCCCTGTCTGTTCCAATCCAATTTTCCAGCCAAGGACCGTCACCTTTGCATTCCACGGGGTTCAAGGCTTCATCTATTCTCCTTTGTGTGAATAATACCATCATTACAAGGAGAAATCTCTGCCCATCGCTTTCAGATTGATCCCTGAAATATTTGGGTTATGCTGATTTATTATCATTTTTTTGCTGATTTTGAGCTTTTTGGCGAGTTGAATCTGAATTCCGACATGATCAGAAATTGAATTTCATCCAGTCCCAATAAAGGATGCTCTTTGGATCTGTCCGTTGCTGCTGTTCAGTTAAACCTCTTTGTTATGTTCCAATAAATTCCATCACATTTATATTTAAATACATTTCACTTTGTGTTCTTAATTCAAAGACATTCTGCACTCTGTCCCCTGGGTTTCTGTGGCTATTAGCACCCGGTTTCCCTGGGTTTCTGTGGCTATGGCTCATCTTTCCTTCTCACTCCACAGTATAAATATTTCCCGCTTCCTCTGTCTGTTCGCTTTGTCAAAGAGTCTTGGAGCTCGAAACGTTACCTCTTTGCTCTTCCTACAGATGCTGCCAGACTTTCTGAGATTTTCCAGCATTTTCTCTTTCGTGATTTTATTTCTATTCACATGGAAATTCAATTGGTCACAACTTGTCCAAAAGCAGCAACGATACCACTGGAGGTCGAACCTGGGACTTTCTGCGTCTAATGCTTACGTGATAACCACTACACCACGGAACCAACGAGCTCCCCACCTGGCTGTTTATATGACTGGAGTAAGGATTCGAGTCCCAGTTGGACCTATGTTAATTTTAGAACACAGAAAGCTCAGTCGATGCAGCATCAGACTATTAATCTGTTATATATCCTATACCATCCTCTTTTAGTTTATGATTCGTTCCTGAGATGTGGGGCCAGCTATTTATTGCCCATCACTGAGGGCATTTCAGATTCAATAACATTGCTGTGGATTAAGGACGGAGATTTCCTTCCCTTCAATGAGGACTTCAATGAACCAGATGAGTCCTTAGCCTTTTAATACCAGATTTTTATGGAATTTAAATGTCACCATTTGCCGTGACGGGATTCGAACCTGAATCGCTAGAGCTTTGCCCTGGGTCACAATGTAAACGCCCGTCCCTTTATCTGCGCATCAACTTTCACTCAATTAAACGTCCCATGGGATTTAAAAAATAAATAAATTTAGAGTACCCAATTCATTTTTTCCAATTAAGGAGCAATTTAGCCGATCCACCTACCCTGTACATCTTTTTGGGCTGTGGGGGGCGAAACCCACACAGACACGGGGAGAATGTGCAAACTCCACGGGGACAGTGACCCAGAGCCGGGGTCGAACCTGGGAACTCGGCGCTTCCCATGGGATTTTAAAAGAAAACAAAGTATGAAAACAAGGCCTAAATGGAGGCACACCGTCAGATCACAAAGCTTGGTAAAAGGTATAATATTTTCCTAAGTGGCTTACAAGAGGAAAGCGAGGTAGAGGTGGAGCACGGAATTGGAAGAGAGGGTGGGAGTTCCTGAGCTTCCGCACCGTCCAACAGGGGGCACCATTGGAACAGTGATAAAAACCAGGAATGTTCAATGGTCCAGTATTAGATGGAATGCAGATATTTCAGAGGGTTGTGGGGCATAGAGAGATTCTTGGAAGGTTTGGGGGAGGGGGCAATGTGTCTGGTGTTTTTCTTGGGGGCGGTGATATATGGTCGTGCAGGGATTGGAAAGAAGGTGCTGACTCAATACAATTAATCGGTTCGGCGTTGCTGATGTTGTGCATCTTTCTGAACCGCGCTAATGGGGTCTGCCAGAGACTGTGGGACACGGAATTTCAGGCAGTCTTAGGCCAGACTCGTCCTCAGAAAGCGGCGCTACTATTTCCCAATTTGGGCTTAAATATTGCTGAATGTTGACCCTCCGGGTGGCCGAGATGCGCGGGAAACAGTGAACGAAAGGCCGTCGAGCCACTTGATGTTCTCTGCCTGCTTGTGTGTACGAGTGGATGGGATCAATTATCATAGAATCCCCACTGTGCAGAAGGAGGCCATTCGGCCCTTCGATGTTATACCTGCCCTCTGAAAGTGCACCCTACCGAAGCCCACTTCCCCCACCACGCTTCCGTAACTCCACCAGACCTGCACATCTTTGGACTGTGGGAGGAAACCAGTGCACCCAGGGGAAACCCACACCGACACGGGGAGAATGTGCAGACTCCACAGTCACCCCAGGCCAGAATTGGAGCGGGATCTCTGGCTCTGAGGCAGCAGCGATAACCGCTCTTTCTCTCTCTCCACGCTGTTGTTGTTCAAAGACCAGGGAATGGCAGCCTTCACACTCAGACATTGAAGAATCAACCTGGACATGGCTGAGGATTCAGCTTTCAATCTTTACTTGCACTCCAGAGACTGACATGGCGGCCATTGCTCACATCAGAATCGAGTAGGCTGCAAGGGCCGATGTCCCCCACGTGTGGGACGCAGCGAATGCGAGAGTGTGCTGCAATGTCAGGGTGCCGCCCGCCTGCGAAGGGACAGTATTGCAGCCATATTATTTCCATGGCAAGTTCAGTTCAGATTCTGGTTAATGCTAACTCCAAATGTGTTGCTAGCACGGGAATCAGCGACGGTAATGCCAATGAATGTAAAGGGGTAATTTTTGGATCCTCTCTTCTTGGAGAATGTCACTGCCTGGCAGTCATGCAGTGCCAACCTTCCTCGCCACTTGTCAGCTCAACCATGAATATTGTCCATGTCTTGATGCAGTTGGCTATGGGCTGCGTCAGTACCTGGAGAGTGGCTAACGGCGCTGAACATTGCGCCGTCATCAGCGACCGTATAATCATATAATCGGAGAACTTAGTGCAGAAGGAGGTAATTTGGTCCATCGTGTCTTCCCCGGCCGTTGGAAAGAACACCCTACCTCAGCAACGCCACGGACCGTTTTTGGACACAAGGACAATTTTGCGTGGCCAGTCCACCTAACCTGCACATCTTTAGACTATGGGAGGAAACCGGAGCACCCGGAGTAGACACGGGGAGAACGTGCAGACTCCGCACAGACATCATCACTTCCGACCTCATTAAGGAAGTTCATCGATGAAGCAACGGAAGGTGGTTGGGGCTAGGATACCAATGGGAACAACTCGGAATGATAGTCTGGAGCTGAGGTGATTGGGCTTCAACTATCACAAGCATCTGCATCATGATCATGGCTTATTATTCAAATCATTAATCTGCTCCCGTTTTCACCCAGATCCTTTGATTCGTTCAGTTCGAAAGGCTATAACTAACTCCTTCTTGCAAACATAAAATGTTTAGTACTGATTTTGTAAGTAAATAATTCCACAGACTCACCACTACAAAGAACGAAGAAAAGTACAGCACAGGAACAGGCCCTTCGGCCCTCCAAATCTGCGCCGACGATGCTACCCGTCTAAACTAAAATCTTCTACACTTCCTGGGCCCGGATCCCTCTATTCCCATCCTGTTCATTATACCTGTCACGATGTCCCTTAACTGTCACTGTCGTCCCTGCTTCCACCACCTCCTCCGGCAGCGAGTTCCAGGCACCCACTACCCTCTGTGTAAAAAACCTGCCTCTAAACCTTGCCCCTCGCACCTTAAACCTATGTCCCCTAGTAATTGACCCCGTGTAATTGTCATGTTTGGGCAGCATGGTAGCATTGTGGATAGCACAATTGCTTCACAGCTACAGGGTTCCAGGTTCGATTCCCGGCTTGGGTCACTGTCTGTGCGGAGTCTGTGCGCTCTCCCCGTGTGTGCGTGGGTTGCCTCCGGGTGCTCCGGTTTCCTCCCACATTCGAAAGATGTGCAGGTTAGGTGGATTGGTCATACTAAATTGCCCATAGTGTCCAAAATTGCCCTTAGTGTTGGGTGGGGTTACTGGGTTATGGGGATAGGGTTAAGGTGTTGACCTTGGATAGGGTGCTCTTTCCAAGAGCTGGTGCAGACTCGATGGGCCGAATGGCCTCCTTCTGCACTGTAAATTCTATGTAACTCTGTAACTATTCCCATCCTATTCATGTATTTGTCAAGATGCCCCTTAAATGTCACTATCATCCCTGCTTCTATCACCTCCTCCGGCAGCGAGTTCCAGGCACCCACTACCCTCTGTGTAAAAAGACTTGCCTCGTACATCTCCTCTAAACCATGCCCCTCGCACCTTAAACCTATGCCCCCTAGTAATTGACCCCTCTACCCTGGGAAGAAGTATCTGACTATCCACCCTGTCTATGTCCTGCATAATTTTGTAGACCTAATGTACAAGGTCGCTAATGTAATGACGCATTTAACGGATTGGGTCCACGCAGAACAAAATGTAGAACGGATGTGAAAGTTGGGAAAGGGGCAGGAGGCAAAGGGGGAATTTGAGATTGGGAAGGATCACCAGAAAAAGAGCAATAGTTGGGAAATTTCGAAGAATTTCAGTCTGTAAACTAATAGTGGACTTTTGGGCAAAATATGTTTAAAACTCTGAATGGTCATTTGCTTATTTAAGATCTCACAGGTAATGATCATAGAACATAGAAAATACAGCACAGAACACGCCCTTCGGCCCACGATGTTGTGCCGAACCTTTGTCCTAGATTAATCATAGATTATCATTGAATTTAAAGTGCAGAAGGAGGCCACTCGGCCCTTTGAGTCCGCACCGGCTGCCGGAAAGTGCACCCCACCCAACCTCAACACCTCCACCCAACACCAAGGGCAATTTTGGACATTAAGGGCAATTTATCATTGGGCAATTCACCTAACCTGCACATCTTTGGACTGTGGGAGGAAACCGGAGCACCCGCAGGAAACCCACGCAGACACGGGGAGGACGTGCAGACTCCGCACAGACAGTGACCCAAGCCGGAATCGAGCCTGGGACCCTGGAGCCTTGAAGCAATTGTGCTATCCACAATGCTACCGTGCTGCCCTTAAGAACAAATAAATCTACACTATATCATTTTACCGTAATGCATGTACGTATCCAATAGCTGCTTGATGGTCCCTAATGTTTCCTATTCAACTACTTCCACAGGCTGTGCATTCCATGCCCCCACTACCCTCTGGGTAAAGAACCTACCCCTGATACCCCTCCTATATCTTCCACCTTTCACCTTAAATTTATGTCCCCTTGTAATGGTTTGTTCCACCCGGGGAAAAAGTCTCTGACTGTCTACTCTATCTGTTCCCCTGATCATCTTATAAACCTCTATCAAGTCGCCCCTCATCCTTCTCCGTTCTAATGAGAAAAGGCCTAGCACCCTCAACCTTTCCTCGTAAGACCTACTCTCCATGCCAGGTAACATCCTGGTAAATCTCCTTTGCACCTTTTCCAAAGCTTCCACATCCTTCCTAAAATGAGGTGACCAGAACTGTACACAGTACTCCAAATGTGGCCTTACCAAAGTTTTGTACAGCTGCATCATCACCTCACGGCTCTTAAATTCAATCCCTCTGTTAATGAACGCGAGCACACCATAGGCCTTCTTCACAGCTCTATCCACTTGAGTGGCAACTTTCAAAGATGTATGAACATAGACCCCAAGATCTCTCTGCTCCTCCACATTGCCAAGAACTCTACCGTTAACTCTGTGTTCCGCATTCATATTTGTCCTTCCAAAATGGACAACCTCACACTTTTCAGGGTTAAACTCCATCTGCCACTTCTCAGCCCAGCTCTGTATCCTATCTATATCTCTTTGCAGCCGACAACAGCCCTCCTTACTATCCACAACTCCACCAATCTTCGTATCGTCTGCAAATTGACTGACCCACCCTTCAACTCCCTCATCCAAGTCATCAATGAAAATCACAAACAGCAGAGGACCCAGAACTGATCCCTGTGGTACGCCACTGGTAACTGGGATCCAGGCTGAATATTTGCCATCCACCACCACTCTCTGACTTATATCGGTTAGCCAGTTCGTTATCCAACTGGCCAAATTTCCCACTATCCCATGCCTCCTTACTTTCTGCATAAGCCTACCATGGGGAACCTTATCAAATGCCTTTCTAAAATCCATGTACACTACATCCAGTGCTTTACCTTCATCCACATGATGCATGCTTATTAAATATTATTGGAAAGAGGTTTCTATTCAGCACCTTGGCTATGGGAACGCACAGAGAGGGGAAGCTGGTGATATTTCTGCTGACATGGAAATTCAATTGGCAACTATTGTCCAGAAGCAGCAATGATTCATAGATAGACATATTTCATAGAATTTACAGTGCAGAAGGAGGCCATTCGGCCCATCGAGTCTGCACCGGCTCTTGGAAAGAGCACCCTACCCAAGGTCAACACCGCCACCCTATCCCCATAACTCAATAACCCCACCCAACACTAAGGGCAGTTTTGGACACTAAGGGCAATTTATCATGGCCAATCTACCTAACCCGCACATCTTTGGACTGTGGGAGGAAACCGGAGCACCCGGAGGAAACCCACGCACACACGGGGAGGATGTGCAGACACCGCACAGACAGTGACCAAGCCGGAATCGAACCTGGAACCCTGGAGCTGTGAAGCAATTGTGCTAACCACCATGCTACCGTGCTGCCCAAACTGCCCAAACTTCAACTGGGGCTCGAACCCAGGACCTGCTCCGGGTAAAGCGGAAGTGAAAAACCAGTACACCACGGATCCACGTGGTTAACATGGGTTCTGTAAAGATTCCGACATAATCGAAATTTGAATTTCATCCCCGACGGGGGCGCACGAACTAGTGCGGTCAAATGTCCTGGACAAGGGGCAGGCGAGGGAGGAATGAGGCTCGAACAGAGGGGAAAAGTGAACGAGATAGAGACCTCTTGGACCTTTGACACGTTTGCGCGGCACTGCGCTGCCCCACTCCAGTCACAAAGTCCGGGTCACAGGAATGGGCGAGGATAGGGGAATGGAGGTGAGGGTGAGGCTGAGGCAGCGGTCAGACAACGGGCATATTTTAAGGTTAAGATCAGCCCCGGGAGAGGCGGGGCACCATACTAGCAGGGATAGCTAACACAGGAAGAAAGACAGCAAGGCGGCACGCGGTGCACCTACCGGCAGGGTGAGAGCCCCTCTCTGTTGGGGGAGGGGGGGGGCAGTATTGCTCTCTTTGGTTGTTTCTAAATATGGCGGTCAATATGGTCGCCTTCCTTAATTCTAATTACGTTTGCTTTAGAGTCTCCAGGTATCTTTCGATACGCCACAAGGTTCAAACTCGAATGAGTGTGTAGGAGTGAGTGTGTAGGAGTGAGTGTGAGTGAATATGTAAGAGTGAGTGTGTGTTAGCATGTGGGTGTGATAGTGTGTCAGAGTGACAATGTGTCAGAGTGAGAGTGAGTGTGTTCCCTCCCCATTTTTTCAGGTAATTCTCCTCCCCAGTTCCCATTCCTCTCCCTGTCTCTCGCTCAATTAGGACGCCATCCCGGTCCTTAGTTTCAAACTGCCTCTCCCAGCGTGGAGAGGAGAGCATGCCAATAGCACTTTGTAATTAGAGAGGAGGGCGACACATTATGGGTGCGGGAGTCGGCGCGGGCCTCAATCTCTGTATTTGCGCTTCCCCCATCGTTCAATGTTACTGACAGGGAAAGGGGCGTCCGGTTTGAGCAACCTCTAATCTGGGAATCAGACGATCCTGAAAGATATGTATGTGTTTCACAACAGATGTCTTTCTTTCATTTAGAATGGTAGCATGTTAATATCGTCCCGTTGTGCATTTTGCTTATTGTATTTCTTTGTATTATCCCCTCATCTGGACGGCAGCTCAAAGGGCCAATCACACCGACCTTGTTTGCCGGTTTATTAGACGATGTATCTGTTTGGAGGCGAGAGTGAACTAGGTCGACCCATCTCCCAAAACAGCACGACGGAAGCTTGTGGCAATGAAGCTTCAACAATCTGATTTTTCTGCCTATTTCGAAGAGGAATGAAGGCAAAGATTCCAAACTTTTCCGGGCCATTTCTTCCAGAACGTCCCTTCTTCAAGTCGCTTAGTTGCCAAGATTTATTTTGTGAAACTGATAGGCAGCGCTCCTCAGCTCTTCGCCCATAAAAGGTTGCCTGCATGGGGCAGACTAATAAATGGCTTGTTACGACCAGCTCCAGCTCTGCAAACTCAGCCAGTTCTACCATCCAGCACGGATAACTTCCTTCATTTGTAAACTCCTCCGCCCAAAGTCCCTGCTTGTTTCTGTGAATTATATCAGCCCTACAGTCTACCCTGAATATTTAACATTCCCCGTTATTAAAGTGCCCTATCTATGCAAAGAACTGCATTTCCTACAGTCCTCCTTTTATCTCTAGTCTCCTCCAACGCCATGCAGAAATCTATCGACACGCCTGCCCTAAAACTTTCACAAACTATGAAACGTTTTGCTCCTCCTACAACCTTGCGATAAGTCTGCGTTCCTCCATTTATTGCTAAGTTCTTTGCCGTCCAAATGATTGCAACCTGTTCTCCGTGGTCTCAGCTGCCTGGTTCCCAATACTTGTTCTTGTTCACAAAACATTTCCACCCTTTCTGTAGCTTTAGGAAACAACTTCTGCCTTCCATTTGCCCAAATATTTGGGTACCTAGCCAATACCTTCTGTCGATGCCCCTGGTGTTAAAGTTCCTTCCACAACTTCTGCTATGAACGAAGCAGGGGATTTATTTTGATAAGTTGCTATTGTCGATTTGCATCCTTGGAAATATTTCGAGAAAATTCTCCTAACAAGGATATTTTCTCTCAGGTGCGCAGAGGAGATCAATGACCACAAATACACGATAAAGATTAGCATTGCTCCGATATATCCTGTCCTCAGATTATTCCTAAAAGAACCCCACTTCAGGAACATAAGAATACACATTATCTGCCACATTTCCTCCTTCCCAAATTGCTCTAGCTTGTCCTGTGACCCGTAGAGTTTAACTCTTCAACAGGAAGACACTTCATCGCCAACGTAACTTTGTTGAATCCCCAAGAACTGCATACGATTGAAAAAGTGTGCCGTTCAGTGTATATATCAGCGAATACTTGCTCGTTCTACTCAATCTCCCTTCATAAGAAAATTCTCTCACCGTCGTTGTTTGGTTCAAAAATGGCTACCGGCTGTGCTTTCTTACGTTTTGAACGTGTCCTCTGACCATCACTCTGGGTGTGGCTGAAAACTGCTCAGTGAATCTGGAGCCAGAGGTTAAACCCCACGACCTCTCTCCCTGTGTGGTTAAATATGCAGTAAATAGGGATATAATACAAAACATAATGGTAATAATAATGTTTATTAATGTCACAAGCAGGCTTACGTTAACCCTGCAATGAAGTTACTATAAAACTCCCCGAGTCGCCACACTGCAGCGGCTGTTCCGCACACTGAGGGAGAATTCAGAGAGTCCAATTCACCTAACAAGCACGTCTTTCTAGACTTGTGGGAGGAAATCGGAGCGCCCTGAGGAAATCCACACAGACAAGGGGAGAACCGACGGACTCCGCACACACAGTGACCCAAGCGGCAACAGAACCTGGGGCCCTGGCGCTGCAAAGCAACAGTGCTAAGTTCTGTGCCCAAATCAGGAGTACCAACTCCTGCGTACCACGCGCTGCATACCCCAAATCTGTACTCTTGCCCTCAGTTCTGTGACCTCTATGTTCATCATCCCCATCTGGGATGATCCATAACACAAAGGTGCAGTGTTAGAATGCGTTTAAAACCACAATTTCCCGGGAAGCTG
The DNA here is from genome assembly GCF_047496885.1 of Scyliorhinus torazame. Taxonomy (NCBI): domain Eukaryota; kingdom Metazoa; phylum Chordata; class Chondrichthyes; order Carcharhiniformes; family Scyliorhinidae; genus Scyliorhinus; species Scyliorhinus torazame. The sequence goes on from NC_092710.1 coordinate 37,429,827, forward strand.
AGGTAACGTGCAGTCTGGGGTCAGCAGCGTGCGATAGGCGAGAACTTTTCAGTGGACAAAATGCAGGCATTCAGATTAAGATTCCTATTGCTTTCGAACAAGTGGGCACATTCATTTCAACTGAGGTCATATTGCAAATTGGCATTCAGGATTATGTTGCATTTGAATTTAAGGGCAGCACGGTAGCATAGCGGTTAGCGCAATTGCTTCACAGCTCCAGCGTCCCAGGTTCGATTCCCGGCTGGGTCACTGTCTGTGCGGAGTCTGCACGTTTCCCGCGTGGGTTTTCTCCGGGTGCTCCGGTTTCCTCCCACAGTCCAAAGATGTGCAAGTTCGGTGGATTGGCCATGCTAAATTGCCCTTAGTGTCCAAATTTGCCCTTAGCGTTGGTTGAGTGGGGTTACTGGGTTATGGGGATAGGATGGTGTGGGATTGGGTATGGTGCTCTTTCCAAGAGCCGGTGCAGACTCGATGGGCCGAATGGCCTCCTTCTGCTCTGTAAATTCTATGAATTTAAGGTGCGGCTTAATTTAGTGCAATCATTGTTTTTTAAATGAAGAGTAGATTTCGATTAGGATTAGAGTTTGGTTTAGAATAGTAGTTATTTTTACATTTCGTGGGACCGTCATGTTTCACGTTAAAACGTAAGTTACAGTTTGAGTTTCTGTTCCAAGTGGGGTTAGGGCCAATGATATTATTGGGATTTAAGTTGCCATGCAGCTTTAGGATTACCGTGATAGTTCAACGTCCAGCAATCATTCGCAATACATTTTCAGCCACGGTTCGGATAATTGCAAGGCGTTCACTTCAGCTTTGGTTTTCATTCGGGATGACATCATTGCTGATATTCGTCTTGGAGTTACGGCTTGAGCTCAGGTTTTGTTCCTTGTCCGGTTTGGTAGTAATAGTTTTTGCCGTTTGCGTTAGAGTTAATGTTAGGGTTCCGTTAGTTTTTGGAAAAAATGTAAGGTCGAGAAAGAGAGTCTGAGAGAGGCATGTCGACAGCAAGAGAGGCAATGCGGGGAGGACAAAGGAAACAATTTCTATTTTAATAATGGACTGAACCTCATGGCCCCATCCTGAACACTTCACAGAGAATCACAACAGCAACATTGCAGAACTGGACATAAAGGAAATGTCGTCAAATGCACGGTATGGCTGAGATATTTTAAGGAATGTCTGAAAGCCGGTCAGAAAGTGTCACTGTGGTTTTGGGGGGAAAATCTAGACCTTCTGACACAGTGAGATGCAGGAATAAATCCATGGATGATGCAAAAAAAAGAAAAGGATGGACGTTTGAAGATCATTGTGTGGCGTTGCTGAGATCCAATGGCGAGCAGCGTGCAATAGAGTGAGAGGTGACTGGGCAGCGGTAGGCTTTGGACAAGGCAGCAAAGTTTGAATGAGTTCAAGGTTAGACAGGTTTAGGTCTGTGTTGAAAGCGTTGCAAAATTTATTTGTTCTCGAGTGCAATCTGAAATTTTAACCTAAATCATTGCCGTCATTGTGATGTGAAAGGATGGGAATCCGACTGGGGGGATTGAAACATTCGCTACTCCAGACATTGCGATTCACTTTTCCCGCAGGCAAGTCACCACCACCTTCTGATGGGCAACGAGGGATGGACAATAAATGCTGGCCGAACCAGCGACGCTTATATCCCGTAAATGGAAGAAAGTAAATCCTGAAATTGCGATCAAAGAGTCTATCGAACAGTTTGGAAAGAAGGATGAGCAGTTCCAGATCGAACAGCTGCTTGACTGGGGGCAGAATGAACAACAGCACTCAAGGGCGTTGGTTGAACCTTAGACCCAAACAAAGGCAATATCGTGGATGCAGTTCCCTATCCAGCCCTGCAAGAGGCATTTGGAATCTGGCGCTGTCACGATTAGGATGGCTGCTTCAGCAGTCAATTCTTTCCAGATAAATATTCACTGCTCTTTGTCGTGTGTGGGAGTCTGAGAATGCATATAAGTCGCATGTGTTGGAAGCACTGGTGCACGTTACTGGGCTGCGTTCAGTTGATTCGTTTAGTTATAAATTGAATAATTGATGTAACCGGATAGATTACTGTGCTCTTGAGCTGTTTTCTGAAACTGGACTGAGTGGCCCCATAAATAAATGTGTTTGTGCAGCAACTTAAATGTTGCAAGGTTTCTCCGACTTCCCTCAATATAAATTCCGAGTTGCTGTAATCCCTGCTATTTTTGCCCGCAATGCGATTATATAAGAAATGAAAAACATACACCAACCATAGAAGTAAGAAGCTGCCGGATATGGTAAAGAGTAAAATCACAGATTTCTTTCTGCTCTCCATCTCTGGGTCACTGTCACTCTCTCTCTTGCTCTGACCCCTTAGTTGTTTACGGACTCGACTTGCCACTAAAATGTGCCTGACTGTCAGGGCGTTGAAGAACAGAATTAAAACGAATGGGAGCAATGGGGTTAATACAACACTAAATCAGTCATATCCTGCCCATGCAGGCTCAGTATAGTAGCTTGTCTTGACATAACAGAACCAGGGCACATTGTTGATTATCACTAGAGGTTCAAGTGGAAAGTAGAAGGGGATGCTTTTCAAACAAAGCAGAGTGCAAGTTGTTGCGAGAATCACAGACGCCATTTTTTCAGTGCAATATTTTGTTTTCAGCTTCTGGCAACAGATTGCCACGAATCGGTCAAAGGTAAAAGTGACAGTGAACCAGATAGAACAGTCTGTAGCTGCAAGACGCAGGACATTCATAACTCTGCACACATGCATAATGTACAAGAAAGTCCATGGATAATAATAATTAACAATCTTCCACAAAATGAGATTAGTGATAATGAACGCTAGATCCCCCATTGCCATTGCCATCATGTAGCGAGTGGTGCAGGTGGAGAGGCCGCACTATCCCCGGGATAGGATCATAATCGCCACTAGATTAACTTTTTGGGAGACAGCGAGCAAGAGAGAGAAGAGAATAAAGAGAGCAATGATTCACCAAATATTCAAAGTATCTGACGCAAACATTAGATCAGGGTTTTAGCAATAATGTTGGCTGGTTGCAGCCACACCATACAGTACAGTTTTAATAATCTCAACCCAAACCACACCCACCTCCAGTCCCACTTCCACGATGAAAGGATTCCAATCGGAATCATGGGAAGGCATCCTCTGCTTGAATTCGGATTGGAAAGTAAATACCTCGTGAGGCTGGAAGTTACTCATTTCATTTGTTTCCCAGTTTTCTGTGTGACAGGCCAGATTTTCCCGTTTTACTCAGACTTACCACAAAGGCGCCAGGGGTGGGTGATTCAAACCAGGCGCCCAGCCCCAGCAGAATTCCTGCTGGAGCAGACAGGCGGGATAAGAAGTAGAAAACCAGATACGCAGAATTCTCTGCAAGAATCAGAACACAAGTGAAACAGCAACACCTCGTGATTTTGCTGAATTAACCGACTAAGAAGTAACATTTCAGGTGGAATGTTCATATTTATCCGATGTCGAGGTGAGGAAATAGAATTCAGCACTTAGGAGAATCAGAATTTCATGACAGTGATTTGTGAAGGGGATTAATTTACATGAAAACAGTTAAATGGCGATTTAATAAATTAATCAATGAAACTGTGCTGTTCTCCTCTTTGTTTGTCAATAAATAGCAAATATCCGTTTCTGCCAGTGCCATACAACACGAGATAAAACAAAAACATATTTCGATTGATGCACTTATCACCAACCTTCAGCAAAATGATTCCCCTTCGAAATGAATTACATTCGTAAAACAGGGAAGCAGCTCATTGTAATGAAAGAAAATTCTGGCGAAAAATCAAAACTGGACCTTCTTTATTTCCATTCCAATTAGTGACTCGCACCCGATTTGTTCCTACGCTGACACATACCCCAAGTACCTTACCACTGCGATCAGATAGCCCCCTCCAGTGAGTGCCCAACAATCGGGACAACTCCACTGTGACAGCTACATCCAGAAATACATTGCCTCCGTTTTCTGCGTTGGTCTCCATGTCACCAGCAGGCAGTTTTCCAGGAAAGTCAATACAAGTTGGTACCTCAAGGAACCTCTAGATTCATGGGCGCACCGTAGCACAGTGGGTAGCACAGTTGATTCACAGCACCAGGATTCCAGGTTTGAGTCCCAGTTTGGGTCACTGTCTGTGTGGAGTCTGCACGTTCTCCCTGTGTCTGCGTGGATTTGTTTCGGGCGTTCCGGTTTCCTCCCACAACTCCCGAAAGACGGGCTGTTGTGTGGATTGGATATTTTCCCTCGGTGTGCCAAAACAGGGGACAGAATGTGGCGACTCGGGGCTTTTCACAGTCACGTCATTGCAGTGTTCAAACTTGTGACAATAAAGATTATTATTATTCTCATTGTCGCAATGTTGCAAAAAGTCAACTTTAAATCGGATCAACAAAATGTATACCAAAGCCCCACCCTCTGCATAACTGTCAGTATGCTACGTTATAATACACAGAGTAAAGCACGGGGGCCGCTCGCACACACGTCTGCTCGTCTACAAACACTTACCAGGAACACCGATAGCGGCAAGGGTAATGTGTATTTTCAGGATTGTGTCGGTCGGAAAATGCATTTTCTGCATGAAATGATCTATCCCTTTGTACCAGAGAAAATGTCTGTGTTGAACACTGATTATATACTTTCCCAGGTCGGATCATTTATACACCGTGGAATCCCGCGGGGGAGTAGAATGTTGCAACATTTATTTTCTGTTTGGAGAAACCGAAATGACATCATAGAACATCGAACATAGAACATTACAACGCAGTGCAGGACCTTCGGCCCTCGATGTTGCGCCGACCTGTGAAACCACTCTAAAGCCCATCTACACTATTCCCTTATCGTCCATATGTCTATCCAATGACCATTTGAATGCCCTTAGTGTTGGTGAGTCCACTACTGTTGCAGGCAGGGCATTCAACGCCCTTACTACTCTCTGAGTAAAGAACCTACCTCTGACATCTGTCTTATATCTATCTCCCCTCAATTTAAAGCTATGTCCCCTCGTGTTAGACATCACCATCCGAGGAAAAAGTCTCTCAATGTCCACCCTATCCAATCCTCTGATCATCTTGTGTGCCTCAATTAAGTCACCTCTTAACCTTCTTCTCTCTGTCGAAAACAGCCAAATTAGGGTTAATCATATCGAGTCTGTTTTGTGACATAATCTATTTATCTCAAAACTTGTCTTGGAAAGCAACAACGATTGGATCATTTCAATCGCTGCCATTTTCTATTCAAAATCGCAAGCTATATCCTCCCGGTAATGAGATGGTTCTATAAAACACCACCATTCCAACGCGCAGACCTCCATATTTTTTCAGGGACATCCTTCACGAGACTATAATACATCACCTCAAGCTCACGCACCATGCTTCGTGAACATCGCATTTTACGGAAATGCCAGAGACTAACAAAATAATCCCATGCGGACGCTCGTCAAGTCCAGCACATCACGGCCGCCAAACCAGAGTAATTTATCATATCCCCACAACGCAGCGCGTTTGCGAACGCCCATAGCATCCAGAACATCAAACATTTAAAGCCGGAGAACGGTGGATTTCTGGGGTGCACTGTCTGAAATGGTGGAAGAGGAAGAATTATGCTTCGCATGTTCAGGTAGACTTGTGGTCCTGCATACCAAGAGCTGGAACCGTGGAAGTAGGCTGAGTAGAACCGCCTCTGCCAGTGAAAAGATGTTGGGGTAAATGGGTTCCTGATGAGTCTTGGCCTTCCGGTGCTGATTTTTGTTCCCGACCAAGTGCTACAAAGTGGCACATTCCAGACCCAAGGGCAATGTGCTTAGGGTCGTTCTAAAGCATGGACCCAGAGTCACAATTGGAAGCCTGGCTTGCTCCGACCTCGAACCCAAAATACACCTTGTGACGGGAATCGTGTACACTCTCTCTTACCGTATGGCTCACATTGAATTGACGCATTTAATCATATGTATCACAATTGTACTGAAGCACTTTAAAGTGCAACACGATCTATGTGGGCAAATTAGGTGTCATTGCATGTCTTATGTTCTATTTTGGTACAAGAACAACTCAGATTGCAAGGTAATCTATGTAGAAAACATGAATGTCATTGGACTTTGGGCAATGACATTTTAATGTGTTTTTCGAGTTTTGTGAATTAGCATATAATTTGTCAATTAATAAAACAGCCCTTAAACCAGTCCATGTGCCTGTATTCCTCACGTTTGTCTTAGAAATTGGCAGGGAGCAAACATTGTGCAGGAAGAGAATTCAGATTTCGATTGGTGGGAGCAGAAAGCGAAAAGGTTCTTGTTGATCATTGCCGTGGGTCATTCCCCGGATGTGCCTTAATGCGTGTAAAATTATTTGGTTGGAGGAGGTGAAAGAAACACGGATAGTCTGATAATGCTTCCTCCAATGAATGTATTAAGCCGCTCACAAATACCATGGACAGAAAGGTTATGCACTCTTTAACGTACAATCCAATTGGTCCTGAGCCATCTGTAGTGCCAAGTTTCAATCAGGTATCATTCTCTCCATTTACGGATCTCCGATAGACCCCGATCCAGCAGAGCAAGAGTTAACAGTTTTGTCTCTGCTTCCAAACACCTCAATAGTCTGGCTTTCCCATTTATCCTTCAAAACTTTCCCAACCCCTACAATCTTCATTGATCAGGAAATACCTTCAATCCCTTTAACCCCCTATCATTCTACCATTGTCAGTCACTGAAACTGCACCCACCGAGGTAACATCCTCAAATCCCTACAACCCTCAATATCGGTTGAACACGCCCAGTCGCTTATTGTCTCTCAATCTCTGGAAATCTATCCAGTCCTACCACGATAGCATAGTCTGCAACGTTTTCCGCCCTCAACCGCCACCCAGCTCAGGGGGAGAGGGGGTGTTGGTGATAAATTCTAAATCATAGAATCAGAAAATTTACAGCGTAGGGGAATGTCATGCGGACCATCATGTCAGCACCGACTCCAGAATGAGCCATTCAACCAGTCATGTCTCTCTACATTCGCCAATAATGATTTGATTAATTAATGCTTTCTCTTGGTCCCTCTCCCCAATACTGATAGCAAGTATTAACTTCCATATCCCCCACCCACGTTACCACTGCCTTATTCAGGACTCCTTCATTCAACACTGACCGGTTCCCCTTGAGGAATTATTACTTTCCCCATCTAAATGGAGAGAAATCTCAACGTGCTTCAGTGCAGAGGGATCTGGGTGTCCTCGTGAACGATTCTCAGAACAGTATGTACAGCAGATAACAATGAGGCAAATGGATTTATGGACCTTATAGCTAATGGGATGGAGCACAAAGTAGTGACGTGGTACTGGAAAATGTACAATGCGTTGATGAAACCGCATCTGGAGAAATGTGTAAAGTTTTGGCATCCCATATTTGAGGAGGGATGTAATTGCTTCAGAGGGGCAGGTGAGAGGAGACTCACTGGACTCTAGAGGTAAAGAGTTTGTCTTGTGAAGTAAGATTGAGCAGTTGAGGCCTAGACTCTGTTGAGATTAGAGGAATGAGAGGTGGTCTAACGGAGATATATAAGATGATGAAATGAATTAATAAAGTTGAGTGGAGTGGATGCTTCCTCTTGTGAGATATTCTAGGACGAGAGGTCAGTTTTAGGATGAGCGGTTCACTAACCCAGAGTGCAGTGCATGCCGGGACTTTGAGTAAATTCAAGGAGGATATATGTTTCTATTTGGTAATGGGTTGCGGGGTTATGGAGAATGGGCTGGTGTTAAGGCAGAGTGGAGATCAGCCACCATGGTATCGAATGGCAGAGCATGTTCGAAGATTTGAAAAGTCTCTTGTTGGAACGAGCTCTTGTGAAATTATGCTGTGGAGAATCCGGCGTTGAATTGGGGGTGGACACAGTAAGAACTTTTACAACACCATGTTACAGTCCAACAGGTTTGTTTCGAATCACTAGCTTTCGGAGCGCAGATCCTTCATCAGGTGAATGAAGAGGTGGGTTCCACAAACAGACATATGGACAAATTCAATGATGCAAGATGATACTTTGAATGCGAGTCTTTGCAGGTAAATAAGTCTTTACAGGTCCAGACGGTGCGTCGGGGGAGAGGCATAATCACAGGATAAAGAGGTGTGAATTGTCTGAAGCCAGTGCTGTTGGTAGGATTTCGGAAGCCCAGGCCAGATAGTAGGGGGTAAATGTAACTCCAAGCTCCCTGTTGGGGCCGTACTCTTGCCCACAGCAGAACTCGGCTGTCAGTTTCTGCTTGGCGTTGTCACGTATCCTAAAGGAAGTTATGGAGAACGCTCTCCCAAAGATCAGAGGCTGAATGTCCTTGACTGCAGAAATGTTCCACGATTGGAAGGGAACATTCCTGTCTTGCTTAATGTCCGTTCGTCCGTTGTCGCAGCGTATGCTTGGTCTCGCCAATCTATGACGCCGGCGGACATCATTTCCAGCACCGTATGATGCAGAGGACATTGGCCGAGTCATAAAAGTATGTACCGCATACCTTGATGGATGGTGTTCTCATGCGTAATGGAGGTACCAATTTCGATGATCTGGCAGGTATTACAGAGATTGCCATAGCAGGGTTCTGTGGCGTTGTGGTCGCTGTACTCCTGAAGGCTGGGGAGTTTGCTTCAAACAATGGTCTGTTTGAGGTTGTGCGGTTGTTTGAAGGCAAGGGGTTGTGGGGATGGCCTTGGCAAAATGTTCATCTTCGGCGATGACGCATTGAAGGCTGTGAAGAAGATGTCGTAGTTTCTCCGCTCCGGGGACGTACTGGACGACGAATGGTGCTCTGTCGGTTGCGTCCCGTGTTTGTCTTCTGACGAGGTCGCTGCGGTTTTTTGCATTGGCACGTTGGAACTGTGGATCGATGAGTTGAACGCCTTATCCCATTCTTACAAGGGCGTCTTTCGGTGTTTGTAGATGCCGGTTTTGTTCCTCCTCGCCTCAGCAGATCCTGTGTACACGGAGGGCTTGTCCATAGGGGATAGCTTCTTTGATGTGGTTTGGGTGGAAGTTGTAGAAGTGGAGCATCGTGAGGTTATCCGTGGGCTTGCGGTAAAGCAAAGTGCTGAGGCCACCGTCCTTGATGGAGGTTAGTGTGTCCAAGAAGGCAACCAATTCTGGAGAGTAATCCATGGTTAGTCTGGTGGTGGCATGGAACGTATTTATGCCATTCTGAGGGCAACTAAAAACATATCTGTGATCAATCGCCTTCCAACTGATGGTGTGTGTCTCTGCTGTGGAAAGGCGTTGCTGCTTTACGAATACGGTTGCCCATTGTTAGGTTCGTGTGTCAATGGTTGGTGTTTACAGCACTGCTGCTTTTCATCTGTCCAAAGATGAGCATCAAAATACCAGAGGGCAGGTAATTGGCGAGTGGCAATGAGATAATTCTGAACTTATTTTCTTCCCTACATGGAAAAAGCTTGCTGAACGCCGGTTTGCTCAGCACGGGGAAGGTGGGAGCACAGTGGTATTGTCTCTTGCTAGACAACTAATCCAAAGACCCAGGTTCATACTGTGAGGATCCGAGTTCCAATTGCAACACTGTAAATGGGATTTGAGTTCAGTTGACAAACCGTAATGTATTTATTAAAAAATCACTTCCTTTGAGGAAGGAACTCTGCCGTCCATACCTGACCTGGCCAACATGTCACTCCAAATCGACAGAGATGTGGTTGGCTCCTTAATCGCCTCAGAAATGGATGAGCAAACCATTGAGTTCAAGGACAATCAGCGATGTGCAGTAAATGTTTAGCCAGCGACCGTCACCGATATCCCATGCTTGCAATCAAAATTGGTCAAATGGTCATAAAGATTTGGATTATTTAGTACAAATGTGGGGACTTTACAAGTCATATCTCGATAAGTGGACAGGTATTCGTGGATAATTTGACAGTGACTATAAATTGATAGGAATCCGGGGATATGGGAAAGACAGGAATCGCAGGACGTCATGATGTTCCTTTGGAGAGCCGGGGACGAGTCCAAACGGTTTATTTTAGCGCCCTCATTATAATTTGATTCTGTAAATAGTTGAAAAGTTCTCAGCGAAAGTAAAAAAGAGTTTCCCTTGTTCCGGATCCCAACTGCACGCAGCCAAGAATATTAGTAAGCACGTAGACTCTGAATGGCTGTTTCAAATAAAGGGGTAAGTCCATTAATGCAGCCGTCACTTCTCCTCTGGTTTCCTTAATTATATTAAAAGCGGCTGCCCACAGGACTCAATAAAGTATTGATAGGCTACAGATCTCACTACCTCTGCCAGTAGGAGCGTGTGTGCAACAAAATGTATATTTTACTGAGTGTGATAACTCTCTTTGACGGTAAGAGATAATAAAACAACATGTTGTTCAGATTGCTTTTCTATTCTTGTCTTTCATTTTAACACAGTACGAAGTCTTACAACACCAGGTTGAAGTCCGACATGTTTGTTTCGATGTCACTAGCTTTCGGGGACTGCTCCTTCCTCAGGTGAATGAAGAGGTATGTTCCAGAAACATATATATAGACAGATTCAAAGATGCCAGACAATGCTTGGAATGCGACCATTAGCAGGTGATTAAATCTTTACAGATCCAGAGATGTGGTAACCCCAGGTTAAAGATGTGTGAATTTTGTCAAGCCAGGACAGCTGGTAGGATTTCGCAGGCCAAATGGTGGGGATGAATGTAATGCGACATGAATCCCAGGTCTCGGTTGAGGCCGCACTCATGTGGGAACTTGGCTATAAGTTTCTGCTCGGTGATTCTGCGTTGTCGCGCGTCCTGAAGGCCACCTTGGACTTCAGGACTCCTGGCTCTTTTAGACAGGCAATTCTCGAAAAAGACTTAAAATGAAAGAGTGTTTAATGAAATGAAAATGAAATGAAAATTGCTTATTGTCACGAGTGGGCTTCAATTAAGTTATTGTGAAAAGCCCCTCGTCGCCACATTCAGGCGCCTGTTCGGGGACGCCGGAACGGCGCGGAAGTTGTTTGGCAAAGGGGAGGTTTCGCTTTTGTAAAGAACAGTTTTGAAGCAAGCGTGCCTTGAGTCAGAATGTTGAGTCATTGAGAGTCAGGAAGTGACTGTCCCAAACCCAACTGGGAATAACCAGTCTCCAGGAAAGGGACTCGGTGGGCGGAGTATCGGAGTGAAGCGCCGAAGAGCAGCACAGCTCTGAACTCGCCCTGAATCCAGAGGCGGAGCTGCTGATATGCTGTCCGGATTCAGAGAGTGGCGCAGGGCAAAGGAAGCAGCGGTTTCTTCTGGAGGAGAGGCACAGCATAAGAAGAGGAAATACGGGCAACACGGATCGAGAGGAGCAACACCGAAGGGGGAATGAGGTCACTACATGCGACATTGCTCACAGCCCGGGTAGCTCAGTCGGTAGAGCATCAGGCTTTTAATCTGAGGGTCCAGGGTTCAAGTCCCTGTTCGAGCGATCATTTTAAATCCCGAGGATCGACGCTGGCCTGAACTCATCGAGTTAATCCACTGGGAAAGAAGCCCATCGGCCCATTGTGCCTCTGCTGCCCCTCAAACCCCTGTCTGTTCCAATCCCAGTTTCCAGCCAAGGACCGTCGCCTTTGCATTCCACGGTGTTCAAGGTTTCATCTATTCTCCTTTGTGTGAATAATGCCATCATTACAAGGAGAAATCTCTGCCCATCGCTTTAAGATTGATCCCTGAAATATTTGCGTTATGCTGATTTATTATTATTTTTTTGCTGATTATGAGCTTTTAGGCGAGTTGAATCTGAAATCTGACAGAATTGCTAATTTGCAAGTGCAGTTGGGGAGGGTTTAAACTAATGTGGCAGGGGGATGGGAACCGATGTAGGAAGTCAGTGGGGACGGAATCAAAAGGCAGGAAGTGAGAGTGTGTAAAGCAAGACCGGAGAAAGCAGGGCAGAGAGCAGGGAAAGTCGACATTAAACTGCATTTATTTCAATGTAAGGGGCCTGACGGGCAAAGCGGATGAACTCAGGGCATGGATGGGCACATGGGACTGGGATATTATAGCTATGACTGAAACATGGCTAAGGGAGGTGCAGGACTGGCAGCTCAATGTTCTGGGGTTCAGACGCTATAGAAAGGATAGAACAGGAGGTAAGAGAGGAGGGGGAGTGGCGTTTTTGATTAGGGAGCACATCTCGGCAGTACTTACAGGGGATAAATCCGAGGGTTCGCCAACTGAGTCTGTATGGGTGGAACTGAAAAATAAGAAGGGAGAGATCACCTTGACAGGACTGTACTACAGGCTCCCAAATAGTCAGCGGGAAATTGAGGAGCAAATATGTAAGGAGATTACAGATAGCTGCAAGAAAAATAGGGTGGTAATAGTAGGGGACTTAAACTCTCCCAACATTGACTGGGACCGCCATAGCATTAGGGGCTTGGATGGAGGGAAACTTGTTGAGTGTATTCAGGAGGAATTTCTCATTCAGTATATGGATGGACCGACTAGAGAGTGGGCAAAACTTGACCTCGTCTTGGGACATAAGGAAGGGCAAGTGACAGAAGTGTTAGTGAGGGATCACTTTGGGACAAGTGACCATAGCTCCATTAGTTTTAAGACAGCTATGGAGAATGATAGGTCTGGCCCAAGAGTTAAAATTCTTAATTGGGGCAAGGCCAATTTTGATGGTATCAGACAGGAACTTTCAGAGGTAGATTGGGAGAGACTTTTGGCAGGCAAAGGGACGGCTTGTAAATGGGAGGCTTTTAAAAATGTGTTAAACAGGGTTCAGGGTAAGCACATTCCCATTAGAGTGAAGGGCAAGGATGGTAGAAGTAGGGAACCCTGGATGACTCGAGATATTGAGACTCTGGTCAAAAAAAAGAAGGAGGCATATGACGTACATAAACAACTGGGATCAAGTGGATCCCTTGAAGAGTATAGAGATTGTCGAAATAGTGTTAAGAGGGAAATCAGGAGGGCAAAAAGGGGACATGAAATTACTTTGGCAAATAATGCGAAGGAGAATCCAAAGAGCTTCTACAGATACATAAAGGGAAAAAGAGTAACTAGGGACAGAGTAGGGCCGCGTAAGGATCAACAAGGGCATCTATGTGCAGAGCCTCAAGAGTTGGGTGAGATCCTGAATGAATATTTCTCATTGGTATTCACGGTGGAGAAAGGCATGGATGTTAGGAAACTAAGGGAAATAAATAGAGATGTCTTGAGAAGTGTGCATATTACAGAGGAGGAGGTGCTGGAAGTCTTAAAGCGCATCAAGGTAGATAAATCCCCAGGACCTGATGAAATGTATCCCAGGATGTTGTGGGAGGCTAGGGAGGAAATTGCAGGTCCCCTGTCAGAGATATTTGAATCATCGGCAGCCACAGGTGAGGTGCCTGACGATTGGAGAGTAGCGAATGTTGTGCCCTTGTTGAAGAAGGGCAGCAGTGAAAAGCCTGGGAACTACAGACCGGTGAGCCTAACGTCTGTAGTAGGTAAGTTGCTCGAAGGTATTCTTAGATACAGGATCTACAAGCATTTAGAGAGGCAAGGACTGATTCGGGGCAGTCAGCATGGCTTTGTGCGTGGAAAATCATGTCTCACAAATTTGATTGAGTTTATTGAGGGGGTGACCAAGAAGGTAGATGAGGGCAGTGCAGTAGACGTTGTCTACATGGACTTTAGCAAAGCCTTTGACAAGGTACCGCATGGTAGGTTGTTGCAGAAGGTTAAAGCTCACGGGATCCAGGTTGATGTTGCCAATTGGATTCAAAATTGGCTGGACGACAGAAGACAGAGAGTGGTTGTAGAGGGTTGTTTTTCAAACTGGAGGCCTGTGACCAGTGGTGTGCCTCAGGGATCGGTGATGGGTCCACTGTTATTTGTGATTTATATTAATGATTTGGATGAGAAGTTAGGAGGCATGGTTAGTAAGTTTGCAGATGATACCAAGATTGGTGGCACAGTGGATAGTGAAGAAGGTTATCTAGGATTGCAACGGGATCTTGATCAATTAGGCCAGTGGGCCGACGAATGGCAGATGGAGTTTAATTTTGATAAATGTGAGGTGATGCATTTTGGCAGATCAAATCAGGCCAGGACCTACTCAGTTAATGGTATGGCGTTGGGGAGAGTTACAGAACAAAGAGATCTCGGAGTACAGGGTCATAGCTCCTTGAAGGTGGAGTCGCAGGTGGACAGGGTGGTGAAGAAGGCATTCAGCATGCTTGGTTTCATTGGTCAGAACATTGAATACAGGAGTTGGGACGTCTTGTTGAAGTTGTACAAGACATTGGTACACCCCCACTTGGGATGTTGTGTGCAGTTCAATCGTTAGAGCGTGGTGCTGATAACGCCAAGGTCGCGGGTTTGATCCTCGTACGGGTCCACAAAACAACTCTGTCGCGAAGTGATCTGCTTACCTCATATGTTTAGAGGCAAACTGACGTGTGCTACTGTCGCGGCATTATTACTGACCTTAGGCAGCGCAGGCTCCCTTTTATCTGCTTGACTCCTCTTGGATAATATTTGCCATTTTTTCATTCTTTTACATTTCTGCGCCACAAACGTGTCGGTAACATGTTTCCAAAGTTTCCTAGTCTACAGCGGTGACAACTCACGTCATTATGAACAATGTCTTACCTCCAATTACTGCAATTTTCAGGCAAATCTGCTCCAGGCAACGTTGGAAATAGCCACGCAACATGTCAGACGAGCCCACCATTCAGGACTGGAGTGAATTTGGAAACGGCATGGTCACTCCAGCCAACAGTACATGCATGGCGGGTTAGCTCAGGTGGTTTGAGCGTGGTGTTAATAACGCCAAGGTCGCGGGATCAATCCCCGTACTGGCCAACGAAATAACCATATCGTGAAATAATATCCACTTTTCCGGCAAGCTGGAGCGGCATTTTGACTCCGCTGCGGCGGCGCAGAGTCCCCTTTAACTGCTTGGCGCCTCTTGGACAGTATCTGCCTCTTTTTCTGAAAAACGATCGTTCTTTTACATTTCTGTGTCACAAATGTGTCCAACGTCTCCTAATCAATAGCGAACTCCTGCAGATGACAATTCACGTCGCTCTGAACTGTGCTTTACGTCACCTTCATTGCAATATTTCAGGCTAATCTGCTCCAGGCAGCGTTGCAAACAGACACGGTACGATGTCACATCAGCCTACCTTGAAATTGCGGCATTGAATAGATCAGCAGCGCTGTGCAGGAATTACTAACCCTCTTGCCAGTAATTTGGCTCAAATGCTGCCACCTTCAACAAACCGATTGCTTAACATGCAGTCGTTTGCTGACTACGCCAAATACATTTGATGCTTCGAAATGTCTTTTTCTAAAAGCTGCACTACCCATTTATAATGTGGTGCTAATTACACTGATGTGGAGATGCGGGCGTTGGACTGGGGCGAGCACAGTAAGAAGTCTTACAACACCAGGTTAAAGTCCAACAGGTTTGTTCCGATGTCACTAGCTTCCGGAGCGCTGCTCCTTCCTCAGGTAATTACACTGAAACACGTCTGGAACGATCAAAATACCTTAAGGCGAGAGGTATGCTTGTTTGCAAATCTATTGCGAGGCGACGCATGATCTCCCGGTTAATGTTCTTAGCTTGTAAATCCCCGAACCATTTACCCCAATTTAAAATTCAGCCGGCTCATCATCATTTCGTGCTGAAGCAGCAGCCGTCCATTCGGACTAATGTGAGCGCCTGTCCTGCAATTGCAAATAATTCGCATGATGTTGCGATGCTGGCGCTGGATACAGAAAGAAGTGTGACAGCAACAGGTTTATTTGAAATCACAAGCTTTGGCAGCGCCGTCCCTTCATCAGTTGAAGTGATGAAGGGCAACTTTACCTGATGAAGGCACAGCGCTGCCAAAGTTTACGATTTCAAATCAACCTGTTGGACTTTAATATGGTGCTGTGAGACTTCTTACTGAATAATCCGCACGCACTTTATTGCGGCACGGTTACATTTCGACTGGATTTTGAATTCACAGGGTCAGCTGCTTTTACTCATTCAATGAAGAAAGCCGCCCAAAGGCTTTTGCGGACAAGTACTGGAAATGTGAGCCGTAGCACATCCCGTGCTAGAATAATAACAATCTTTACTGTCACACGTAGGCGTACATTATAACTGCCTATAAGTTACTGTGAAATTTCGATCATAAAGATGAATACATGAGAAATTTGATGAGGAGAAAGTTTGCAGATTGGGCGATGCTCCAGGCACAATGTGTTCAACAATGCCGAAGCCAGCGTAAGTGTTGGTGAGACGTTTGTCAGTTGGAAACGTGCAGAAAGTTCAAGGGAAAGCAAATCCTTACGGCTTGCTGGCAACCTAAAGGGTGGAATTTACAAAAGGCAAATTCGCCCGATCCAGCTTGTTCGCGATCAGTCAGGAAAGAAGACTCAATTCTCCATTCACGACTTGACTAAATTTGGAATCGACGTGGTCACACGAGGTCATCATCTGTATATGGCCGGTTAGCTCAATGGTTGGAGCGTGGTTCCAATAAAGCCAAGGTCGCGGGGCCGACCCTCGTACGGGTCAACAAAACAACTCCGTCACGAAATGATCTGCTTGCTTCATATGTTTTCAGGCAACCAGCCCAGTGCTACGGTCGCGGCATTATAACTGACCTGAGACAGCTCAGGGTCCCTTTTATCTGCTTTACTCCTCTTGGATAATATCTGCCACTTTTTCATTCTTTTACATTTCTGCGCCACAAACGTGTCGGTAACATGTTTCCAAAGTTTCCTAGTCTACAGCGATGACAATTCACGTCGTTCTGAACAATGTCTTACCTCCAATTCCTGCAATTTTCAGGCAAATCTGCTCCAGCCAATGTTGGAAATAGCCACGCAACATGTCAGACGAGCCCACCATTCAGGACTGGAGTGAATTTGGAAACGACATGGTCACTCCAGCCAACAACGCATACATGGCCGATTAGCTCAGATGGTTAGAGCGTGGCGCTAATAATACAAAAGTCGCGAGTTCGTTCCCCGTACTGGCACACGAAATAACCATATATTGAAATGATCTCCACATTTCCGGCAAGATGGAGCGGCATTTTAACTCCGCTGCGGCGGCGCAGAGTCCCGTTCAACTGCTTGGCGCCTCTTGGACAGTATCTGCCGCTTTCACTGAGAAACTGTCGTTCTTTTACATTTCTGTGTCACAAATGTGTCCAACGTCTCCTAATCAATAGCGAACTCCTGCAGATGACAATTCACGTCGCTGTGAACTGTGTTTTACGTCTCCTTCATTGCAATATTTCAGGCGAATGTGCTCCAGGCAGCGTTGTAAATAGCCACGGTACGATGTCACATCAGCCGACCTTGAAATTGCGGCATTGAATAGATCAGCATCGCTGTGCAGGAATTACTAACCCTCTTGCCAGTAATTTGGCTCAAATGCTGCCACCTTCAACAAACCGATTGCTTAACATGCAGTCGTTTGCTGACTACGCCAAATACATTTGATGCTTCGAAATTTCTTTTTCAAAAAGCTGCACTGCCCATTTATAATGTGGTGCTAATTACACTGATGTGGAGATGCGGGCGTTGGACTGGGGACAGCACAGTAAGAAGTCTTACAACACCAGGTTAAAGTCCAACAGGTTTGTTCCGATGTCACTAGCTTCCGTAGCGTTGCTCCTTCCTCAGGTAATTACACCGAAACACGTCTGGAACGATCAAAATACCTTATGGCGAGAAGTATACTTGTTTGCTAATCTACTGAGAGGCGACGCATGATCTCCCGGTTAATGTCCTTAGCTTGTAAATCCCCGAACCATTTACGCCAATTCAAAATTCAGCTGGCTCATCATCATTTCGTGCTGAAGCAGCAGCCGTCCATTCGGACTAATGTGAGCGCCTGTCCTGCAATTGCAAATAATTTGCATGATGTTGAGATGCTGGCGCTGGATACAGAAAGAAGTGTGACAGCAACAAGAAGTGTGGCAGCAACAGGTTTATTTGAAATCACAAGCTTTGGCAGCGCCGTCCCTTCATCCGTCGAAGTGATGAAGGACCACTTTACCTGATGAAGGGACAGCGCTGCCAACGTTTACGATTTCAAATCAACCTGTTGGACTTCAATATGGTGTTGTGAGACTTCTTCCTGAATAATCCGCACGTACTTTATTGCGGCACGGTTACATTTCGACTGAATTTTGAATTCACAGTGTCAGCTGCTTTGACTCTTTCAATGAAGAAAGCCGTCCAAAGGCTTTTGCGGACAAGTACTGGAAATGTGAGCCGTAGCACATCACGTGCTAGAATAATAACAATATTTACTGTCACAAGTAGGCGTACATTAACACTGCCAATAGATTACTGTGAAATTGCGATCATAAAGATGAATACATGAGAAATTTGATGAGGAGGAAGTTTGCAGATTGGGCGAGGCTCCAGGCACAATGTGTTCAACAATGCCGAAGCCAGTGTAAGTGTTGGTGAGAAGTTTGTCAGTTGGAAACGTGCAGAAAGTTCAAGGGGAAAGCAAATCCTTACGGCTTGCTGGCAACCTAAAGGGTGGAATTTACAAAAGGCAAATTCGCCCGATCCAGCTTGTTCGCGATCAGTCAGGAAAGAATACTCAATTCTCCATTCACGACTGAACTAAATTTGGAATCGACATGGTCACACGAGGTGATCATCCGTACAAGGCCGTTAGCTCAATGGTTGGAGCGTGGTCCCAATAAAGCCAAGGTGGGCGGGGCCGATCCTCGTACGGGTCAACAAAACCATTCCGTCACGAAATGACATGCTTGCCTCATGTCACTGGGCAACCAGCCCAGTGCTACTGTCGCAGCATTATTACTGACCTGAGGCAGCGCAGGCTCCCTTTTATCCGCTTGACTCCTCTTGGATAATATCTGCCACTTTTGCATTCTTTTACATTTCTGCGCCACAAACTAGTCGGTAACATGTTTCCAAAGTTTCCTAGTCTACAGCGATGACAATTCACGTCGTTCTGAACAATGTCTTACCTCCAATTCCTGCAATTTTCAGGCAAATCTGCTCCAGACAACGTTGGAAATAGCCCCGCAACATGTCAGACGAGCCCACCATTCAGGACTGGAGTGAATTTGGAAACGGCATGGTCACTCCAGCCCAAAATGCATAAATGGGCGGTTAGCTCAGATGGTTAGAGCGTGGTGCTAATAACGCCAAGGTCGCGGGTTTGATCCCCGTACTGGCCAACGACGTAACAACATAGTGAAATAATCTCCACTTTTCCGGCAAGCTGGAGCGGCATTTTGACTCCGCTGCGGAGGCGCAGAGTCCCCTTTAACTGTTTCGCGCCTCTTGGACAGTATCTGCCACTTTTTCTGAGAAACTGTCGTTCTTATACATTTCTGTGTCACAAATGTGTCCAACGTCTCCTAATCAATAGCGAACTCCTGCAGATGACAATTCACGTCGCTGTGAACTGTGTTTTACGTCTCCTTCATTGCAATATTTCAGGCGAATCTGCTCCAGGCAGCATTGCAAATAGCCACGGTACGATGTCACATCAGCCTATCTTGAAATTGCGGCATTGAATAGATCAGCAGCGCTGTGCAGGAATTACTAACCCTCTTGCCAGTAATTTGACTCAAATGCTGCCACCTTCAACAAACCGATTGCTTAACATGCAGTCGTTTGCTGGCTACGCCAAATACATTTGATGCTTCGAAATGTCTTTTTCAAAAAGCTGCACTACCCATTTATAATGTGGTGCTAATTACACTGATGTGGAGATGCGGGCGTTGGACTGGGGTGAGCACAGTAAGAAGTCTTACAACACCAGGTTAAAGTCCAACAGGTTTGTTCCGATGTCACTAGCTTCCGGAGCGCTGCTCCTCCCTCAGGTAATTACACTGAAACTTCGTCTGGAACGATCAAAATACCTTAAGGCGAGAAGTATACTTGTTTGCTAATCTATTGAGAGACGACGCATGATCTCCAGGTTAATGTCCTTAGCTTCTAAATACCCGAACCATTTACCCCAATTTAAAATTCAGCTGGCTCATCATCATTTCGTGCTGAAGCAGCAGCCGTCCATTCGGACTAATTTGAGCGCCTGTCCTGCAATGGCAAATAATTTGCATGATGTTGAGATGCTGGCGCTGGATATAGAAAGAAGTGTGACAGCAACAAGAAGTGTAACAGCAACAGGTTTATTTGAAATCACAAGCTTTGGCAGCGCCGTCCCTTCATCAGTTGAAGTGATGAAGGACCACTTTACCTGATGAAGGCACAGCGCTGCCAAAGCTCACGATTTCAAATCAACCTGTTGGACTTTAATATGGTGTTGTGAGACTTCTTACTGAATAATCCGCACGCACTTTATTGCGGCACGGTTACATTTCGACTGGATTTTGAATTCACAGGGTCAGCTGATTTTACTCTTTCAATGAAGAAAGCCGCCCAAAGGCTTTTGCGGACAAGTACTGGAAATGTGAGCCGTAGCACATCCCGTGCTAGAATAATAATAATCTTTACTGTCACAAGTAGGCGTACATTAACAGTGCCAATAAGTTACTGTGAAATTTCGATCATAAAGATGAATACATGAGAAATTTGATGAGGAGAATGTTTGCAGATTGGGAGATGCTCCAGGCACAATGTGTTCAACAATGCGGAAGCCAGCGTTAGTGTTGGTGAGAAAGTTCTAGGGGAAAGCAAATCCTTACGGCTTGCTGGCAACCTAAACGGTGGAATTAACAAAAGGCAAATTTGCGCAATCCAGCTTGTTCGCGATCAGTCAGGAAAGAATACTCAATTCTCCATTCACGACTGGACTAAATTTGGAATCGACATGGTCACACGAGGTGCTCGTATGGAAATGGCCGGTTAGCTCAATGATTACAGCGTGGTGCTAAAAACGCCGAGGTCGCGGGTTCGATCCTCGTACGTGACAACAAAACAACTCCGTCATGAAATGATCTACTTGCCTCGTATGTTTGCAGGCAACCAGCCCAGTGTTACTGGAGTGAATTTGTTTTAGAGCAGAGGCACAGCATAAGCAGAGAAAAGAGGAGCAACAGCGGAGCGAGAGGAGCAACAGCGAAGTGTGAATGCGGTCACTACAGATGGGATCACTCCCAGCCCGTATAGCTCAGTCGGTAGAGCATCAGACTTTTAATCTGAGGGTCCAGGGTTCAAGTCCCTGTGCGGGCGACCATTTTAAATCCCAATGATCGATGCTGACGTGAACCCATCGAGTGAATCAACTGGGAAAGAAGCCCATCGGCCCATTGTGCCTCTGCTACCCCTCAAACCCCTGTCTGTTTCATTCCCAGTTTCCAGCCAAGGACCGTCGCCTTTGCATTCCACGGGGTTCAAGATTTTATCTTCTCTGTTGTGTGAATAATACCATCATTACAAGGAGAAATCTCTGCCCATCGCTTTCAGATTGATACCTGAAATATTTGCGTTGTGCTGATTTATTATCTTTTTTTTTGCTGATTTTGAGCTTTTTGGCGCGTTTAATCTGAATACCGACATGATCAGCAATTGAATTTGACCCAGTCCCAATAAAGGATGCTCTTTGGATCTGTCCGTTGCTGCTGTTCAGTTAAACCTCATCGTTAAGTTCCAATAAATTCCATCACATTTACATTAAAATACATTTCACTTTGTTTTCTGAATTCAAAGCCATTCTGCACTCTGTCCCCTGGGTTTCTGTGGCCATTAGCACCCGGTTTCCCTGGGTTTCTGTGGCTATGGCTCATCTTTCTTTCTCACTCCACAGTATCAATATTTCCCAATTTCTCTGTCTTTTAGCTTTGACAAAGAGTCAACGGATTCGAAACGTTAGCTCTTTACTCTCCCTACAGATGCTGCCAGACTTGCTGAGATTTTCCAGCATTTCCTCTTTCGTGGTTGTGTTTCTGTTCACATGGAAATTCAATTGGTCACAACTTGTCCAAAATCAGCAATGGTTCCAATGGGGCTCGAACCGAAGACCTGCTACGTGTAAAGCAGACGTGATAAGCACTACACCATGGAACCAGCTGGCGCCAGCTGCATTCCTTATATGACTGGAGTTTGTGATTGTTCCATCGCTCCGGAACATTTGTAAAGCGTCGATTTGTTGGGAATGGATCAGCTGTCAACACCTGACTTGCTGTATAACATGTTTGCGTGTCCCACAAAGTCGCGTTCAGCTGATTGTGCCCAATTTTTTCTCTTTGAGTCAGGCAATTCTCGAAAAAGACTCAAAATGAAAGAGCGTTTCATGAAATGAAAATGAAATGAAAATCGCTGATTGTCACGAGTAGGCTTCAATTATGTTACTGTGAAAAGCCCCTAGTCACCACATTCCGGCGCATGTTCGAGGAGGCCGGTATGGCGCGGAAGTTGTTAGGCAAAGGGGTGGTTTCGCTTTTGTAAAGATCAGTTTTGAATCAAGCGTGCTGGATGCAGCGAACCTTGAGTCAGAATGTTGAGTCGTTCAGAATCAGGAAGTGACTGTCCCAAACCCAACTGGGAATAACCAGTCTCCAGGAAAGGGACTCGGTGGGCGGAGTATTGGAGTGAAGCGTCGAAGAGCAGCACAGCTCTGAACGCCCTGAATCCAGAGGCGGAGCTGCTGATATGCTGTCCGGATTCAGAGAGTGGCGCAATGCAAAGGAAGCAGCTGTTTGTTCTGGAGGAGACGCACAGCATAAGCAGAGGAAAGAGGGGCAACAGCGGGGCGAGATGAGCAACAGCGAAGTGGGAATGCGGTCACTACAAGCGGGATTACTCACATCCCGGATTGCTCAGTCGGTACAACATCAGACTTTTAATCTGAGG
This sequence comes from Scyliorhinus torazame, assembly GCF_047496885.1. Lineage (NCBI taxonomy): Eukaryota > Metazoa > Chordata > Chondrichthyes > Carcharhiniformes > Scyliorhinidae > Scyliorhinus > Scyliorhinus torazame. The sequence continues at coordinate 37,452,591 of NC_092710.1, forward strand.
GTCCAGGGTTCAAGTCCCTGTTCCAGCGATCAATTTAAATCCCAATAATCGATGCTGACGTGAACTCATCGGGTGAATCAACTGAGAAAGAAGCCCATCGGCCCATTGTGCCTCTGCTACCCCTCAAACCCCTGTCTTTTCCAATCCCAGTTTCCAGCCAAGGACCGTCGCCTTTGCATTCCACGGGGTTGAAAGTTTCATCTATTCTCCTTTGTGTGAATAATACCATAATTACAAGGAGAAATCTCTGCTCATCGCTTTAAGATTGATCCCAGAAATATTTGCATTGTGCTGCTTTATTATCATTTTTCTGCTGATTTTGAGCTTATAGGCGAGTTGAATCTGAATTCCGACATGATCAGGAATTGAATTTCATCCAGTCCCAATAAAGGATGCTATTTGGATCTGTCCGTTGCTGCTGTTCAGTTAAACCTCAGTGTTATGTTCCAATAAATTCCATCACATTTATATTTAAATACATTTCACTTTGTTTTCTTAATTCAAAGCAATTCTGCACTCTGTCCCCTGGGTTTCTGTGGCCATTGGCACCCGGTTTCCCTGTGTTTCTGTGGCTATGGCTCATCTTTCTTTCTCACTCCACAGTATAAATATTTCTCACTTTCTCTGTCTGTTAGCTTTGTCAAAGAGTCATCGGACTCGAAACATTAGCTCTTTGCTCTCCCTACAGATGCTGCCAGACTTGCTGAGATTTTCCAGCATTTTCTCTTTCGTGGTTATATTTCTGTTCACATGGAAATTCAATTGGTCACAACTTGTCCAAAAGCAGCAATGGTTCCACTGGGGCTCGAAACCATGACCTGCTGCGTGTAAAGTAGACGTGATAACCACTACACCATGGAACCAGCAGGCGGCAGCTCCACTCCTTATATGACTGGAGTTTGTGATTGTTCCATCACTCCGCAACCTTTGTAAAGCGTCTATTTGATGGGAATGGATCAGCTGTCAACACCTGACTTGCTGTATAACATGTTTGCGTGTCCCACAAAGTCGCGTTCAGCTGATTGTGCACAATTTTTTCTCTTTGAGTCAGGCAATTCTCGAAAAAGACTCAAAATGAAAGAGCGTTTAATGAAATGAAAATGAAATGGAAATCGCTTATTGTCATGAGTCGGCTTCAATTAAGTTCCTGTGAAAAGCCCCTATTCGACACATGTCGGCGCCTGTTCGGGGCGGCCGGTACGGCAAAGGGGAGGTTTCGCTTTTGTAAAGAACAGTTTTGAAGTAAGCGTGCTGGACGCAGCGAATCTTGAGTCAGAATGTTGAGTCGTTCAGAATCAGGAAGTGACTGTCCCAAACCCAACTGGGAATAACCAGTCTCCAGGAAAGGGACTCGGTGGGCGGAGTATCGGAGGGAAGCGCCGAAGAGCAGCACAGCTCTGAACTCGCCCTGAATCCAGAGGCGGAGCTGCTGATATGCCGTTCGGATTCAGAGAGTGGCGCAGGGCAAAGGAAGCAGCTGTTTGTTCTGCAGGAGAGGCACAACATCAGCAGAGGAAAGAGGGGCAACAGCGAAACGAGAGGAGCAACAGCGAAGGGGGAAAGCGGTCACTACAGGCGGTATCGTTCATAGTCTGGATAGCTCAGTCGGTAGAGCATCAGACTTTTAATCTGAGGGTCCAGGGTTTAAGTCTCTGTTCGAGCGATCATTTTAAATCCCAATGATCGACGCTGACCTGAACTCATCGAGTGAATCCACTTAGAAAGAAGCCCATCGGCCCATTGTGCCTCTGCTACCCCTCAAACCCCTGTCTGATCCAATCCCAGTTTCCAGCCAAGGTCCATCGCCTTTGCACTCCGCGGGGTTCAAGGTTTCCTCTATTATCTTCTGTGTGAATAATACCATCATTACAAGGAGAAATCTCTGTTCATCGCTTTAAGATTGATCCCTGAAATATTTGCGTTATGCTGATTTATTTTCTCCATTTGTTTGCTGATTTTGAGCTTTTAGGCGAGTTGAATCTGAATTCCGACATGATCAGAAATTGAATTTGATCCAGTCCCAATAAAGGGAGCTCTTTGGATCTGTCCGTTGCTGCTGTTCAGTTAAACCTCATTGTTATGTTCCAATAAATTCCATCACATTTATATTTAAATACATTTCACTTTGTTTTCTGAATTCATTGAGAATGCTGGCAGGCAATGCGATGTTCTGCAATGGTAGTTTGTACCGACTTTGTATTGAAGTGTAACTGCAATATTATTTTCATTGACAAAACAAGTATTGTCAGCGCCGATTGCTAACTCCGCCGCTGCCTGCAGATTCCCCTCCAAGGAACACGCGCCATATTCACTTGGAACCATTTCCCATTCACTCACTCTTGTTGGGTACAAATCATGGAGCTTCCTTCCTAACCGCTTTCTGGGTGCACCTACACCACATGGACTGCAGAGTTCCAGAAATCCACACCACACCCAGTTTCACGGGAATTGGATGAGAGCTGAAATTATGGAGCGCTAGTTTATTGCTTTTTGTATTTTGAAATTGCAGATTGTGGTGGAGTGACCATAATGATGTCCAGGAAATGTTGTGTCAATGTTCTAAGATGAAGGAATTGGATACAGAATGGCTGTTGGTGTGGTGAGTGGCACGTTTTGCCAAGGATGAAATTCGAACAAGTGTCACAGCGCCGAATGGGTATTGAGAAAAGGCGGTGAGTGAGAGAAACGCGCGTTTAACAGATTGGGTCCTCGCAGAACAAAACGTAAAAGGTGAGTGAAAGTTGGGGAAGGGGCAGGAGCAAAGGGGAATTTGAGACGGCGAAGGGTCACGAGATACAGAGCATTAGTTGGGAAATTTGGAAATATTTCAGTCTGTAAACTCGTTCCTGGTTCGTCTACTGGATGGCTCTATTCTGCGCCGCAATCGATGCGCCCTTCGCCTCATTCCACGCTTGCCAGGTGATCCTCCAGTGTCGCCTCGCCCTCCTGCTGACCCTGCCATGGACTATGCAGAGCCTCCTGTCACTCTACCTCCCCCTGACTTTGACGCAGTCCAGCCCGCTCCTGAACCGGCGGCTCTCGGCCCACCCTTGAGGCGGTCAACCAGAATTTGTCGCCTCAGAGACTACATTTATGAACTTGTCGAATTTATGGACTCTCTGAATTATTTTGTTGCTTTGTTTGACCGTTTCCCTGGTTTGTATATAATGTTGATCTCGTTACTCTTGTTGCATATTGCTCTGCACCAGGCACCTTCCCATGTAAATAGCTTAGTTCTCATGTACATAGTCCTGTACATATGTCTTCGCACCCCACACATAGTTCGGATCATTATCACCACACATTATTTATTGCCACACACATACATTTTTTTATAAAAGGGGGGATGTCATAATATACAACAGTATGTCGTGGTGCAGAGACATACACTGATGGACACACAGAAAGACCAAGCAACACACACAACACCACAGCCAATCACCAGTTAGAGCACACTCACTATAAAGACAGAGGGCATCAGTTTTCCCGCTCATTCGGGATGCAGCCTCTCAGGACAGAGCTTACAGCTTACAGCACAGATCTTCACCATGTGCTGAGTGCATAGACTGGTCAGGATAGGCATAGGTCTTTAGTTTAATCTAACATCGTGTTAACCCACAGTGAAAGTACGTTCAACAGCTTCTAGCTTAATAAAATAGTGTTGTTCTATTTTAAGTGTTGGTAGCCTTTATGTGTTCCACGGATCCAAAACACCCAACACATCACCGTGCAGCAAACATTTCACCAGCTGCTGTGGGAGGCCACGTATCTTAGAACAATAAAGCCTCAGTTGTATTCAACTCTCGTCTTTGTCCAATTGATCGTGCATCAATTTATTGCTCTAAGATTTTCAGAAGATGGACCTCCGTATCAAGCCTGATCGTCTGCAGCTGGATCCGTATTCAAGCAATGCCAAAAAGGACTTTCAGCACTGGCTAACTTGTTTCGAGGCGTACATCAGGTCTGCACCACACCCTGTTCCGTAGGCTCAGAAAATACAGATACTGTACTCGGGGTTGAGCTCCAATGTCTTTCCGCTGATCCAGGACGCGCCAAACTACGCTGAAGCCATGGCGCTACTTAAAGAAAACTACGCCCAGCGGACGAACACGCTCTTCGCCAGGCATGTACTCGCCACTCACTCTCAACTCCCTGGTGAGCCCATAGAAGACTTCTGGCGGGCCCTAATCCCACTAGTCCGGGACTGTGACTGTCAGGCCATTACGGCCACTGAACATTCTAACCTCCTCATGCGGGACGCTTTTGTTACGGGGATTGGGTCGGACCTCATACGCCGGCGACGTTTAGAAGGGGCCACACTCGATCTCGCAGAGACAAAGAAGCTCACGCTCTCTATGATGGTCGCCTCGCGAAATACTCAGGCCAACGCCCCCAGCAGCGCGGCCCACCCCTCCTTCCCTTCGTGAACCCCACAGCTGGCCGTCCCAGCGGGGCCCTTACCCACCCAATACGCCTGCACCACACACCAGCCAGCTAACCCCGGGTGTCCCCAATGTTATTTTTGCGGCCAGCAAGAACACCCCCGCCAATGCTGCCCGGCCCGCGCTGCCCTTTATAAGGCTTGCGGTAAGAAGGGGCACTTCGCCGCCGTGTGCCAGGCACGCGCAGTCGCTGCTATCACCCCCCCCCCTCGTTTACGCACAATGGGCACTGCCATCTTCACCCCCGGACCATGTGCTGCCAGTGGGTGCCACCATCTTGTCCCCCTCAGACCACGCGCGGCTAGTGGGCGCTGCCATCTTCTCCCCCTCATACCAAGCTCGGCCAGTGGGTGCCGCCATCTTACCTTCCGCGCAACACGTGCGGCCCATGGGTGCCGCCATCTTGTTCAACCCCTGCCATGTGCGGCCCATGGGTGCCGACATCTTGTTCAACCCCTGCCACGTGCGGCCCATGGATGCCGCCATTTTGTCCTCCCCAAGATCTTCAGGCGCCGCCATCTTGTCTCCCCCACGGCACATGGGCACCACCAGCGTTCCAGGACCCGTGCCCCATGGGCACCCCATCAATCGACACCAGCGACGACCAAATTCGACTCTCCTCAGTGACCATCGACCAGTCTCGTCCGCACAACCTGGCGACCGCATCAACCAGCGTTATAATCGACGGACACGTGACCTCTTGCCTGCTGGACTCTGGGAGCACCGAAAGCTTCATCCATCTGGATACGGAAGTCCACATCCGGGATGTCACTCCCGACTCGGCTGGCAGCTCCAGGGCCCGTCCTTCTCCGTAGGCACGTCCGACCACACAAGGCGGACCCATTGATGGAGAGGGTGCAGTTGCTCCATGTGAACCCCCAGTATGCCTACGTGGCGTACTCCGATGGCCCCCAGGATACTGTCCCCCTCAGGGACCTGGCACCAGTAGGTTCCACACACACCGCTGGCCCGGCTCCACCCCCACCCCCCCTCCCCCAGGCGCTCCGAGCAGCAACCCCTCCAGGACCATCCTGCTCATGCCCGAGGATGAAGAGGATTTCAGCATGCTCCCAGAGTCACCGAAGACCAGACCAGCATCGGCATCGCCGCCACCACTGCTTCGCTCCCAGCGGCACATCAAGGGACCGGACCAGTTAAACCTCTAACTGGTTCACTGGACTTCAAAATTTGCAAATATTGTGTGTCTAAATTCAATTTCTGGATATAGTTCTCCACCACCCCCGCCGTACTCAATTGTAACAGGGGGTGAATGTGGTAGACCACTGTTGCACCTATATTAAGTGATGTACGGTAGGACCTGTTCTACAGGTATGGCGGTAGTCCCTGCCTGCTGGCTCCGCCCAGTAGGCGGAGTATAAGTATGTGTGTCCTCAGTGAAGCAGCCATTTCACCAGCTGCTGTGGCGGCCACACATCTTAGAGCAATAAAGCCTCAGTTGTATTCAACTCTCGTCATTGTCCAATTGATCGTGCATCACAGACCGTCACCACCCTCTGGGTAAAAATGTTTTTCCTCAAATCCCCCCTGAACATCCTGCCCCTCATCTTTAACTTGTGTCCCCTTGTAACTGACCCTTCAGCGAAGGTGAACAGCTGCTCCCTGTCCCCTATGCACCCTGTCCATGGCCCTCATAATCTTGCACACCTCGATCAAGTTGCCCCTCAGTCTTCTCTGCTCCAGTGACACCAACCCAAGCCTACCCAACCTATCTTCATAATTTAGTGTCTCCAGTGCTCGGACTGTCGGAGCGTTGAGCAACAGAATTAGCGACAAAGAGAAGAACGGGGTTAGAACTGCGACAAAATTATCAAATCCCTCTCACCTCGGCTCAATAAAATAGCTTAGACATCAGATACAGAAGCAGAATTAAGCCATTCCACCCATCAAATGTGCTCTGCCATTCGATCATGGTTGATATGTTTCTCACCCCCATTCTCCTGCCTTCTCCCCGTAATCGCTAATGCCCTTATTAATCAAGAATCTATCTATCTCTGTCTTAAAGACACAGTGACTTGGCCTCCAGAGCCTTCTGCTGCAATAAATGCCACAGATCCACCACCCTCTGGCTGGAGAAATTCCTCCTCATCTCAGTTTTAAAGGATCATCCCTTCAGTCTGAGGCTGTGCCCTCGGGTTCTAGTTTCTCCTACTGGTGGAAACATCCTCACAACGTCCACTCTATTTAGGCCTCTCAGTGTTCTGCAAGATCCCCCTCAGCCTTATAAACTCTATCGAGTACAGGCCCAGAGTCTTCAACAGCTCCTCATATGACAAGCCCTTAATTCCTGGGATAATTCTCCTCTGGCCAGTACACCGTTCCTTAGAGACAGGGCCCAAAATTGCTCATAACATTCCAAATGGGGTCTGATCAGAGCCTTATACAGCCTCAGCAGTACATCCCAGGTCTTGTATTCTAGCCCTCTCGGTGGCCTAACTCAGGTTCTGTACAGCTGCAACATGATTCGCCAATTTTTATACTCAATGCCCGGACCACTTAGGGCAAGCATGCCGTGTGCCTTCTTGACTACCTTCTCCACCCACGCTGCCACTTTTAGAGATCTGTGAACCTGTACATCAAGATCTCTCTGCCGATCAATGCTCTTCAGGGTTCTGTCATTTACTGTTTATTTCCCACCTGTATTAGACCTTCCAAAATGCATTACCTCACATTTGTCTGGAGTAAACTCCATCTGCCATCTCTCCGCCCAAGTCTCTAACCGATCTATAGCCTGCCGTATTCACTGACAGCCCCATTGCTATCCCCAATTCCACCAACCTTTGTGTCATCCGAAAATTTACTATTCAGTCCAGTTACATTTTCCTCCAAATCATTTATATATATTGAAAACAGCAGCCCTCCATTCAGAAAAGCACCCTTCCACTGCCGCCCTCAGTCTTCTATGACCGAGCCAGTTCTGTATCCAACATGCCAGCTCACCTCTGATCCCGTTTGATTTCACCTTCTGCACCAGTCTGCCAAGGGGTACCTTGTCAAAGGCTTTACTAAAGTCCATGTGGATAATATCCACTGCCCAATTAAAGGCTTGCGAATCTTCTGCATTCTAGACTCAGGGAGCTCTTTGGATTCTCGCTGATTATATTGATGGGACATTCCCAGGGGTTCTGTGAGCACAAAGGGATATAAGGACAGTTCAGGAAGGTACAATTAACATAGATGAACCATGAACATATTGAATATTGGAGCAGTCATTACATCCGGTAGATATTCCTGCTGCTCCTATTTGTGATATCCCTGCAGACCCTCAGGAGAGCAACACACAGGATTATACTGAGCTGGGAGTGGAAAGAGCAGCTTCCCCAGCAGCATTCTGCATTTTAATGGCTTCATTAGAAGTACAGTTTACAGAATGTTTGTTTCTATTTGCCTTGAGCACAGGCGAACAGTGAGTGGATTTATCAAGGTCTCTCGTATTTTTAAATAAAGGTTAAATATGTCGAATCTCTTTGGCTCCCCAGCCTGAATGGGTGACACAGTAGTCAGCACTGCTGCCTCACAGCTCCAAGGGTCCCACGTTTAATTCCGGCCTCGGGTGACTGTGCGGAGTCTGCAAGTTCTCCCCGTGTCTGCGTGGGTTTCCTCCGCTTTGCTCCCACAGCCCAAAGGTGTGCAGGTTAGGTGGATTACGAAAGATCGGCGACCTGAACAGCGGAGAAGAGCAGGCAACGACACAGGGGGATGGGGAGTAACGTTTTGAAAAAGGAACTGACCGCTATGAAGGAAGCGATCAAGGCGGAGTACCAGGTGGTGATGAAGGGGATGGTGACCGAAGCGATAGCCACTCTTCAGTACACGATAGAAGGCCTGGGACGGAAAGTGGAGGCCCAGGAGAAGACGCTCCTGGACCAGGAGAAGGCATCAACGGCCCACAGCGACAGGATAGTGGCTTTGGAGGCCGAGATGAAGAGGTTGGTGGCGGCTCAGGGTAACCTGAAAAGGAAGGTCAACGATGAGGAGAATAGGTCCAGGTGGCAAAACGACCGCATTGTGGATCTGCCAGAGGAGATTGAGGGGAGGGACCCAACTGCGCAATCTAGTTGGGAGGGAAGGCTTTCCAGACCCAGTGATGGACAGGGCACACAAGTGGCTCCGACCTAAGCCCAATACTGGGAAGCAATCAAGGGCGATAAATGCAAAGCTGCATCGATTCCAGGAATAGGGCAAAAATCCTGAGGTGGGCCCGACAGGCGAAATCATGATCGTGGGGAGGGCAGAGAGTCAGGGTCTACCAGGACATTGGGGCGGACTTGGCAAAAAGGAGGGCCGAATTCAACAGAGCGAAATCGGCGCTCTACAAAAAAGGGGTGCAATTCGGCATGTTAATCCCGGGCAAACTCTGGGTGACATACAAGGGGAAGGAACATTACTTCAGCACTCCGGCGGAGGCGGATGAGTTTGTTAAAATGAACAACCCGGGGGAGAGCAGACGTGGCAGCGGTGAAAGCGGCAGGGACAGGGGAAGAAAGGGAATGAGAGTGGAGGACGGAGCGAAAACAAAGACTGTAACATGGACTATGTTTTTGCGCGGGACTGTGCTGCCTCGTTTTCGTGTTTGTCTCCTTTCTCAGTTTGAAGATGGGAAACAGGATAGGGGAGCGAGAATAGGGGAAGCAGGCAAGTGGGAGGGATAGGGGGTGGAGAGGGGGAGGTGAAACAGGGCCCGGTCTAGACCAGCACTGGGAGGGGAGCCACCTGACTAGTGAGGAGGGCTCGCACGGGAAGACAGGCAGTGAGGGAGACCGCGGCGCACCTCTCAGGGGAGAGGGAGCGTCTGGCCAGAAAGGGGGAGAAAGGGCAGAAGGGGGAGAGAACACTCGGGGGGGGGGGGGGGGGAGGGGGAACCAGAGGGATGGATGGGGGGGGGGGGTTGGGGAAGGGGGGAACAAAGACGGGGGGGGGGTGCACAGAACGTAAAGGGAACAAAGAGAACAAATGGGACAGACACAGGCCTCGACGGGCATGGAGCAGAGCGAGGAACCAAGATGGCGCCGTAAACTGCCATTCTGGTGGGCCCCTGGGCAATGGGAGACCTCGGAGGGCAAGGGCACGCCCACGTGGCATACACATAGTTAGAGGCCATGTTGGGTGCCTCCTGGGCAAAAGGAAATCCCGGACCGCAGGGACCCGACCTCATGGTGTGGGTGGCGACTGCGGCCATTTTGAACGGTCCCCTAACAACGGAAAACCCCGGAGTGCAGGGGCGCGTCCACCAGGTAAGTATGGTTAATCCCACAGGATCGGGGGGGGGGGGGGGGGGGGGAGGCGGTCAGAAACGCCCCCCACCAGGATTGTTACCTGGAACGAAAGGGGACTTAACGGTCTGGTGAAATGATCCAGAGTCTTCACCCACCTAAGAAATGAATGAAATGAAATGAATGAATGTAAATTGCTTATTGTCACAAGTAGGCTTCAAATGAATTTACTGTGAAAAGCCCCTGGTCGCCACATTCCGGCGCCTGTTCGGGGAGGCTGGTACGGGAATCGAACCGTGCTGCTGGCCTGCCTTGGCCTGCTTTAAATGCCAGCGATTTAGCTCAGTGTGCTAAACCAGCCTCTAAACCAGGCTAAAGAAGCCAGAACGCCGACATAACCGACCGACAGGAAACACACCGTAGGGAGAAGGACTGACTGCTGGTAAGGAAGGCTGGGTGGGACACGTAGCTTCGTGCTACGGGAGGAGGGCTAGGGGAGTAGCCATACTGATCAGCAAGAGGACGATGTTTATGGAGTTTATGAAGATGGTTACGTACCCAGGGGATGGTACGTCATGGTCAGCGGTGTCCTGGAAGGGGCACCGATGGTACTGGTGAATGTGTCCGCGCCCAACTGGGACGACACCGAATTAAAAAAAAAAACCATGGCGGAAATCCCTGACATTGACACACTCCGACTGATTATGGGGGGGGGGGGGGGGGGGGGGGGCGACTTTAACTGCGTGCAGGACCCAGTGACCGATCAATCAAACCCCAGAACGGAGAGAAAGACAGACATGGTTAGGGAGTTGGGAATATTCATGGAGCAGATGGGGGCGATGGACCTATGGAGGTTCCTACACCCGGGAGTCAATCAATTCTCATTCTTTTCGCAGTTGCACAAGGTATATACCTGCATCGACTCCTTTGCAGTGGGGAACTCGGTGCTTCAAGGAATAAAAGGAGTGGAATACTCAGCGATTGGCATCTCCGACCACACTCCACATTACATGGATGTGAGGTTGGAGACAGGTTATTCCCAGTGCCCCACATGGAGGCTGGGCATGGGAATCCAAGCCAACAAGGCCTTCTGCCAGAAAACATTGCGGGCCATAGGCGATTGAGTTAGTAACAACCTGAATGGGGCGGTCTCACCGTCCACGTTCTGGAAGGCACTAAAGGCCGTGATTAGAGGAGAGTTCATAGCCTACAATCCGTGCAGAGATAGGGAAGAGAGGGCGGCCAGGCAACAGCTGGTCGTCTCCATCTTGGAGGTCGACAGAACGTAATCCGAGGGGTTCCCGGTGGACTTCTATAAAATATTTGCACCAGTCCTGGCCCCACTCCTAAGGGACATGTTCGCAGAGTGACTGGCAGGGGGCATCCTGCCACCCATGCTAGCGTAGGCCACAATCTCACTTATTCCCAAAAAGACCTGACGGAATGTGGATCACACAGACCCATTTCACTGCTGAATGTTGATGTGAAAGTTCTCGCAAAAGTCTTAACCAAAAGGCTGGAGGGCTGCGTACCGGAGGTTGCCGCAGAGGACCAAACGGGCTTTTTCAAGGGTAGGCAACTCACTGCGAACATCAGGCGGCTGCGGAACGTAATAAACACCCTCCCCGGGGAGAGAAACCAGAGGTGATCGTCCCACTGGACGCAGAAAAGGCCTTCGAGAGAGTCAAATGGAAGTACCTCCTCGAGGTACTTGAACGGTTTGGGCTGGGAGCGGGGTTCACCATCTGGATGAGATTCCTGTACAATGCTCCCAAGGCGAGCGTTTGAACCAACACCACCAGGTCTGAATACTTCCAGCTGCAGAGAGGAACAAGTCCGGACTTCTCCCTACCCCCACTCTTGTTCGCGCTCGTGATCAAACCCCATGCGATACTCCTGCTGGACGCGAAATGCTGCAAGGGCATCCGGAGAGGGGACACAGATTACACAGTCTTACTCTGCGGATTGTTGCTCTCTCTGGTTGTTTCTAAATATGGTGGTCAATATGGTCACCTTCCTTAATTCTAATTACGTTTGCTTTAGAGTCGCCAGGTATCTTTCGATACCGCCACAAGGTTCAAACCCGAATGCTGATCAAGGAATCGGTACACCAGTTAGTTAGTTCAAAGTCAAGACTATTTATTTACATACACAGCAATATCAACTCATGCACGAAATACTACAAACTAAACTATCACTACTGCTAAAGCCTATACTTAGCTTCGGGCGCCCACTCAGTCAGAGGAACAATGGCCGTTGTTCGGTTCTGAGGCTGCTGGGGTCAAAGTGGCAGAGGGGAACAGCTAAGGTCGTCCGTCTGGTAGCGAGCGTTGACCTTGGACTTACTTGCTTCTGGTGTAGCTGGTGGACGTGTCTCTCCGCTGTGAGAGCCAAGTCCAAGAGAGTGATTCTCTCTTGGGGCCTTCTTCTTATACCCGAAGGGGGCTTCGCGTGCTTTTGGGCGGGCCTTGCACTTGGCCCCAATCAATTGGGCCATTTCTTGATCATTCGCATTGACCTTGACCAATAAAGGGGTGGGAGCCCTGATGGCTGGGCGGGTCCTAGGTGGCCGTTGGCCTGCTTTGTTTTCTGCATTCGGTTTCAGGAACTGGCGCCGCAAGGTCTGGGGCCAGATTGGTTATTTAAGTATCTTCCTTTGTTACCGGAGATGGGCCGTCCATATGCTAATGGGCCTACAGTTCCAGTCTCGTCTGTTTCTCCAATATGCAAACAGGCTCTGTGCCTGCTTGCTTTCTTAACATTGTCCATTTTTCTCTGCAATCTTTGCAAATGGCCAGTTTGTATTCTGGAAGCGGCCATCTCAGATGACTACACTCTCTCCTTGTGACCCTCAACGCAAAGCGTGACCGATCAAATTACTGCATCATCTTCGTACTCCTCCTAAGTCGGGCACCCATAAGCACTTGACAGGCTCTACACTGCTCTGTCCTATGAATTGCAACTTTTACCCCAATTATTTTATGTACATACATCATTATAAAATTCTACAGGGCGCAATGACATTCAGGCATGCAGTACAAAATAAAAAAACTGGAACCTCCAACTATCCTTAACTAAACTAACCGCAATCAATCACAATAATTTACAACATTTTCAACTGTACAATAGCAGCAACACAGGTCTCTGGTTTGGCAGTCAAGCACAGAGTTTTACATTTCTTTATTCAATCGAAAAGAAAACACACGAAGAAACAGATGTATTTTAATTCACTTAAAGGGGTGGGGGGGGGGGGGTAGCGTCCGTGCACAACTGGAGGGATTCTGCTAAGATCCAACTGTAGAGTATGATGGTCGTCTTCATCTTTCCTTCTTTCTGTCTTTTCTTCTTCTGTGGTTCCTGAGGTTCCCGAGTTCTATAGACACAATCATAATTTCTGTTATTGTCTTGTTTAAGATCTCGTCTGTCTGTCTGTCTGTCCTTTATTGCCAATACCCGTTATAATTGGTCACCATCTGTGACTCCCTCATTTTTTTGTAAGCAAATATTTGGGGACAAGTCATCCGAGAAAAATACTGACACAGTGCGAGCCGTCATGCAGCCTGTGTGATCTACCGTGCTCGTGTTTGAGGATGTAAATAGCATCTGGAAGCAACCTGAGGGTTGCCATAAAGAAACAAAAGAGTTTTGTACTTAAAAAGCCAAAATGGGGTGCGTATGGGCCGCGGTGGGTAAGAATGAGTGGAATCCCTGGGTAGGACAGTGACCAGTGCCCGAGGTGCTCTACCCGAGCGTAGCTGACCAGAGGGGGGGTCCTCAGGCAGGGCAGGGATTAGTGCCGTTTTTCTCATGCTTGAGTGACAGGCAAGAACGGTAAGAATTTGTGGTTGTCGTGGGTGCAGCCACTTATGATTACCTTTGAATCAGAAGAGTAGCTGTGATTGGTTGTCCGTGGACAAACTTGTTCCATTGACTGCCATTGGCCATTAAAAGAGTGGTGGCGTGGAGCTAGGAAAAATTTAAATGGACCAACAACATTTAACATTTACAATAACAAACAAACATACATAATAAACATGGTGCAGGTTCCATCAGAAAGGACACCGTAACTCTCCATTGGTTACTTTTTACCATCATCTGGACACCTCATTGCTCAATAGCGAACAGGGTCGCAAAGTGATTCGTTTGGTGGGAGTCAGACTCTATGTCGTCGTCCTCTCCCGGCTGCCATTCTCTTGACTGGAGTATGTTTGCTAAAGCTGCTTGGGGCGAATTGGGGTCCATCTCACCATTCCGGATGAGCCTGAACGAATTGTCTCGGTGCCAGAGTCTTGCGTCGAGGTTGGAGCTGCAAGGGTTTAAACCGTAATCGTCGGGCGGTGGGTCTGGGTCAGGGGCTTTAATCATAGCATGGTGTGCTGGGGCTGTCGTCATCGCTATCGCCGTTGCTGTTGCTGTCGCTGCTGGTTGAAGGAAGGGAGAGGCGGAATCGTACCTCTTGGGGTGGAGTCGTAGTCGTGTCTGTGGATGGGCTGGACAAGTTGGGAAATGGTAGGAATACGTTGTTCGTGGGCGGGGCGTTCTCATCTGCTGCTGCAAGCGAGATGTGGTGTGAAATGTTGTTCCGTGAGCCATAAGCCAAAAACGGTTTATGTGGAACTACGCAGACTTGCCATTCGGGTAGGTTTTCTTATACACAGAGGGGCTGACTTTATCTGAGATGGAGTACGGTCCGGAAAATTTGGAGGAAACGAATGAACTGGGGTTGTATCGGGATAGCATCACTTGCTGCCCTATTACAAACAGTGGCATGTACTGTTTTATCAAAGCAAGCCTTGCTTTGTTTCTTGCGGGTTCCAATCCTGACGGCTGCTGCAAGCTGGGCGGCCTTCACATTTTCAACAACCTGTTGTACTGCTTTCTCATGCGTGATGGCGGTGGCTGTGGGGCTGGCAAAATCCAGTCCTAATAAATATTCTGTGCCTTTCATGGGGAGTCCGGTCATGAGGGTGTGGGGGGTGTATCTTGTGGATGTGGATACTGTGTTTCGAATGAACATTAATGCAAATGGGAGAACTGTGTCCCAGGTGCTGTTGCACCATTTTTCTGAGTGTGGCTTTTAGAGTTCTGTTCATCCTTTCTACTATGCCGCTTGATTGGGGGTGGTATGATATATGAAACTTTTGCTTTATTCCGAAAATTGTGAGGACGTTTTTCATCACTCGTCCTGTAAAATGGGATCCTTGATTGGACTCGATACTGAGTGGGCGGCCCCATCTTGGAAAGATGTACAACGAAAACAGCGCGGGACCAGAGGGAGCCGGGACAGCGAAAACAGCGCCGGAGGGGAGAGCCGGGAGATTTAAAAAGCGCGGGAGGAGAGAGCCGGGAGATTTAAAAAGCGCGGGAGGAGAGAGCCGGGACAGTGCTGGGAGAGGTGAGTGCACAAAAGGTGTGGCAGGAGTGCCTTTAGACACGGAGTGCTGATTGGAACAGAGTGCATCTCAGTTTAGGTGAGTGACTGAGTTCGGGTGAGTGGCTGTGTTTTTGTTGGTGTTCGGGTTTATCCTTGAGGTTCTATAAAAATATATTTAAATTAATTAACTAGTTGAATATGGCTGGACAGGTGATGTGCTGTTGCTGTATGATGATGGAACTGGTGGATCCGATTGAGACCGTCAATGACCACATCTGCAGCAAGTGTTGGCTGCTCGAGAAACTTCGGCTCAGAATTGATGAGCTGAAGACCGAGCTGCTCACACTGTGGCACATCAGGGAGGTGGAACATTACCTGGACGCTTTGTTTCAGGAGGCAGTCACACCCGGTAGAATAAGTTCTGTTAATTCGGACAGTGGTCGGGGACAGAGTGGTGTGACTGCAAGGGAGGCAGGTAGGGGGATCCTGAGTTTAGGAGTTGAGGAGCCTCAGCCCTTGACCTTGTGCAACAGGTATGAGGTACTTGCTCCCTGTGTGGATGAGGAAGAGGGCTGTAGGGTGGATGCGTTGACTGACCACTGCACCGTGGTACAGGAAGCCATTCAAGAGGGGGGAGCAAAACGACAAGTGGTAGCTGTAGGGTATTCTATAATTAGGGAGATTGATGGCATCCTTTGTATGCCAGATCGAGAGTCCCGCATGGTATGTTGCCTGCCCAGTGCCAGGGTGAGGGACATCTCTGATCAGCTTGAAAGGATTTTGGAGAAGGAGGGGGAGGATCCAGTTGTTGTTATTGGGACTAACAACATAGGTAAGACTAGGAAAGAGGACCTGTTTGGGGATTATCAAACACTAGGGACTAAATGAAAGAGCAGGTCCTCCAGGGTTATAATCTCTGGATTACTACCCGAGCCATGTGCCAATTGGCATAGGGTTGAGAAAATTAGAGAAGTTAATACGTAGCTAAAGGAGTGGTGCGGGAAAGAGGGATTCCATTTCATGGGGCATTGGCATCAGTACTGGGGCAGGAGGGACCTGTACCGTTGGGACGGTCTTCACCTGAACCATTCTGGGACCAGTGTTCTAGCGAATAGGATTAATAGGTTGGTCACAAGGACTTTAAACTAGCAAGTTTGGGGGAAGGGAAGTGTAAAGCTATGGACAGTATAATGGTCAATGGAGATCAAGGCAGCAGGTTACGTGACAGGTTATTATGTAGAGATATGGGTTCAAAGACAAGGAAAATTAGGAGAAAGGGTAAAACGAAAAATAAATTGCGAAAAGTTACTGATCAAGGTGTTAGGATTCATA
This sequence comes from Scyliorhinus torazame, assembly GCF_047496885.1. Lineage (NCBI taxonomy): Eukaryota > Metazoa > Chordata > Chondrichthyes > Carcharhiniformes > Scyliorhinidae > Scyliorhinus > Scyliorhinus torazame. The sequence goes on from NC_092710.1 coordinate 37,468,970, forward strand.
ACAAAGACATAAAAAACAGCATAAGTGTACTTTACCTGAATGCTCGTAGTATCCGAAATAAGGTAAATGAGTAGTTGGCGCAAATCATCGTGAATGGCTATGATTTAGTGGCCATTATTGAAATATGGTTAAAAGATGGTCACGACTGGGAGTTAAATACCCAAGGGTATCAGACTATACGAAAGGATAGAATGGACGGGAAGGGCGGTGCTATAGCTTTGTTGTTTAAGGATGGCATCCGGGCAATAGTAAGGGATGATATTGGTGCTATGGAGGACAAGGTTGAATCATTTTGGGTGGAAATCAGGAATAGTAAGGCAAAAAGGTCACTGATAGGAGTAGTCAATAGGCCACCAAATAGTAACAGGATGGTAGGGCAGGCAATAAGCAAAGAAATAACGGATGCATGTAGAAATAGCACAGTGGTTATCATGAGAGATTTAAACCTGCATATCGATTGGTTTAACCAGGTTGGTAAAGGCAGCCTTGAGGAGGAGTTTATAGAATGCACCCGGGATAATTTCCTGCAACAGTATGTAATGGAACCTATAAGGGAACAAGCGGCCCTAGATCTGGTCCTGTGTAATGAGGCAGGATTGATTAATGATCTCATAGTTCGGGATCCTCTTGGAAGGAGCGACCACAATATGGTGGAATTTAAAATACAGTTGGAGGATGACAAGGTAAAATCAAACACTAGTGTTTTGTGCTTAAACAAAGGCGAGTACAATGGGATGAGAGAAGAACCAGCTAAGGTAGACTGGGAGCAAATACTTCATGGTGAAGCAGTTGAGGAACAGTGGAGAACCTTCCGAGCGATCTTTGACAGTGTTCAGAAAAGGTTCATACCGACAAAAAAGAAAGACGGTAGAAAGTGGAAAAATCGATCGTGGATATCTAAGGAGGTGAGGGAGAGTATCAAATTTAAGGAAAAAACATACAAAGTGGCAAAAAATTAGTGGGAGACTAGAGGACTGGGAAGTCTTCAGGGGACAACAGAAAGCTACTAAAAAAGCCATAAAGTAGAGTAAGGTAGACTATGATAGTCAACTGGCTCAGAACATAAAAGCAGATAGTAAAAGCTTCTACAAATATATAAGACAAAAAAGAGTGGCTAATGTAAATATTGGTCCTTTGGAAGATGAGAAGGGAGATTTAATAATAGGAGACGGGGAAATGGCTGAGGGGCTGAACAGGTTTTTTGGGTCAGTCTTCACAGTGGAGGACACAAATAACATGCCAGTGACTGATGGAAATAAGGATATCACAGATGAGGACCTTGAGATGATTGTAATCACTAAGGAGGCAGTATTGGGCAAGCTAATGGGGCTAAAGGTAGACAAGTCTCCTGGCCCTGATGGGATGCATCCCAGAGTGTTAAAAGAGATGGCTAGGGAAATTGTAAACGCACAAGTGATTATTTATCAAAATTCACTAGACTCTGGGGTGGTCCCAGAGGATTGGAAAGTAGCAAACGTGACACCACTGTTTAAAAAAGGAGGTCGGCAGAAAGCGGGTAATTATAGACCGGTAAGCTTAACTTCGGTTGTAAGGAAAGTGCTGGAATCTATCATTAAGGAGGAAATAGCGGAGCACCTGGAGGGAAATTGCCCCATTGGGCAGACGCAGCATGGGTTCACAAAGGGTCGGTCGTGTCTGACTAATTTGGTAGAATTTTTTGGGGACGATACCAGTGCAGTAGATAACGGGGAGCCAATGGATGTGGTATATCTGGATTTCCAGAAAGCTTTTGACAAGGTGCCAGACAAAAGGTTGCTGCATAAACTAAAGATGCATGGCATTGAGGGTAAAGTGGTTGCATGGGTAGAGGATTGGTTAACTAACAGAAAGCAGAGAGTGGGGATAAATGAGTGTTTCTCTGGTTGGCAACCTGTAACTAGTGGGGTCCCTCAAGGATCAGTGTTGGGCCCGCAGATGTTCACAATTTACATAGACGATTTGGAGTTGGGGACCAAGTGCAATGTGTCAAAGTTTGCAGACGACACTAAGATGAGTGGTAAAGCAAAAACTGCAGAGGATACCGGAAGTCTACAGAAGGATTTGGATAGGTTAGGTGAATGGGCTAGGGTCTGGCTGATGGAATGCAATGTTGCCAAGTGTGAGGCTATCCATTTTGGGAGGAAAAACAGCAGAATGGATTATTATTTAAACGGTAAGATGTTAAAATATGCTGCTGTGCAGAGGGACCTGGGTGTGCTGGTGCATGAGTCGCAAAAAGTTGGTGTGCAGGTGCAACAGGCGATTAAGAAGGCTAATCAAGTTTTAGGTGTCCTATATAATCTATTTGCTAATTCCTCCAAGGGCCATTAACGGGGTGGGTGTGACTAAGCTGAGCCTTTCTTGCATATCTGTCCGGATTGTTCTGGGCACAGATTCAGCAAATATCAATGTAATGAGTAACATTGGCTTTTAAATCAGGCCACCAGCAGATAGGTCTGAGGTGGGCTCGGGTGGGTTCAATGCCCTGGTGTCCATGATTGTCATGGAACTGGTAAATAATTCGATTCCTGTCCTGGCTGGGGATTACATAAATGCCGTCTTTTAGAATCACACCGTCATGTGTGGTTATCGTGTTTTTAAACTTATCATAAGGGGCTGGGAAGCTGCCTTTTAAAACTTCCCTGAGCTTCTCGTCTTCCTTTTGAGCCTTTGCCAAATCCTGAATGTTGGTCTGTGAGACCTGAACCGCATGTACTGGGGCGCTTTCGGGGGCGGGGTTCCAAAAGTGACCATGTCTGGAACCTGCTTTCGCTAGGGCGTCTGCTTTAACGTTACCAGGGGGGAAGAACGATAATGACTGCGAACTTTGATGATTCCATATTTACGGTCTTTGGCCGTTTTCAGAATATGTTAGAGTAATGGAGCTGAGGGTCGGGGCTTTCCGTCTGCGGAAACGAATCCTCTAGTTTCCCACAGGGGTAGGAATTCTGTTAAACTGTTGCAGACAAATAAAATGTCCAAATATATGTCGGCTGGGTTCGGAAACGAGTCTGGGTGAACTACAATATAAGCTATGGCTGTCAGTTCTGCTGCCTGCGAGCCTAAATGTCCTGGCAATTTTAACGAAACCTTTTCTAGGGCGCGTCCCAGTGTGTCCTCCAGATAAATACCGCAACCGTGATTCTTTTCCCATTTAAAACTGTGGAGAAGCCATCCACATAAATTCTCTGGGGTGCGCATGTGTCTGTGGGCTGGGGTCTCTGGAGTGTAGTACATGCTTTCCTGGGGACTGACCTTGGTTTCAAGGGTCCTGTATTATGCTTTGTGGTGATGATCTCACACTCATGTGGGGTACCTGCATAGTGTAAGTCATCGGCAAGGAAAGTGTGGGTCTTGGTTCTCTTAAGTGTGATGTCCCATCCCTATAAACGAAGGGTCCAACGGGCTGCGCGGATTTGGCTGACTCTGCCATCTTTAAGTCGACCATCTAGTAGTAGCTGTGTTGGGGTGAGTTCAGTGAGAATGGGTATGGGGTTGAGTCCTGTAATGTAGGCGAAGTATTGCACTACCCAAAACACTGCGAGCATGTGCCTTTCGCAGGCAGAAAATCCTTGCTCGACTGGATCTAATACGCGTGAAGCGTATGCCAATGGGCCTAATCGATCATGTCGTTCCTGGAGGAGCACGGCCGAAAGGGTTCGGTCGTTAGTTGCAACCTTAATTGTGTACGGGGAAAGTGAATCTGTGACCTGTAATGCAGGGGCTGTGCTGAGGGTCTTTTTGAAGCATTCCACGGCATCCGTGTGCTGTTGAAGCCATTCCCAAGATGCTTGTTTCTTGAGAAGTTCGGATAGAGGCGCTGCTTTTGAGGCGAAACCGTCGATATGGTTTCGGCAGCAGCTAACCAGTCTTAGAAATGACCAGAGGGCTGAGACATTATGGGGCAGGGTAATTTGATGATCGAGTCGATTCTTTTCTGCTCGATCTCGGGTTTGCCATGTGTGATTATTGTTCCTAAGTAAATCACTTTTTCCTGTAAAATCTGGGCCGCCTTGGGGTTTACTTTACAGCCAATATGGTGTAGGAGTCTTAATAATTCGGCGATAAGCGAAATGTGCTCTCCCGTTGTGTCCGTCTGTAGTAGCAGGTCATCTACATATTGGACCAGACAATCGGGTCGGGAAAATTTTGCTAAACCATTTGCCAGATGTCGGTGGAAAATGGAGGGGGAGTTGTGGAAGCCTTGTGGAAGGCACGTCCACGTATACTGCCGTCCCTGGAATGTGAATGCGAATTTATATTGGCACGCTTTATCCAATGGAATGGACTAAAAGCCGTTGCTAATGTCCAAGACCGAAAATGTTTTTGACTATAGTCCCTGTTTGAGCATGGTCTCGGAACTCGTGGCTATGGTGGGGGCAGCTACTGGGGTTACTTTGTTCAGTTCCCGGTAATCAATGGTCAGTCGCCAAGATCCATCGGGTTTCCTGACGGGCCAAATTGGTGTATTATTCGTGGAGGCTACTGATCGGAGTACGCCTTGATCAAGCAAACGCTGTACAACCTTTGAGATTTCTCCCTCTGCTTCTTGGGGAAAACCATACTGCTTTTGGGGTCTTGGGTCGGGACCTGTAATATTCACTGAGCCAGCAATCTTGCCACAGTCGTGCTTGTGCTGTGCAAATGCTGCTTTGTGTTGCCGCAGGACTTCCCTAACCTGTTTGTCCTGACTAATGGCTCGAGGGTCGAAGCAGAAGTCTCCTACTGAGCTAATCCTATTTTCACACTCTTCAACTGTGAGCGTGGCGGGGGCTCGTGCTGCCTTTGCCATTCTCCATACACATTTATTTACCGGATCAAATGAGAGGTTGTGGGAGCTCATGAAGTCAATTCCGAAGATGTGTTTGGCTGTCTGGGGTAGATCGACCAGAGCTACGGGGTGTTTTGTTTTAATGTTCCCTATCTGGATTGCTACAGGGGCTGTGATGTGTCCCTGCCGTAAATGCCCTGTAAAACCATTGAGTGGATTGGTGTCGGCGGTGGGCCACGTGTCTCGCTGAAACATCACGGAGGAATTAAGCGTGGTACCAAAGGAGTTCTACGGGGTGTCCCCAGACTGAGCCTGCCACGACCAGTCTACCGGACTTGTCCCAAAGGGTGTCGCAGACCCAAGTTGGGCAACCTGAACACCGTCAGTCGGTGCCGTTCATATCTGTGTTCTCAGAACAGGCACTAACGCTATGGATTGGCTTTGCCCTATTCTTACTTAGGGTGCCTGTCTATTGGTTTCTCTGCTGCTTCTGGTGTGCATTGCACTCTCGTGCATCATGTCCTAATTGTCAACAATTATAACACTCCTGGGATTTGGGTTGCTGAGTGCTGTTCCTGCCCTCATTTACCCATGCGGGTTTCTGGTGCTTCCTAACTGGATGCATGTCTGCCTGTTCTTCCCCTGTTTTAACAAATGCGGTTTTGCCTTGGATGGACTGTTCCCAAGTGCGGGACAATCTCTTCAAAACCCATTTCTCATTGTGGGCCTCGTCTGAGGGGTCGTAATTTGCGCAAGCTCTCTGTCCTAACTCTGTCACATGAGAGACTAGGATGCAAGTCCATTTGGCTATATTATCTGGCGACAAATGGGAGCGGGATAATTCTCCCAACACTGCAGTAAAATGTATCCACAAGCGTCCAGCAAACGCCGTGGGGTGCTCTGTTTTCTTTTGCCTACACTTGTTTAGGCCTTCTACGGGGTCTCCTTTGTTATAGCCGATTGCATCTAGGATCGCTGTGTGCATTTCATGTAGGGTGCCTCCTCCTACATTCTGTGGGTCGGGAAGGGCTGCCACGACTGAAGGGTCGAGGCTCCCACCAAGTATACCCTATACTCCCGGGACCTGTTTCATCATTGGCGCAGAATTCACTCCAATCCTTTCCCTTTGAGATATTTTCTGATCTCTTCTTCCCATACGGGATACGGTCCGACTCTACTGGTCACTGCGACCTCGAATTCCTGGGGGTTCATCAGGCGTTCCATTGCCTTGATTGCCATTTTTCTCTATCTCTGTGCTCTACTGAATTTGGAACACGAACCTGGGACCCTGGAGCTGTGAAGCAATTGTGCTATCCACACTATTACCGTGCTGCCCAAATTCACTCCTCTACTGCTTTGTGACTAATTTGAGTCACCCATGATTATAGATGTTCCTTTATCACATGTATCTCTAATATGCTGTCTAATGCTATTCCCAACATTACCAATTTGGTGATTCGTGTACTATCGCTACCAATGTTTTTGCCCCTTGGTGTTTCTTAACTCGACCCAGGCAGATTCTACATCATCTGTGCTCATACCTTTCCTCAACAGTGTATCAATATCTTCTTTAATCAACAACCCGCCACCTTTTCCTTTCTGTTCGTCCTTCCTAAAAACTGAATAGCCCTCAATGTTTAATTCCCTGCCTTGGTCATATAGGAACCATGTCTCCGTAATCCCAACTGTATCACATCCCTTTATATCTATCTGCACAACTAATTCATCCATGTTATTTCCAATGTGCCATGCGTTCAGGAATAAAACCTGAAGGTTAAGCCTTTTAATGCTCCTCGCCCTGTCCCTACTATGTTTACAGTGTCAATATCTGATACATGGTCTTGACTTCTCTGCCTATCACCTTTCTTATTCTCCTTGCTGTCTTTTTCTCTTCTTCTTGCTTTTGAGACCAAGTGGTCTGGTGGGAGTAGGAACATGGAATGTTGCACTCCTCACCGCAGAGGCTTGCGGGAATACGCGCCACATCATATCACCTCAACTTGAAGGGTGACATATGGTTAACACTGCCGCCTCACAACGCCAGAGACCCGGGATCAATTCTGGCCTTGAGTCACTGTCTGTGTGGAGTTTTGTACGTTCTCCCCTTGTCTGCTTGGGTTTCCTCCTGATGCTCCGGTTACCTCCCATAGTCCAAATATGGGCATGTTAGGTGGATTGGAGAGGATAAATTGTCCCTTACTGTCCAGGGATATGCAGGTTAGGTTATGGGTCTACGGGGATCAGGGGGAGTGGGAAAGGCCAGAGTGCTTATTCGCAGGATGGGTGCACTCAATGGGACGAATAGCCTCCTTTAGCACTGTAGGGATTCTATGATTGTATCACTACTTTTGAGCTCTGACTTCTGTTGTGGGCCAGAGCTTAGAAACTCCAAAATGTATTATGAAGCTCACCAGACCTATAACTTTTATGTTGAATTTGGCTAGGATACGCACAAGAACCTTCACTTCAGGTGTGATTCAATAGACTTCCGAGGGGCTTTTATCAAAACAAAGCTTATTAGAAGAATGTAGTTAACAGAAATGAAACACTTATCAAGAATTTGTTCTCAATTCCAAACGTGAAAAATTACACAACAGCTACAGTAATCTCTGTATATAACTCTTAATGAATCCCCCCTTAGTAGCTGTTCCAATTCAATACAAAATCCAAGAAACCAAAACCCCTTTCAAGGGCGTGGCCCAACACACTTTAATCTCACTTGAATGGAATCGAAGCAGGTCTGCAGACCTCCGGGAAGCGAATATTTCCTTATTCCTGAAGACAGGAAGAATCCTGAATCGTGCGCCCCATGTCGGCCAATTTCACTCTTGAATGTAGACTTGAAGTTGCTGCAGAAAGTATTAACGCGGAGCCTGGAGGGAGTTCTCCCGCTCGTCATCAAGGGCGAGCAGACTGGCTTCATAAAGGGTGGCAATTTGTGTAACAATATAAAGAGACTGATGAATGTTATTCAGGTCTTTTCTAGACGGGTGTTGGACGGGTTAGTGATCTCCTTCGATGCAGAAAAAGCTTTTGATCAGGGAGAGTGGAATTATTAATTTCATACGTTGTGAAAGTTTGGGCTGGGAGAGAAGCATGGGAAGTGGCTAGGGGGACTTTATGAAGGGCCTCTGAAGGTTATCGATTTGAGATTTTTTTTTGCCTCCAGCTAAGAACTAGACAGGGGTTCTCATGTTCTCCGTTAATGTCTGCAATAGTCATAGAGCCTCTGGCAGACATAATTAGGCAGAACACTTTGGTTTCTGGGTTACATGGTGAAGGGAAGCAGCGTAAGACCGTGCAAAACGAAGACAACGTGTTGCTCTTTGTGTCTAAGTCGGACGATTCTGCCCCCGCTATTAAAGTGGTGGATAGATTTAGCCTTTTCTCTGGCAGCAGAATTAATTTAACAAAGTTTGAGACTATACCATTGGGCGGACTCAGAGAGAGACCTCACCCCTTTGCTAATGCTCCACTCAAGTGTAGCACGGTAGCACAGTGGTTAGCACTATTGCTTCACAGCGTCAGGCTCCCAGGTTAGATTCCCGCGTGTGTCAAACAAATCCCGAAAGATATGTTAGGTGATTTGGACATTCTGAATTCTCCCTGTGTGTACCCGAACAGGCGCCGGAGTGTGGAGACTGGGGCCTTTTCACAGTAACCTCATTGCAATGTTAATATAAGCCTACTTGTGACAATAAACATTATTATTATTATTATTATTATTAAGTTGTCCCTTTCGGCGTTTGCCTCTCTGAGTATAGTGGTTACCCCCTTTAAATGTTTACAAGGGGAAATCCCCCTCCCTCCCTACCCCCCACACGTTAATTGTATTAAGGTTGTACCTCTCCGTTGGTCATTCTTACCGATTTAGTGGTTGGGCAGAATAACGTTGGTTAAGGGGGATGTGCTGAGCAGTTATTGTATCCTTCACAGACGCTGCCAATCTTGCTTTCTGCTAAGGTCCTAAAGGGATTTAACGGGATTCTTAGATCCTTTATATGGAACAACAAACATATCCTCCTTTCAAACTAGCCAAACGCTGCTTCCCAGTTCGAAAGAGGGTGTTGAATATTAACATCAATTTGTTTCACAGCTGAGGTTTCTCAGAGATTGGGACATGTTCTATACATATGGATGATAAGGGAACAGTGTAGATAGGCTTTAGAGTGGTTTCACAGGTCGGCGCAACATCGAGGGCCGAAGGGCCTGTACTACGCTGTAACGTTCTATGTTCTAGAAGGGACCCCCTCCTCCATTTGGCTCGACATTGAAGCAGGCCAGTCTGTGTACTCCTTACAGGCCCTGTTGTGTTACAGGGATTTGAAGGATTGGTCTGTGTGAGAATCCTGTCATTATCAACACTTGGAGCGTGGAGGATAGTCCGTCAGCTGGAATGGAGGTCAAAATTAACGTCTACTCTCTCTCTCCTATTCAGGGCAACCCAGATTTCCAACCTGGTTTCTGGACCATGGATTCACTATCAAGAGAGATGGAGGTATTTGTATGCTGGGAGATATGTTCCGCGGTGCTTCCTCGTCATTTTTGCTATGACAACAATTTGATATTCAAGGATACTGATTGTTTAACTATCTCCAACTTAGAGACTATATCCTTAAGAAGACATCTTGATGCTTCAATGTCCCTGTTGGGAACACATCCTGCTTTCTGTACATTTAGTACATTTTATGACACTCTGTGCTCCAGGTACTGTGTGAGGTTATTGGAAACACTGCAGTCTTTGGGAAAAGACTTTTCAGTCAGAATTGATGCGGAGACTTGGTGTATTATACAAGAAAATGCTTGTAAAATTTCAATATGTGACAAAATAAAAGTTCCAGGTATTACACCGTCTGCAGAACACACCAAGCTAGAGATCCAGGTTTGATCTGCTATATCCGCGTTGTGACAAAAGTTCAAGGTGGTCGAGGGTGACTTCATTCACTGTGCGTGATCATGTGTCAAAACTCAACCCTTCTGGGCTGGAATACTTAAAGAACTTGAGACGATATGAGGTATGGCCTTTGAATTCGTCTATTGTGTGGTGCTGGGGGATGGGTTTTTTTTCTTTGTGGAGTTGTCACTTTGTAAGGGGTGATCACAATGCATCCATGAGCGCTGAGGGCCATCAGCAGCAGCAGAGTTGTATTCAACCGCAATCTGCAACCTCATAGTGCGGCACAACCCCACTCTACCATTACCACCAAGTCAGAGGATCAGCCCTGGTTTAATGAAGAGTTCAGGAAGGCATGCCAGGAGCAACATCTGGCAGCCCGAAAAATAAGCTGTCAACCTGGTGAAACTACAACACAGGACGACTTGTGTGCAAAACAGCATAAGCAGCAAGTAATAGGCACAGCTAAACATTTCCACAACCAACGCATCAGATCTAAGGTCTGCAGTCCTGCCACACCCATCCGTGAATGGCAGTGGACAATTAAACAACTCACTGGATGAGGAAGCTCCACACATATCTCCAACCTCAATGATGGAGGAGTTCAGCACTTATGTTCAAAAGATAAGGCTGAGGCATTCGCAACAATCTTCAGCCATAGGTGCCGAGTGGCTGATCCATCTCGGCCTCCTCCAGAAGTCCCCAGCATTACAGTTGTCATTCCTCAGCCAATACGGTTCACTGCCCGCGATATCAAGAAACCGCTGAAGGCACTAGACACTACAAAGGCGATGGGTTGAAGATTTGTGCGCCAGAACTTGCCCCATCCTGAGCCAAGCTGTTCCAGTACAGCTACAACACTGGCATCTACCCGGCAATGTGGAACATTGCCCAGATATGTCCTGTACATAAGAAACGGGACAAATCCAACCAGGCCAATTACCGTCCGATCAGTCTACTCTCCATCATCAGCAAAGTGATGGAAGGAGTCATCAACAGTGCGGCACTTACTCAGCAATAACCTGCTCAGGGACGCCCAGTTTGTGTTCCGCTCGGGTCACTCAGCTCCTGGCCTCATTACAGTCTTGATTTAAACATGGACAAAAGAGCTGAGTGCCAGGGGTGAGGTGAGAGTGACTGCCCTTGACATCAAGACAGCATTTGTCCGAGTGTGGCATCAAGGAGCCCGAGCAAAACTGGAGCCAATGGGAATCAGGGGGGAAACTCTCTGCTGGTTGGAGTCATACCTGGCACAAAGGAAGATGGTTGTCTCGGTTGGAGGTCAATCATCTCAGCTCCAGGACATCGCTGCAGCAGTTCCTCAGGGTAGTGTCCTCGGCCCAACCATCTTGCTGCTTCATCAATGACCTGCCTTCCATCATAAGGTCAGAAGGGGGGGTGTTTGAGGATGACGGTACAATGTTCAGCACCATTCGCGACTCTTCAGATAATGAAGCAGTCCGTGTCCAAATGCAGCAAGACCTGGACAATATCCAGGCTTGAGGCTGGCAAGTGGCATAATACATTGGCGCCACACATGTGCAAGGCAGCGACCATCTCCTACAAGAGAGGATCTGACCATCGCCCCTTGACATTCAATGGCATTACCTTCGCTGAATCCCCCATAATCAACATCCTGGGGGCTACCATCTATCAGAAACTAAACTGGACCCAGCCACATTAATACTGTGGCTACCAGGTCAGGTCAATGACTAGGAATCCTACGACGAGTAACTCACCTCCTGACCCCCCCCCCCCCCCCCCCGCCAAAGCCTGTCGACCATCAAGAAGGTGCAATGCAGGAGTGTCATGGAATGCTCTCGACTTGCCTGGATGAGTGCAGCCCCAACAACACCCAAAAAGCTCGACACCATTCAGGACAAAGCACCCCCGCTTGATTGTTCCACCTTCCACAAGCATTCAAACCCTCCACCATCGCCGAACAGTGGTAGCCATGTGTACTATCTACAAGATGCACTGCAGTAAATTCACCAATGATCTTTCAACAGCACCTTCCAAACCCACCATCCCTATCATCTAGAAGGATAAGGGCAGCACATACCTCTGAACTTCACCACCTGGAGGTTCCCCTCCAAGTCACTCACCACCATGATTTGGAAATATTTATCCGTTCCTTCACTGTCGCTGGGACAAAATGCTGGAACTCCCTCCCTCACAGCACAGTGGTTTGCCTGCACCTGACGCACTGCAGCGGTTCAAGAAGACAATTCGCCACCATCTTCCGAATGGCAACTAGGGATGGGCAATAAATGCTGACCGAACCAGCGACGCACACATCCGGTCAATAAATAGAATTATATCTCACTCGCACCCATCCCAAAGGCTGCCACACACACACACATACCCTCACACACACACACACATTCGCGCACACACTCACCACCCCTCACGTTCACACATTCACATACACACACAAACACTCCCACACACATTCTCCCACTCGTTCACATTCACATATACTATCACACACACACACATCCTCACTGGCACATTCACACACACTCACACTCTCATACAGAGACCTCACACGCGCACCCTCACTCGCACAGATTCACTCACACACACTAACACACCTACACACAATCCTACTCATAGCCTCACTGAAATACACTTCCTGGCGCACAGTCACACACACACACTTCCACTTGCTGAAAACCTCACTTGCGCACAACCGAAACAATCCCACGCACTGTCTGTACAATCTGCATGTTCTTCCCGTGTCTGCGTGGGTTTCCTCCTGTGCTCCAGTTTCCTCTCAAAGATGTGTCGGTTAGGTGGATTGGCCATGCTAAATTGCCTTTAGTGTCCATAAATGTTGGGTGGAGCTACTGGGTTACGGAGATAGGGTGGAGGTGTGGGCTCAAGTGGGGTGCTTTTTCCCAGGGCCGTGAAGACCCGTTGGGCCGAATGGCCACCTTCTGCACTGTAAATTCTATGAAAGACCCTCACTCGCACAAATTCGCACACACTCTCACTCGCACACATTTTATACACACTCCCCCACACATATATCCTCAATCACATTCATACACGCACATAATCTCACACTCACTCACACAACCACATACTCACTCACTGTCACATATTCGCTCAAACACACCCACACGCACAAATCCTCAGTCAACTACATCCCAATCACTCCCACAGAAACATACCCTCACTCGCACATGTTCACTCACACACATACACACACTCCTGCCCACATCACCTCACTTGTACACATTCACAAACATTCTCAGAACACAGAGGTTTTGAGAATAGCGACGGGTTTTAACGGTGCAGAGAGATATTCACCAAGGCAGACATGTCGAGAACCACAGGACGCAGTGTTAATGTGATTGGCGATAGAATCAGCGGCTGAATGTGAGAAACACGGTTTTACAGGGCGCTTGGTTAGGATCTGAAATGTGCAGTCGGAGAGTGTGGCGAAGCCAGATTCGAATCAGAAACAAACTGAATAAGTAACCGGAGAGGCGATTTGCAGCCCAATGACGAGGAGACGGGGAATTGAGATTAGCTGAGCTGATCTTGCAGGGAGCCGCCGCTGTACAGACACCCCCAACTGGTCAACTGCAGCTTTATAAACATTCTGTGAGGTTTTCATTCAATTAATTATTGAATCGAATTGTCACAGCAAAATAGAACAGCCACATTCCAGAGTACAGAGTATCTGAAAGAACACTCTGACATTAATGATGTAATGTTTGCATGCTCAGTCAGAGTGAATGTCATCTCTGAAACAAGATGAGATAAAGGAACATTTCTACCCCTGTTAAACCAGCTTCCAATTATAACTTATTCTTTAATGTAATCACACTTGAGCAGTTCATGAGATAGGTTGTTGTTCAAATAGGTCTCAGCACGTCTCATATTCACAACTGGGAATTCGCACAGGCATCGTAATTTGGTTGTCTGAAGTTTAAGAAAAGCAACAATTTGAACAATTCTGGAACGTCACTATCTCCTTGGAGACACTCGAATGTATAAAATTAGTGCTTAGGAAATGTACCACCTCACATCTTACTTCAGAGACATTGTCTGCTGGGTCAAGGAACAGATTCACTTCATCTGAAAATGCATCGACCAATTCAATGGGTCAGGAACATATTTTATATGATTCTTGGCGGAGTTGGGATTCCTGGTAAGTGTGTAAAGTCCATTATTCTGAGCACATCTGTGCATGAGGTTGTTTGTGGCACTATTCTGTGAATGATAATCTTAAATTTGAGCGAATTATTGTCGAACACTCGCCCCGACAGTAAAATAAATTAGCTACATTACTTAAATTATCTCTGCAATTATATGCTGCATACAGATTTTCTAGCTGGAAGGATATCTGTGTGATAAGTTTATTGCATTCAGCACAATGTGGTATCCAGTTGAATCAAATCAGGAAACTTCACCGTACCAACGTTATCCGGTAATATCAGTTATGCGGAAAGTGTGCGACTAACTGGAGTGGATGACCTGACCCCAGTGACCAGGTTTGATATTTGTCAACACAAAATTGCCCCGAGTGTGGGTTATTAACTGGAGTCAAACTCGACTGCAGTGATATGCGTTTCCTGGACATTCTGTCATTGTACAATTGTATTCAGTGTGGGGAATCATTTTACTTATACTCCAAGCAGAGTTAATGACATAAATTTGTGGACTGATTAATTTCCTTCCCCAAGCATGGTCCTGAGAATGATTTGGTTCTGAATGTTTGGCAGCGGGAGTGACTGGAAGCTGCGTTTTGGAGAGTAGTTGCGTTTATTGTTGAGATTCAGTAACCTACCAGCCGATCGCAACCCACAAATATTGCTGTCAAATTCCACGCTGCCTATCCTCAGAAATGGAGACTTGCACTCAGTAATTTCTAGTTTATTTTGCCTTTTGCATCCTTCAGTTAACGCAGTGGCAATCGTGACCCTGTGCCGTGGAAACTGTGGTCTCTCCACCTGCACCACTCGATACCTGGTGGCAATGTCAACGGCGGATCTCCTGGTCATTCTTACTGACGTTCTCAGCAGGCGACTCAATGATTATTATTTCCAATTAACGTTTCTGCAAATGACCCCTGTGTGCAGTGTTCTATATGCTCTTATCCGTGCAGCCGCAGACTGTTCTGTTTGGTTCACCGTCGCTTTCACTTTTGATCGATTTGTTGCCATTTGTTGGCAGAAGCTGAAATATAAATATTGCACCAAAAAAACTGCGGCAGTTGTTCTAGCAACAGCCGGGATTTTGCTCTGTTTAAAAAGCATTCCCTTGTATTTTAGATAGAAACCTGGGAAGATCATCGACAATGTACCAATGTACTGTTCTAATAGACGAAGCTATTTTACTGACCCGAGATGGATTGGATTCAGAATGTTTGAAAAGGCTTTAACCCCATTGATACCATTCGGGTTAATTCTGTTGCTGAACGCTCTGACCGTCAGACACATTTTAATGACCAGTCGAGTCCGTAAGAGACTGAGGGGCCAGAGCAAGGGAGAGAATCAGAGTGACCGAGAGATGGAGAGCAGAAGGAAGTCTATTGTTTTACTCTTCAGCATATCCGGCAGCTTCATGCTCCTGTGGTTGGTGTACCTTTTATATTTTTTTCATGCTGCAGATGGGTTAGACGATTATTCATTATATATCTTTGGAAACATTGCATATATGCTGCGGAATCTAAGTTGCTGCACAAACACATTTATTTATGTGGTGGCTCAGTCCCAATTCAGAGACCAGTTGAAGAGCGCGGTGAAATATCCATTTACATCAATTATTAATTTGGTCAATAAACGATAACATTGAAAGCAGCTCAATGATTCAATCTATAGAGCAGGAGGGGACCGCCAGAGGAAATAAAAGAAAGAGGCTGGAAGATTAGAAACCCTAAAAGCGCCATTAACACAGGCAAGTCGCCCGCCCCTCCATCCTTGCATGAAGCTATCTACTTAGAGAAACATTTTCTACATTTAGTAATACTGAACCTAAATTTTGCTGAAAGAAGAGACATGTCTAAATTTCCTGTTTTCCTGTGGTCAGGATATTTCACAAGATTACCAGATAAAGAGGAAAGACACTGTTGTTTAAGAGAGGAGAGTGCTGATTGGTGGACAAGTGGACTCTGAACTTCGGTATGTCTTTTTTTCAGCAATACTCCAGCAACAATATACTGAATGTGTCCCATACATTCCACTAACTGGATCGCTGCCAGATATCTATCCTCACACCTACCCTGAGGCAGACTGTGGTTCAGTATCTGTGTCATCGCACCTGAAAGCAGAGGTGATGAGAGCTGGCGTGGGAGGTGGTGGGTGAGTGGGGAGAGGGAGCTTGCCCTTTCGCCTTGGTTGGTGTCTCTGTGCTACTGCAAGCGTGTCCCTGAAGCCCGTTTGCAATAAGGTTGTCCTCAGAATGTTGACATCTGAACATCTAACCACAGTTTTGAACCATTGCAGTTATTCACCTCCATAACGTCACCTGATAGTCTTCCTGTGTCAGCTCACCAGCTTCACAAACCCTCATCCATCCCATTGCTTTCTCCAGACACGAGGATTCCAATGGAATTCTGTCCGCCCTCCCACTTTCTCCCCTCAATAAACTCGCCAGCAGCAAAATCTATGACTTAACTCACAGTGAGTCCCATTTACCAATCACTACCTGTGCTCACTGACCTATACTGATTTTTAGACCAGCATGCCTTAACTGGTAAAACTGTTATACTGACTTCAAAGCTCTTCATATATTATCTCCAACCTCTCTCTTGAAGCCTCTGGATCCCTGCTGAGCTGACCAAAGGTCGAAGGTCACTGGGTATGTCCTGTCCAACCTCTACCTGTCCAGAAAAGGATGTGGCCAGAACAGTGCTGCACAGTAGGAGGGAGTTTCCCTGGCAGTTCTCAACATTGACTCTGCACCCCATGATCACAAAATGGGGGAGAAAACCTCCTTGAACTCCCTCCCGTCTACCCTCAGCTGATGAACCAACAGGAGGGAAAAACAAACAAAACAGCGCAGATGCATTTGTCCATGGCAGTATCTGTAGGAGTGAGCACCACACAGACATTGTAGAGGCAAAGTCCCCTCTTCTCATCAAGCATAGCGGTCATCGTGTTGTGTGACACTACCACCGTGCTAAATGGGACAGATTCAGAACCTATCTTGCAGCTCAACGCTGGGCAGCCATGAGGCAATGTGGCAGCAGCTGAACGGTACTCAGCCACCATATGTAACCTCATGGCCCCGCATAGCCCCTACTCTACCATTACCACCAAGCCAGGGCATCCGCCCTTGTTCAATGAAGGGTGCACATGCGTCACGCGCCATGACCCCCACGGAACAGCGCTACATGAAGATAGAAAAGGAGAGCCAGAGCCTTCTGACCGGTGTAGTTAAATTTCATGATTATGTGTATGGTCTTCCTCAATTCACCGTCGAGACCGACCATCGCCCGCTGGTCAATATAATACAGAAAGACTTGAACAACATGACGCCGCGCCTCCAGCGTATTCTTCTCAAGCTCCGACGATATGACTTCCAGCTGATATACACCCCAGGCAAATACCTCATCATTGCTGACGCTCTCTCCAGGGCAGTCAACACTCCATGTGACCCAGCTGGATTCGTCTGCCACGTTGACGCCCATGTGGCCTTCATGGCCTCCAATCTACCTGCCACGGATGAACGGCTCGCCCAAATTCGCCGCGAGACGCCGGCTGACCCTTTGCTACTGCGTGTCATGTGCCACCTAACAGACGGGTGGCTCAAAGGCCAATGCACTCAGTTCTATAATGTCAGAGATGATCTGGTAGTAGTAGACGTGGTTCTTCTGAAACTGGACTGCATTGTCATCCCACATAGCATGCACCAGCTCGTCCTGGAACAGCTGCACGAAGGCCATCTTGGCGTGGAAAAGTGCCGCCGACGGGCCCGAGTGGCAGTGTACTGACCCGGCATTAATGAAGACATGGCCAACACAGTGCTCAACTGCCCCACTTGTCAGCAGTTCCAGCCGGCCCAACCACGTGAGACCCTGCAGCCCCATGAGTTGGTCATGTCACCTTGGACCAAAGTGGGCATCGAACTGTTCCACGCGCTGGGTAGAGACTGTCCTGATCGTGGACTACTTTTCAAATTACCCGGAGGTGATACGGTTGCACGATATCACATCGTCTGCAGTCATTCATGCCTGTAAGGACACCTTTGCTGGACACGGCATCCCACTCACTGTTATGTGGGACAATGGCCCCTGCTTCGCAAGCCAGGAATGGTCCAACTTTGCCAGGCGGTACAATTTTGCACGTGTGACATCCAGTCCCCTGTATCCCCAATCCAACGGCAAAGCGGAGAAGGGCGTCAACATAGTGAAACGGCTCCTCTGCAAGTCCGATTTCTACCTCACCTTGCTGGCCTATCGCTCCGCCCCACTGTCCACTGGCCTGTCGCCAGCCCAATTGCTCATGGGTCATACCCTGAGGACGCGCTGCCGTCCTTTCATGTCCCAGATCTCCACTACGTTCCGGTCCATCAACGAATGCAGCTGTCTCGTGCACAGCACAAGGTGGCTCATGACTCCCGTGCAGCTGATCTCCCTGCTCTGGCTCCAGATGACAACGTGCACATCCATCTTCCGGATGGTGGCTGGTCTGCAACCGCTGTTGTCCTTCGGCAGGTGGCCCCTCGCTAGTTCCTGGTTCGTCTACCGGATGGCTCCATTCTGCGCCGCAATCGAAGCGCTCTTCGTCTTGATCCACGCTTGTGACGTGATCCACCACTGTCGCCTCGCCCTCCTGCTGACCCTGCAACGGACTATGCAGAGATCCCTGTCACTCTGCCTCCCCCTGACTTTGACGCAGTCCTGCCCGCTCCTCAGCCGATGGCTCCCGGACCATCCCTTGAGGCGGTCAACCAGAATTCGTCGCCCACATCAGAGACTAAATTTGTGATCCTTATGGACTTATAGACTTTCTGAATTGTTCTGCTCTTCCGTTTGATCGTTTACGTGGTTTGTATACAGTGTTCATCTCGTTATTCCTGTGACACACTGTTTTTCTGCACCAGGCACCTTGCCATGTAAATAGCTTCGTTCTCATGTACATAGTCCTGTAAATATGTCTTTCGCACACACGTGGTCAGGGACATTCTCACCATACACGATTTATTGCCACACATGTACATTCTTTTATAAAACGGGGGATGTCATAATATACACCAGTATATCATGGTGCAGACACACACACTGATGGACACACAGTGGGACCAATCAACACACACAACACCGCAGCCAATCACCAGTGAGAGCCCATGCATTGTAAAGACAGGGGGCATGAGAGTTCCCGCTCATTCGAGCTGCAGCTAGATAGTAGGACAGAGATCACAGCCTGCAGCACAGATATTCACCATCTGCTGAGTGCATCGACTGGTTAGGACTAGGCAAAGGTCTTTAGTTAAAGCTAGTATCGTGGTGACTCACAGTGAGTGTATGTTAAACAGTTAATGATTCAATAAAATAGTGTTGCACTATTTCAAGTGTTGGTGACGTCTATGTGTTCCACGGATCCGGAGCGCCCAACACAACAAATAGCCCAACCCAGTTGGACGCGGTCCAATCCCTGAAGCTGCTACGTTTAAACTTATCCAATAGAATTGCAAGCAGTGTTCAAACTTCACCCAGTAGGATTGCGAGCAGCCCATGATTGATCCGCATCCTGACAGCGATATTTGCTGGTAATTTGCTGGGCATTCATTGTCTGTGAGAAGCAGGGCGGCAAAATCAGCTTCCTGGATTGTGTCACAAAGACAAGGTAGCAGGAGTGACGTCCTTTTTGTCAAGGTAGCTATCCTAAATCCCATTTGATTACTTATTACTGCTATGTCCTAAAAATTCATGTTTAATGGTTAATAATATTTACTCAGTACACGTCCTATAATTCATCTCAATCCTTAATAAACTAATTTATGCAAAAATACTCTAGTGGCAATCTAGCTATTTCGTTTTAAGAGGTATGATCTCTAGACTCCTTCTCCCCTTCAGACACCAGTAGAAATGGAACCAGCCACATTGACACCAGAAGAACGGACAAAATAAGCACTAACACAGCCCCACCTATCTCTGATCCTCTCGATCGAGATTGAAGTCCTCCAGTTCATTGCGATGTAGAATAGTTTTGTCGTGTTCAATTCGTTTCAGCTACTCTGGTACTTGAATTCTTGAATTAATCGTCACCATTAAGCACTTTAATATCTTAGCTAAATGAGAACAGTTCCAGAACGAAGTTACAGTGGAGCAACGTGAGTGAAGCACTCTAACATTTAAAATATAATTATTGAATGCTCGCAATCGAGACAGAGACATCTGGTGAACGATATGTGACATCGAGATGGCTAACCGTGTTTGAACTGTGCAAAACATTGACCGAACAATGCAGCTAATTATTTCGTTAGTTAATTACTTTAATACAAGTTTACAGTCTTCGGAATATGGCAACACAATCTCAGAAATAAACATATTCTATCACCGAGCTCAATGTCGTAATCTGCTCACTCATGAAAAACAGCGATGCGATAATCTCAATGTGCTGATATCACAGGATATAAATTGAAGTCTGTGTGAATATATCACCCACGAGGTCCATAAAGGAGGTTGCCGGCACAAAGAAGTGGCACATGACTTCAAACTGAAAATGCATCGTCCTATTCAAGTGGCTGAGAACATCTTCTGCACAATTCTTGTGGTTGTCGGTGTGCCTGGTAAGAAATTGTAATCATGGAAGTTGTGCGAATCTCTTTATCAGCTGCTGTCTTGCTGCAAACTGTTCCCGCTATTCCTACATGCTATTCTTTAAACAGGCACATCCAGTTAATGGATTGCATAAAGACAAATGTGCTCAATTATCTTTGCAACTCCCCTCTATTCTGCTCAAATGGTAATAAAGCTCTGGATTTACCTCATAACCTTTCTGATTCAATGGTGTGGAGATGCCGGCATTGGACTGGGGTGAGCACAGTAAGAAAGTTCTCCAGTTCATTGAGATGTCGAATAGTTTTGTCGTGTTCAATTCGTTTCACCTGAGTAAGGAGCAGTGCTCTGAAAGCTAGTGTTTGAAACAAACCTGTTGGACTTTAACCTGACGTTGTCAGACTTCTTTCTGATTCAAGTCATGCATTTTGTCGAAGATCATGTGAAGCTCAATCAGACCTTGGCCAAGGCAAACTCTCAGAACGAATTCATCAGTGGAAACACAGTACAACCAAATTAAGTGTGGTCACTAATCAGGGCAGAAGAGCTAAAGCGATTTGTCATGTATCACTGAGGGTTTCTCGCAGTGCACTTTTTGACTGAAGCTGGGTCACTCGGCAGAGAAGAATATGTAACTGGGAGCATTCCCGTTCGCAGTTGAACTGTGTGTGAACAAATAAACTGTGGTGAATGTCCGACCGACAGTGACCAGCAATTTTTGGGTGTATCTGCTTCCGGAAATGTACTGCGTGTGGGTCACTGATCAGAGTGAGAAACCCAACCCTAGTGACCTATCGACATGAGATCATCGGTCAGGATAGGATTTCGCTGATTATAGATGACTAACCAAAGGGGAGCAGGTGCCCGCAGTAGCAATCTGCACTCGCGGGTATTTGACAGTGCGAAATGACATGCCTTGAATTGTCAGGAATGATGTGACAAAATTCAGTGAAGGAAAATTCGACGAAGGAAGATGTTAGCAGGAGACAGATCAAATTTTCAGTGACTGTGGGTCAGAGACCAGTGTGAAAAACGTGACACCGATGACAATGAGCTACTGGCAGTGTTAATTCTGGTAGAATTGTGCTCGATGTGAGTAGCCGACTGGAATGTGCGTAATTAGTTCTGTATTGAAAACATTTATTTTATTGGTGAGTTGATTGCAGGGAGCTGCATTGAGTTTCATCAATGAAATACATTAAAAACTTCAAAAGTTTTGCTGTTGGCTGAATGTTTTCGATGGTGAAAGTTCCAATGTACGGAATGTACATTGAGAAGGACAAAAGAGAAATGTGCGGGAACCTCTTTGCTTTATTTTGATCTGTTCGACGAGAACGACATATCAATTGGTTCCTGATAGTGACAGTCCGGCAGACCTCTGAAAGAATTCCCATCATTATTGTGAATTATTCTCACTTCAATCCCCCTACACACGTGACAGTGATATGTTGTTTGTTGTATTTATATACCTTGTTAACTGATGATTCTGTGTTAAATGATTTGTGAATCTGTTCCTCTTAACTCTGAAACCCCCAGAGCCCATGAGGACAGTTATTACCCAAGGAATATTGGGGAAACGGACTGTCCCTTTCAAAATGCAGCATCTGGCATTTTGCTGCAGTTGACTTATTTTACCAATGACATGCCCACTTCGAAAGTGTATTCATGATGATTTGGAACGTTTTCTCAAATTGTATCTTCCTCGGTCTTCATTTTATTCTCAATTTGGATTTGTTGGTGTATTTTGAAATTGTCCTTCTGCTTCCCGATTCCAGGTCCTTTTACGGAAATGTTGATGGTCAGTGATCCCGGTTAAGTTACAATCACTACTTTCCAGATTCCATCAATCTGTGCCAATCTCTTTGAATCCACTCCCTGTTTCAGCACCTATATCTGTAGCTATATATCAGCCCACTCTGCATTCCCCCTACCTCCCAACACCCGCCGCCAATCCACTGGTTCCTGAGATTAGTCAGGAGTCTGTTATGTTGTAACACATTGGGGGTCATTTCAAAGTCACCGCAGTTTGCCTGTGGCGCTGATCTAGTGGACAGTTAGTGATGGTTGGTAATCTAATGCAGATCGAGTTCAAGACAACATGACGTTGATTTTTGAATATTTGATGGTTTATAGTTCCATGTTGCTAATTTTGTTTCTATTATAACTTGAACCCTTCTTTATCTTACACCTGCAGTGTCTTTAACGGGTATTGAGTTCTCTCGACTTTTTCCATCTTCCAAATTAATGTTATGAATGAATACGCTGTCTTTTAATCTTTCTCATATGTTCTGATTTCGGTTGAATCTCCCCGCAGGACGCCATTCGGCCCAACTAGACTGCACAGACCCTCTGAAAGAGAGCTCCACCCAAGCTCACTCACCCACCCTAACCCAATATCCCCTTTATCTAACCTGCACTTCTTTAGTGAGTACTAAGGGACAATTTGGCATGGCCAATCCACCAAACCTGCACATCTTTGGACTCTGGGAGGAAACCGGAGCACCCGGAGGAAACCCACGCAGACACGCGGAGAATGTGCAGACTCCGCACAGACAGTGACCCAAGCCAGGAATCGAATCTGGGACCCTGGAGCTGTGAGGCAGCTGTGTTAACCATTGTGCCACCCTGCCACCATGTTTAGAACCAATCCATGCTTGCTGATTTTATCACCAATCTGTATTCAATGTATTTGAATTGGTATTTCAAATTGTTCACTATTACTTGGCAGTTTAGTTCCTCTCCACAGAGATCTCCCTCCCTTCTGGCGGCTCTGAATCCTGATCCACTGGATCATTCTGCCCGGGTTGACCCACCAGTGAAGTGACTTACTCCCTTCTGGGCTGCAGGAGTGCATCATTAATTCTGAACGTGTTAGTCAGTCTCTCTCTGCTCCAGAGTCCATTTATCTCTATTCCCCCAAAGTTAGTGGATGGGACCTCGCACAACAGACACCGCAATATCGTTTCCGAGGAACTTTCCCCCCGCCACCTCCTGCTTGGACATCAGGAGAACGAATTGCGTCTCGTAGTTTCATTCACAACTGATGCCTGCTGGAATTCCTGCCTTCCTCGGCAGCTCTGTCCTTACAATTGAAACACTCGCAAGTTCCTCACCCTGATTCTTGTGCATTGAGTCTGTTATGAAAGATAGGTGTGTGTGTTTGATTGGAAACATAGTTATAGCCCACAGGCAAATTGTCCCGATGAAAGATCTATGCCAGCCATTATGTCTATCCGGATGCATGTACAGCTTTTACAAAGTGTCATATAGACTAGAAACGTTAGCTCCGTTCTCTCTCCATAGATGCTGTCAGGCCTGGTGAGACTAACCAGCATTTTCTCTTTTTAGTTTATTGTGCATGTATCTATGCCAATTATGCTATGTGGGGGACAAGGGTCAGTTTTTGTTCCAATCTTTCTTAGGTCCTGGGGTCATTAACCAGTGCGTTGATGCCAGCTCCTGGCTTTTTTCTAAATAAAACATTTCAGCAACGTTAATTCTAATCAGCAACAGAAAATTCCTCCTCACATGCTTACTCTGTGACAATCGCATTACCCTCCGTGCTGCATCGACAATCATGGGCAGCACGGTAGCACAGTGAGTAGCATTGTTCCTTCGCAGCGCCAGGGTCCCAGGTTCGATTCCCCGGCTTGGGTCACAATCTGCGCGCAGTCTGCACGTTCTCCCTGCATCTGTGTGGCTTTTCTCCGAGCGCTACGGTTTTACTCCCACAAGCCCCGAAAGACATGCTGTTAGGTAATTTGGACATTCTCCATTCTCCCTCTGTGTACCCGAACAGGTGCTGGAGTGTGGCGACGTGTGGATTGTTGCAGTAACTTCATTGCGGTGTTGATGTAAGCCTACTGGTGACAATAATAAAGATTATTATTTGCGTGAAGAAGTGAATCCTGAGATCTCATCTCTCAGATTGATGGTAGATGTTTGGAACTCTCCCCGCCGAATAGCAGTTGAAATTCATGATTCCAGTCCTTCTAGATGGTAGTCGTTGTGGGTTTGGAAGGTGCTGTCTAAAGGACTTTGGCGATTTACTGCAGTGCATTTTGTAAATAGTACACATAGCTTCCACCGTTTAACAGTGCTGGAGGAAGTGAATGTTTGTGGAAGTGGAGCAATCAAGTGGGGCTACTTTGTCCTGCATGGTATCGAACTTCTTCAGCGTTGTTTTTGCTGAACCCATCCAGACAAGTGGAGATTATTCCAGCACACTCCTGACTTGTGCCTTGTTGATGGTCGCAGGATTTGGGGGGTCAGGAGTTGAGTTTCCCGCGTGAGCATTCCGAAACTTTGACCTGACCGAGTAGCCGCAGTATTAATATTGCTGGGTCCAGTTCAGTTTCTGATCAATGGTAGCCCTTCTGGATGTTGATTGTGGGGATTCAGCGATGGAAATGCCACTGAATGTCATGAGGCAGTCGTTAGATGCTCTTTTGTAGGAGATGGTCATTGCCTGGCACTTGGGTATGTGCGAACATATCTCTGCTTGAAAGGCCTGGCAATTTGAATTCTTCCTGTGGGTAGTTAGACGTGTCCATCCAGATTAAGAGCTGTTAAGGCAGTGCTCCACATCGTCTCTCCCCTGCTGGATTCTGCCTGAGGGTTCATGACAAAGAGATGGGCTGTAGAAAGCCCACTTAAAACCCTCATGTTGAAAACTGTAGTAATAACCTAGTGAGGTCGATAATGCATCTGGTGGATGGAAGATAGACGTGCACAGACCTGAAAGGAATCGTCAGTCTGATACTGAGGTCAGTCAAGTGGATGTGACTCCCCAGGGAGAATTCTACAGCCTGTCGGTTCTAATTGAAGCGAAACATTAGACGATCCAAACTAACCGATGATTGCAATGCTTCCCGTCGCTGGAGGATCGCCAGCTACAAACACTGGTATGCCAGCAGGAAAGAGCCATCTCACGTCCTTTTATTCCATTATTTTCACTACCCTCACCATATGTCTGTCTTGTGTCTCTGGGTGGGGGGGGGGGGGGGGGGGGGGTCGGACGGTGTTTGGGAAATAGTTATATCAGTAGACCATTGCTCCATTTTTACTATGATATATATTCATGTGTTTCCTTGTTATAAATAGACGTTTTTTTTAAAAAATGTTGTACTTCCAAAACTGATGCCTGTAACTCTTTGGAGCAGTCAATGATCAAAGATCCCAGTTACATACACAAATTATTGGTTATTTCACTTGTATTGGAACCCTGGGGTGTGTGAGGCTGGAATTGACCGCACAGTCACCCAGGGTTTCGGAATAATGATCATGAAGGAGGTCTGTTCATATGGATTCCAGATCCTGAGGATCCTGCTCATGACTAGCCGCACTGGATTGAGGGAAGGTTTGAGCCCCTGAACGGATCGGATAATAAGGGGAGATTATTCAGAGAGACGGGAGTATTTTCCCAGGCACCAGAGTTCTGATGTTGTTGGTGTAAATTATGGGGGGAAATATTGGAGGAGGGGTTCAATTTTGGTAATTGTATCTCAGATGGAAAAGAGTGACGAATAGTTAATGGGCCCAGTGTGATCGATGGGCCAGCGGTCGAAGTCGAATCCTGTAAGGGTCCAATCCTGGAAGGTAATCAATCACCAGAAGCTGCAATGGGTCCAATTAAGGCGATTGTGGTTTTGTTGGAAGGGACATGTGGATTCAATCCAGGAAAGGGGCTAAACCTTGAGCGATCCGATTCCTTGGAATAATTGTGCGTCCTAACCTGTATATTTGTTCCTATCCTGGAGAGGGATCTCTTCCCAATATTTGGGCGGCAATCCTCGGGGATTCCTAATAAATGTGGGAAGTGACTAATCCACGCAAAGCTCCAATCAGGGAAAGGTGGGCTCTGGGACAAACATGGCCACTGTCAATGCCAATACTGGATGTCTTGTATGAAACGATGACCGAGTTGAGATAAAATAAATGAACAGATTAAGTCAGTGACTGTCATTTTCACCTCTATCTTTATAATTTTTATATTGCCAGGTCACCACCTGGAAGCAGTTGTCCGATGTCTATCTATGCGGTCTCGTTTGATTCGCGATGTGTATTAAATTTACGTGAGAGTTTGCGTTTTCCTCTTTCCAAATCTCTGACCCAGTCCCAATCCAGGACTATTTGTCGTTAACATTGTGTCGTTACATTTTGGCTCTTGAATGTAGAACGTTTAAAAAGTAACTTAAAGTCTCTTCTCAATCATTCTCTTGCAGTTAATTTATTGGCAATTGTTATCCTGTCAAGGGGAAAGTGTGGCCTCTCGATCTGCACCACTCGCTACCTGGTCGACATGGCACGGCAGATTTGCTATTCATTGTCATAAATGTCATACTATCCCAGATCAATCAGCACTATTTCCCACTTTGTTTCCTGAACACGCGGGGGAGACCCGTGCAGACACGGTGAGACGGTGCAAACTCCACACAGACAGTATCCTCAGGTGGGACATGGATCCATGTCACTGGCGCTGTGAGACAGCAGTGCAGATCACTGTACTACCGTGCTCCATTGCACTCTGGGATATGGCTATACTCGCCAAATGTGTGATTTAAGTAATGAAAGTGGGTAATATGTGACCACTCACTGCAGTTTGAACTAATACAGTATCCGGACCGAAATGCAACACCACAAATCCATGCAACCTCTCAACCTCAGACAGCATCTGAAACTAATGAATGTTTATAAACGAATGGAACACGGTATGAAATGCAGCTCCTCTCGGATTACGAATACATTTATTTTCTCTCCCTCATTTGAGTGGCTCCGTGTTCCACGGCCAGTTCGTTCATCATTCCCACATTCCTGCTCTCTTTCACACAAGGAAGCAAGAATCCCGAACTTGTTAGACGAAGGCTGAGGTTTCTGTAATACGACCTCTTGGATCCCTCTACCTACTACACTCATAGTCACACGTTCATGTCACTGACCACTGGCGAAATACAAGGGAGTTAATCTCAGGGGCGTGACTGTCCACTGAAACGTAGTGTCCAGGTAACTCGCCCCCTCACAGATTGCAGCGCCCAAAGCTCAGAATCCAGCTCATCAACTCTGAGCCAAAGTTCCTCAAGAAAACAACACTTGCTCCAAATGCGGTGACTGTTCTGCACAACAAGGTGCATCACCTTCGGCATTACGGCATTGCAGGGCAGCACGGTAGCATAGTGGTTAGCACAATTGCTTCACAGCTCCAAAGTCCCAGGTTCGATTCCCGGCTTGGGTCGCTGTCTGTGCGGAGTCTGCACGTTCTCCCCCTGTGTGCGTGGGTTTCCTCCGGGTGCTCCGATTTCCTCCCACAGTCCAAAGATGTGCGGGTTAGGTGGATTGGCCATGCTAAAAAATTGCCCATAGTGTCCAAAATTTTCCTGCTGTTTTAGCTCACTGTCCACCTCTCTCTGTTCTCTTTCTCACTCTGAATCTCCTCTCTCTTCCTGCTGTTTTCGTTCATGTGTCCACCCCTCTCTGCTCTCTTTCTCACTCTGAAGCCGCTC